>NC_045139.1:21052301-21417449 GCF_008831285.2 Nymphaea colorata | reverse complement strand
AATTGAGGAGGATCAATCATGTTCACATATATCTATGATCACATACCGCCCTTCTCAATTTAGAAGTTGTTTGAAAACCATGTTTGCTCTTCTATTTTAATCATCAAACTTAGGCAACATTGCATTACAGACAACTCATTTTATATTATTTCTCATATTTCAAAATTCCTCATACCTATTTGTCCCGGTCATCATGTTGTCGGGCTTGGTCTTTGGCGGTAGCATAAGACTAAGCCTTACAACTAGACTACACCTTGGGCGGGAAAGCCCCCTTCGTTAGTACCATGAGTGGTAATTTATGGTATATGGACGAGTGATCAAGAAGAAGTTGATGAACCCTACACTTAGTTGCCTAAGGAAGAATCTATGCTTGTACTAAGCCATTTGGCTAAGGTATATAAGCATAACTTGACATCGGATTATCGTGACACAAATTTATCTCAATTAGGTTCATATACCCAATTTTCTAAAAAAAAAAATTTCATGATAGTTGTTGATGTGCGTGAAACCTTATGTGATGATTTACAACCTTATTCCACACATCTACTTCATATTGTCTTTGTCAACCTAGTCAATGTTTTCCACTAATTCAATCTTTATCTTTTAGAGTCATCATTCAAGATGTATTCTTTCCAACGTAGTGTCACATTTCCTTATGATCACATCCTCTTTGGGAATGTCCCGAACGATCCACCTACATTTCTCTTGAGTCTAAATCTTTGGCTCCCGAATGGTATCGGACTTGGTATCCTACCTTCTCTCGGATGTTTCCTTCTTACTTTGAAGAATGTGGGCTAGAGACAGTAGCAGCTGGAAGAATGCAGTCAGTTGATGGAAATTTGGTACATGCAATTGCGAGCATTGGAACCCAAAGACCTCCTCTTTTTGGTTTCCATAGGGAGAAATGACAATATTACAAGATGAATTTACCGAAATACTAGACCTCCCTACCCCAATTTGCGACCCAAATGATCTATTGGAAAACAATTCCTTATGAACCCAACCAAGGTCAATGCAAATGACCTCATTGCTCACTTTACTGGACGAAAAACTTGGCCTTTAGTAGAAAACCATGAAAATCAAAGCATCAACATGAAAAATTTGTATAAAGAATTTGGAACCTATGTTGAACCTTCTACTCTACCTCGAAAAGCCATAGGGAGAAATCTATGATGCTCTACACAGTAGGAGTGACCCTTTTACCGATGGAAGTGACCTTTTGGATGTCCGTATTGCCCAACTTTTTCGGGTATGGGGGCATAGAGGGACCCGACACTTGTCAGTAGCAATGACAGCCTTAGTCTTCCTTTCCTGAGGACTCACCCGCTTTACCATTGGAGATACCGAGTTCATTGAAGGATGCACATATGTTTTACAATTGTGGTTCCTCAAACATGCGGGACCCCAAGCCAGTTTATTCAGAAACACTGATGGATCATTGACAACCTTGGAGCAATACCATCGTTTGATCGAGCAATTGAATGAAGGAGAGATCATTTGGGACTATTGTCAACGTCGGCAGAACCTACCCCGATACACTCACCATCATCACGGGCGTACCACACTCTTGGGCCCTTACTTCATAGTTGATTATTGTGCTTGATAGATGTATGAGACAGTTCTCTCAAAGGCAGAAGATGGTCTCTGTGCATGCACCAATTGGAGCTATTCTCAAATTCGACCTTAGTTCTCCTCAATGGGCGGCATTGTATGCAGTAGCTCCAATTGGTGCATGCACAGAGACCATCTTCTGCCTTTGAGAGAACTGTCTCATACATCTATCAGCACAATAATCAACTATGAAGTAAGGGCCCAAGAGTGTGGTACGCCCGTGATGATGGTGAGTGTATCGGGGTAGGTTCTGCCGACGTTGACAATAGTCCCAAATGATCTCTCCTTCATTCAATTGCTCGATCAAACGATGGTATTGCTCCAAGGTTGTCAATGATCCATCAGTGTTTCTGAATAAACTGGCTTGGGGTCCCGCATGTTTGAGGAACCACAATTGTAAAACATATGTGCATCCTTCAATGAACTCGGTATCTCCAATGGTAAAGCGGGTGAGTCCTCAGGAAAGGAAGACTAAGGCTGTCATTGCTACTGACAAGTGTCGGGTCCCTCTATGCCCCCATACCCGAAAAAGTTGGGCAATACGGACATCCAAAAGGTCACTTCCATCGGTAAAAAGGGTCACTCCTACTGTGTAGAGCATCATAGATTTCTCCCTATGGCTTTTCGAGGTAGAGTAGAAGGTTCAACATAGGTTCCAAATTCTTTATACAAATTTTTCATGTTGATGCTTTGATTTTCATGGTTTTCTACTAAAGGCCAAGTTTTTCGTCCAGTAAAGTGAGCAATGAGGTCATTTGCATTGACCTTGGTTGGGTTCATAAGGAATTGTTTTTCCAATAGATCATTTGGGGTCGCAAATTGGGGTAGGGAGGTCTAGTATTTCGGTAAATTCATCTTGTAATATTGTCATTTCTCCCTATGGAAACCAAAAAGAGGAGGTCTTTGGGTTCCAATGCTCGGCAATTGCATGTACCAAATTTCCATCAACTGACTGCATTCTTCCAGCTGCTACTGTCTCTAGCCCACATTCTTCAAAGTAAGAAGGAAACATCCGAGAGAAGGTAGGATACCAAGTCCGATACCATTCGGGAGCCAAAGATTTAGACTCAAGAGAAATGTAGGTGGATCGTTCGGGACATTCCCCAAAGAGGATGTGATCATAAGGAAATGTGACACTACGTTGGAAAGAATACATCTTGAATGATGACTCTAAAGATAAAGATTGAATTAGTGGAAAACATTGACTAGGTTGACAAAGACAATATGAAGTAGATGTGTGGAATAAGGTTGTAAATCATCACATAAGGTTTCACGCACATCAACAACTATCATGAAATTTTTTTTTTTTAGAAAATTGGGTATATGAACCTAATTGAGATAAATTTGTGTCACGATAATCCGATGTCAATTATGCTTATATACCTTAGCCAAATGGCTTAGTACAAGCATAGATTCTTCCTTAGGCAACTAAGTGTAGGGTTCATCAACTTCTTCTTGATCACTCGTCCATATACCATAAATTACCACTCATGGTACTAACGAAGGGGGCTTTCCCGCCCAAGGTGTAGTCTAGTTGTAAGGCTTAGTCTTATGCTACCGCCAAAGACCAAGCCCGACAACATGATGACCGGGACAAATAGGTATGAGGAATTTTGAAATATGAGAAATAATATAAAATGAGTTGTCTGTAATGCAATGTTGCCTAAGTTTGATGATTAAAATAGAAGAGCAAACATGGTTTTCAAACAACTTCTAAATTGAGAAGGGCGGTATGTGATCATAGATATATGTGAACATGATTGATCCTCCTCAATTAGTCCTATGTGCAAGAAAACAATCACAATCACCAAACAATGTAATGAAATGCCAATAGGGTCGAGGCCAAAATAGGGAACATGCTTTATCTTGGCAATATATGAGATGTTCAAGTTTGTAGAAATGCATCAATTATAATCATAGCCAAACGATGACGGTCCCATCACGGTCGCCATCTGTTTGCATCCCAAAATTTTATTGGTTTGGAGTGCTTCAAAAAAATGAGTTTTGTTTGAAATAAGAAAGAAAAGGGACTCGCCCGTCGGTACGAGGATCGACAATTCCCGTGCCTTTCCGGGGTAATCAACCCAAGGCTATGTTTATCATTGATGCATTTCGTTTTAACTTAAACATCTTTTTAATTCTATATGCGGTGTAGAAAATATTGAAAGTTTGATGTTTCAAACTTTTGAAAGATTCTTGAAGAATTGCTCGAAAATGTGAAATGTTTTGAGGAAAAAGTGGAACTAGTAAATATCATTTGAAAACTTATGAAATCATTTTGAAATCACTTTAGTGTTCTCTTAAGACTTTAAGTAGAATTGAGATTTTGCTCTACTTCGGGTAACACCTAGCTAGAGCTCCATCCCATCTTGCTTAAGTTCTTTTGGAGAGGTGCTTGTGATCATAAGTGAAATAAAGTGGGTGAGAATGCATGGATGCATTTATCTTACATTATTGAAAGAATGTAAAACATTCCTACCACAACATTCAACTAGAGTCATTCCTACCACAACATACATCTAAGATTTCGTTGTTATAATTATTATATATAAGAAGGAAAAGTTTTTTTTTGAAAAGGATAGGGATTGTAGACCATCAAGCATGATTCCAATATTGGGTCATTACTTGGTTTGTGGTCTAATGAAGTTGGTAAATGGAAAGTTTGTGAGAGGAGAATGTTAAAAAGAATACAAAAGATAAAACACTCTTATGAAAAGAAAGAGAGAGAAATAGAGAAAGATATGCATACATGTGTACATACCATCACATATACACATATATGAAAGCTTAAGAGAAAAAGATGTATTGATTTGAAGAGAAAGAGATATTTTAGAGAAAAAGAAAAATATCATATGTATATATGAGTATGAGAAATTTTATAAGAGAAGATATTTGTCTTGAAAAGAGGAATAAATATTTGAAAGAGAAGAAACGGAGCACATGTACATACGTATTCATGCACATATGAAAATTTATAAAATGGAAAGTGAAAGCATAGAGAGAGAAAGATGGGGGGTCATCATGTTGGCATAGATGTATATAACATGTGTATACATCCATACCTTCACAAGATTAGAAATCAAGAAACTACTTAAAATTACCAACTTCAAGTTTAATGTGGGCCGAAGGGGAGGTTGACTCATGCAAGAGTCTAAGCTAAGTCTCTAAGGCCATGTTAGAAGGTTCCTTTCGAAAATGTTTTGGAAAGTAAGAATAGAATGTTATTATTTAGTTTGTTGTAAGGGATATATTTTTCCCACCGTTGTGTATGGAAGAAAACAAGCAACATAACGAGATACTCGTCAGGGTTTCTAATGGGAAGATTAAGAATGAAACTAGCGCAAAATGACAAGAATATGCATATTAACATGTACATTTTCATGAGGGTTTATCCCGGGTTGGACAAGTCCCAACCTCAAAATTTAATATGAAAATAAAGAGTCCCCAAACCACACTCTCATTCCTACCATACATTCACATATAAGTAGAAAACCAAGCAACTATGCATGGAAAATATATAGACAACATTCAAGGAAGGCAAAAGAGAAAGAGGATGGCAGAAAGTGCAAGGTTCAATTAGGAGGTAGGACATAATGTAACTATGAAATGATATGTCACCTCATCTTCTCATGTTCCCGTGCACTTGAGTATAGCCTCTTCACTTTAAAATAGAGATTGAGAGCTATCTCCTTTGGTCATGGGGAGATAACGAATAGAGGAAATAAGAGGAAGCAAAGAACAACAAGAATGTACTAATGAAAAGAAAGAATATGATTAAAATGAAAGATCATCTCATCTTTCCATGCTCCCGGTGCACTTGAGCATAGCCTCTTGTCTCTAAAAATAGATTGAGAACTACCTCCTTTAGCCATAGGGAGATGAAGATGAGAAGAAAATATAGAAAGAAAAAAATACCATATTTAATAAAAGAGAAAACATGATTCAATCATGAAATGAAAGATCATCTCATCCTTCCATGCTTCCAATGCACTTGAGCATAGCCTCTTGTCTCTAAAAAGAGATTGAGTGTTATCTCCTTTGGCCATGGGGAGAGTAGGAAAAGAGAAAAGAAAATAACAAGAACAAGGCTATATTAAAGAAAGAAATAACAATAACAACAAGAATATATTCGTGAAGGCAAAGAACAACAACAGCAAGAATACTTGAAAGAGCATGATTTGATCATAAAATAAAATATCATCTCATCTTCTCATGCTCCCGGTGCACTTGAGCATAGCCTCTTGTCTCTAAAAAGAGGTTGAGTGTTATCTCCTTTGGCCATAGGAGATGAAGATGAGAAGAGAAAATGAAAACAATCAACAAGACTATGTTCAAGAAAAAAGAATAGCATAATAATAAGAACATATTAATGAAAAATAATAACAACAAGAATACTTGAAAGAACATGATTTAATCATAAAATAAAATATCATCTCATCTTCTCATGCTCCCGGTGCACTTGAGCGTAGCCTCTTGTCTCTAAAAAGAGGTTGAGTGCTATCTCCTTTGGCCATGGAGAGATGAAGATGAGAAAAAGAAAAAAAAGAAATGAAAGGGATGATGATTACATACCTCTAATGAGAAATGACCTGAGGAAGATAAACACCTTCACTTGAAATCCCCTTTGAATGAAACTCCAAGTTGATGCCTCCAAGAGGGTTGTAGTTTGCTCCAAGTTGGAGAGGAAAATGGAGAGAGAAGAGGGAGAGAGAGAGAGCTCAAGAGAAACTCTAAGACTTCAAGTGTAAATACATTAGAGTTTCTCCCAAGGTCCAACGGTATAACTACGAACTCGTAGTGGCCGTCATAAATTGGTCTTGTTTACCCAAAAAGACTAAAATCACCCTCTAAAATGAGGTTTTTGGTCAAAAGGAGGGGCAAATTGGTCTTGTTTACCCCAAAAAGACTAAAAATCACCCTCTAAAAGGAGGTTTTTGGTCAAAAGGATGGGCAAATCGGTCTTGTTTATCCAAAAAGACTAAAATCACCCTTTAAAAGGAGGTTTTTGCCAAAAGGAGGGGCAAATCGGTCTTGTTTACCCAAAAAGACTAAAATCACCCTTTAAAAGGAGGTTTTTGGTCGAAAGGAGGGGCAAATCGGTCTTGTTTATCCAAAAAGGCTAAAATCACCCTCTAAAAGGAGGTTTTTGGTCGAAAGGATGGGCAAATTGGTCTTAAATGCTTGATTTAGATCTGAATTGGGTTTTGGATCTAATTTAGGTCTGAAAGTTGTATTTTGGATTTTATTTGGATCTAAGAGTTGTATTTTGAATTTGAATCTTGTGCTTAAATTTGAGTTTCGCACTTGGATAAAACATCATAATCTTTTAGAAAAAATTGGGGTGATTACAACATGCTGCTCCAAGGAGTGACTATAAACCAAGATATCGTCGAAGAAGACTAATAATACCCCTATCTAACATCTCTTTCATCAATTTATCGATCTCAGATTTCTGCTCATAGCCATACCGATATGGCCTCACGTTGATCGGTTCAGTCCCATGTGTAAGGACGATTTGGTGGTCATAAGATCGCTGCGGAGGTAATCCTTTAGGCTCTTCAAATACATTGGGATATAGTCTCAAGACTTGTTGGATTTCATCCGGCACTTGTTCATCGTCATGTTTGGCCGTGGGAGGTACATCGGTTGCTACCGATATCACCCAATAAGCAGGTTGTTGGGCAGCAATTATCTTCAAGGCTGTCTTTGGGCTCATGGTCGACTCAACACCCTTCAAAGTGATCTGCCCATCTCCTCCCTCTTTCTGAAAACTCATGTGCATCCTTGAGAAATCCCAAGCAATGACCCCAAGAGTCTCTAGCCATTGTACCCCAAGGACTATGTCCACGTCTTCAATAGGTAACACTAAGAGGTCCACTTTGAATGGTTCTTTTTGCAGATGTGTTTGCATGATATACGGGACCCATTTCCAACTACCACAGTAAGGGGTCGGTGTGGAGACAAGGTGCAACCAATAGTTTCCGCGGCTTCGGTCTTCATATAGTTATGTGTCGCATCCGAGTCTAACAAGACTGTCACCTTGCTACCTTGATTGTGCCGATCACCCTCATGGCTTTAGGTGGTTTGCTTCAGCCATAGTGTGACAACCCACATCGATCTCAGCTGGTTCCTCATGGGTAGCTACAGCCACGCTCGTCGTCTGAAGTGTTCGAATCCTCACTATCACTATCACCTTCAACTACTATGAGCTGGAAGCACTTACATATGTGTCTCAGATCCACTTCTCTTTGCACTTGATGCAAAGTCCTTTCTTAATCCGGTCCTCCCTTTCCTCTTTGAATATGTATTGCACCAGGACCTTATCACGAAAAGCTGGCCTAACATCCTCTTGTTTCACGGGCTTAGAAACTTTGCCAAAGTTCCCTTTGTTTTTCTTGAAGTCGCTAGTTTTGTTAGACTTCTTGAGTGCATACAGCCGTGGTTCTTTTCCTCGACCAACCCAGCCTTGGAGAAGCAATCAACTAAATCTGTTGGTTCTTGGGCTAGAAATTCTATTCGGATTTCTTTCTCGAGGCCTCCAAGAAATGCCCCCACAAGTGCACAGTTTGGCCTAATCAACCATGCAGGCCAGTTTCTCAAACCGGCTTTGATAGTCTCAAACCATAGATGTCTGCCTTAGATTTTTAAGTTCAACATCAAAATTTGTAAAAGAGGTGTCCCCAAAGTGTACTAGTAAAGCTTCCTTGAAATTGACCCAAGTTATGTCGGGTTGAGTGTGCTTCAACCAGCGGTACCACTGCATGGCCTCACCTTCGAAGTGGAGAACAGATAGGATGATCCAATTCTCTTCGTCAGTGCCTTGACATGCGAAGTACTCTTCAACCTTAAATACCCAATCTTGAGCTTGTTGGCCATCAAATTTTGGAAACTCCATTTTTGGTTTGGACCGGTTATCATGCTGTCTTCTACCTCGTCTATCATGGTTGTCCTCCCAATGATCGGATAGCTCATCACCATCTTGATCATGATCTCTAGCAAACTGATTTTCCCAGCCCCTATTACTTCTGTTTTGGAACCCATTGCGCCGGTTAAGGGGTGGAAAGTGTTCATTCTGGTCTGGCCCTTTGCTGGCTTGTCCAAGTGCACTATATCTATTTCCTCCATGGTTTAAGTCTTGGAAATCCATGTGATTTGTAGGCTCGACTGGGCCCTTGCCCTTTGGCTGTGAAGAACTAGGGGATATATCAACCGCCCTTCTTATGCACCAGAAGAAGAAAGAATACAGTAGTGGTGGAATAAGTTAAAAGAGAAGAATAGTGAGAGGTTCAAAAGTTGGGATCAAAATCATTGCTTTTGTGCCTGTTCATACTTAAATTTTCTTGTTTGTCATTCCACCACTACTCCCATTGACCATATTTTGTACATCCTTCTGGTTTGGGGAAGAAAACAAAAGGTGGTGGCGATGATGACAGGAGGAATGAGTTGTTAGAAAAGTTGAGTATGGGAGTATGAAAATCCTTTCCCATAACTTTCTTTGATTTGGCTAGGTTTTTTATACTGCCCATACTCAAATTTTCTAGCTTCTCATTCCTTCTAACTGTCATCAATTTTTACACACTCATAGATAGCTCTCCTTGCTGCTCATGCCACCAATGACTCACTTTTGGTATTGAACTGTCTTCTTTTTCCACATTCAAAATCTTAATGCATTGTTTATGAATGAGTTGATAGGTTGAGTATGGGAGTACGAAAATCCTTTCCCATAACTTTCTCTGATTTGGCTAGGTTTTTTATACTGCCCATACTCAAATTTTCTAGCTTCTCATTCCTTCTAACTGTCCCCGATTTTTAAACTTTCATAGACAACTCTCCTTGCTGCTCATGCCACAAATGACTCACTTTTGGTATTAAATTTTCTTCTTTTTCCACATTCAAAATATTAATACATTGCTGTTGACTTTTACCTTCCAATGGCTGTGATGGAAACAAAGAGGAAGAATAAGAATAAGAGGATAATGTAGGAGACGATCACGCTGGAGTACGAGGGTGGAAGCTGGAGACTTTTTCCTTAAATATTGCCACTAGTTATCAGCCGTTCGGTCGGTTGAAGCTCATTTATATCACTGACTTGCAATGTTCTCGCCTCTTGAGCCATTCTATGAGTTCAATCATCATATCGATGTAAAAAAAGGATTCCCAACCCATATTGCGTGGGTCCCAGGGCATTCAGCATGATGGCCACATCAACCATGGTGGGACCCAACCCTCATGGATGTCCTCTCTTAATCGACTTAGGACAAAAAAATTACAATACTGAAATATAAAGATTTCTTTATTAATTGGCTAATGAACAAGGTCAGCAAATCCAAAAATCAAAATTCAAAACCTTTCCTGCTGTTGATGTCATTCAGGAAATGACTAAATTGGCATCCATCCTAATTAGCAGAGTTATCTATTTCCAAGGAGTTCCCTTTTTTTTCTTTAAAACTGATTTGACTTTCCAAATATTATCATGTGTCAAATCTGGACTTACCTAACTAACTATCCTAAAAGTTGGGGAAAAATCAATTGAGTACATCTTCATTGGCTGATGTGATCTAGAGAGAATTCTCTCTACCTCCCCCTTCCATGCTAATTGTACATTAAAACTTACATAAATATGCACTAATTATAACACTTAACTCGATCATATGCAAATATGAAACAAAAAAAAATCTTCCTTTCTAGATTGACATGTGAGTCAAGTAGTGGTTATTTTAGAAAAAATCTCCCTTTGGAAATGTCAAATCTTCCTTAAATTAATCTACAAGGCAGAAATTCCTAAAATTTGTTAACTATCTGTTTCCATCGCAAAATTTATTTCGGTTTTTGAGTACTTTAGAAATATCATGTTTTACTTTTGGAATGAGAGAGAAAAGGGACTCACCTTTCAATAGAAAGATTAGTAATTCCCTGCGCCTTTATCAGTAGTAACCAGTCTAAGGGCTATGCTTATTCTTAATGCATTACATTTTTACTTAAACCTCTTCTCCATTCTAAATTTAGTGTGGTGCTTGGAAATAATGTTGAAGATTTAATGTTTTAAACTTTTGAATGGGAAAATTTAAAAGGATCATTTGAAAATACAAGCCATTTTCATTTGAAAAAATTTTGAATAAAGAAACATTTACAAATATCATTTGGAACATTTGGAAGATAATATGGGTATTTTGAAGATCTCTTTTTGAAATTGATTTAGTCTTCTGTTAAGAACTTGAGTAGATTTTAAGGTTTTGCTCTAATTTGGTTACTACCTAGCTAGAGGTCAATCTCATCTTACTTAAGTTCTTTTACGAAGGTATTTGTGATCATTCGTGAATTCCACAAGTCAATGTGAATACATGAATGTGTTCGTTCTATATGATTGAAAGCAAATTATTCATTCATACCATATCGTTCATCTAAGGATATCCCTATCATCACATACCTCTAGATTTAATTACATACTTGTCCTAAATATTCTCATGAAGATGAAAAAAGAAATTGAAAGTAAAATGAGATTGTAGAGCATCAAGCATGATTCTAATATTGCATCATTACTTGTGTTCTGGTCTTAGTGAAGCTGATAAATTGGAATTAAAACCTTAGATCTTGAGAAAGAGATATTTGAAAGAATGGAAAAAAGAAAAGATAAGAAAAAGATAAAAGATTTTAAGCCAATATTAGAATCATGCTCGAGCTCGACTCGGCTCGTGTGCAGCCCTAATTCCTGTGCACTGAGGAGGATAATGGCAGTGGAACATTGCATATGAAATCGTGGAACACATTATCAGCTCCAAAAAAGGGAGTGTGATACGGAAACCGTTGTTGAAGTGGAAATAAGCAAGAAAAGGTAAAATGGAGGTGGGGATGGAAGGTTGATAAACTTGGTAAATGGTGGGATTGCTGTCTGATCAGTTCACTAACGGGAGAAGACTATGGCTTGATATGAGAGACAAAAACCTCTCCGAATCGAAGCAAAGGAAGCGGGTTATACACGCCGTGTCTTGTATGAATCTTTCACAGGTCATTTTAGTCATAACAAAAAATGCTCATGATTAATACAAAAAGAATTGTAGGAACAAAAAAATGAAATTGCAAAAAGAGATTTTAGAATTTGATGAAAGTGAAATTGTCAGTTTGTATATGCATATCACTATGCCCAATATATCTCTTTAAGCGGCTCTTCCTCTTTTTTTTGTCCTGCTCATTGTGTTATCTCATACATTTGTCATTAGCTCATACCTCTATTGTTATCTCTTATATATTATCGCATACCTCCATCAGTATCTCATACCCATTATCTCATATCATTATCATTATCTTATACTTCTGTCATGATCTTATACCCTGCATCATGATCATGTACCATTCTCTACCATTATCTCGGATGCTATGGGTATGAGATAATGATAGATGTTATAGGTATGAAATAATAACTGTGATATGAAATAATACTTATGAGTTAACAACACGAGTATGATAATGACATGGGTGTGAAATGTTATGGCTTGATGATAATGATAAGGGGTGTTAGATAATAGGTATGAGATACCAACATGGGTATGAGATAATAACAGCGGTATGATAATGATAGGAAGTATAAGATAATGTGTATGAGATAATGATAGGGATATGGAGTCATGACAGAAATATGAGCTAATGATAGAGGTATGAGATAACGATATGATTAAAAATATTTGTTGTGCATATGTAATGTTTGACCATTAAAACAAATATGCATGTTGGTAATAGGGTCCACATTCGGTGTATGATCATTATGTACAGAGAGCAGCATCCAGAACTTGATCTGTTACATGGAAGGCATTAATTTCTGTCTAATGGCAAATGTAGCAGTTCACAGCCTAGCTTCTTGAAGCAGTCCTCATCGGTTAGTATGGGGCAGTTGAGAGGTTATGCATGTCAAGGCAGGAGAGATTTTTGCAGCAATAAATACTAGTGGGGAGAAGGAAAGTTGGAGGAAGATGATATGGAAGACCAAAATCTGCAAGGAGCTGCTAGTTTGTTTTGTTTATTTAGCTTGTAACTACAAGCTCCCAACCAAGATTACTTGAAGAAATTGAGCAGAAGTCTGACGAGTAGTTGTAATCTCTACATCAAAGTAAAATAGAGTCCGCTGAAAATAAGTAACAATTATTCTTTCAACCAGGTGTGGCTCTCCAAATGTTGGAAAATGGTGTTTCATATCTTTTGCTGGAAAACTAGTGGACCAGAAATGACATTGCTCGTGGTAAGTGGCCCAGAGGAAAGGTCAGAGAGATATTGGCAGTGCTATGGGAAAGTTGTAAAGACACCTGCTCGGCTGCTCAACGGAAGGACACAGAAAATAATATGGTTGAAATTTCAAACCTATTTAAATGTGGCTCTCCATAGGTATTATGCAAAATGGTAGACGACAAAGCGGAGGAAGTAGAAAACACTATCTATGTTGTAACCTCCAAAACAGCTAGACAATTTGTATATGCCCTTCTCTGGAGGAACAGAAGAGCAAAAAGAATTGGGTTCAGCTGAAATGAAATCAGGGAAAAGACTCTACTTAATGCAGTTTGTTAGAATGGAGCCTCAATCAGCTGCCATATGAACCTGTAGGTGTTACAGTTGTTTTGAACAATGAAGGGTGGATCAGAAGATTCAAAGGCATTTGGAGGGTCGCACACCTTGGCCAGCCTCTTGGGCTTGTATCAATTCCAGAGCTGAAGGAATTCCCATCATGGAAAAGAATGAGTTGCGTTGGCTACTCAGTGCGCACAATGCATACACCAAACAAAAAAAACAAAGGGTAGGGTGGGATATTTTGGAAGTTATTTAAAAAGAAATGTCTTTTTCAGTCTTTTTAATTTTTTTGGTTTCTTTTTTATCCTTACAAAAAGTTTTCCTTTTATTATTGACCAGGGGTGTTTTTGTAATTAACCATACTAAAACACAAAAATTTCACCAATATGACGTACATAACCCACTTCGATCACGGAATGGCTTGTTCCACAATAAGCAGTCTGGTTACTGTTGCAATACAAATAAAATGGATTAACAAATATGAAAATGGCTGAAACTCAATCTGAGTTTTGCCTTCAGTAAGAGGGATTCATGAAGTTCTTTGGTTGAGTCAAATGATCTGTGTTTTTCTTGTGAATAAGGAATGCTATGGTTTAGCTTTCTATGTATCCATTGTACAGAACAGTGCTTGCATGTTCATTTCCTGGCCGTAGTTTTCTTTAGTTTTCATCTTGTATATACTAAGTTATGGTTATAAATTGCAGGGAGCTTCCCTAGTGCTCTCCCTTCCTTTGGGAAGCGAACGAAATACCGACCTTCAAAGGCATTTGCTTCCTTGGAACTTCTGTCGTTGAACCAAATGCCGCTCTTGAAGGGCATTGGTCTATATATATATATATATATATACAGCAAAAGAGTGAGGGAGAGTCATCGAACAAAAATAATGCAAAATTATATATAATTGGTAATTTATTGCTAATTTACATAATTAAAAAAAAAACTGCAATTGATTATATAAGATTTTCATATGACGGTGATTTCTTCACCGTGTATGTTAGCGCTATCTTGATTACACGTTTTCTTTAAAGTAGCATCGTATTTACGTCCCATCTCATGCTTAAGAACACCATCAGAAAAGCATTGTTGTCTAAGCCCAAAATCGTCGAAAACAGGAGTCAGCCGATAGAATGGGAATGTATATCAAAATTGGTCGAAAACAGGAGTCAGATTTTATTTTTACAAAAATACCATTTTACTCTTAAAAAAGCAGAAACATTCAAAATCTTTTCTCATTTGCAAGCTATGATCCCTGTGGGACCCGGACTGCCCAGCCAGTAGGCCGGTTTCTTTCACCAAAAAAGAGGCCGACTGTTTGTTTGTTGGGAGGCATTTAACTCTGCTGACATTCCGTAATGTGTTTTGGAGGGGCTAAGGGCTATTTTTCATTCCACAAATTACAATTAGATGCTATTATCCATCAACCAAATTGTATATCATTAGTGTCAATTGTATGTCATTAGTGTTGACCCTGACTGAAAGCTCATTACTTTTCATAAGCACATTCGCTTGGCTTTGGATTTATGAGCAACTTTGATGAAATGCAAAGCAAAGTCATGTACTCACTCACAACTTCAAATTGCTGAAAGTCACGCCACGTCATAACAAAGCCCTCTCGTTAATTGCATAAAGCACAACAAAGCCCTCTTGTTAATTGCACAAAGCACTCGCAACTTTGAATGGCATGAATTTCAAACAAAATGAGATTCACTCTTTTGTCAGGGTCAGCACTAATGACATATGGTATACAATTTTTTGTATGGTCAGCACTAATAGCATACAATTGCAATTGATCTTGTCTTAACCACCACGAGTCAGATTCTATTTAAAATAAAAAAAATAAAAAACATTCAAAAAAGTAGAGAAATTCGCAATAAAACTTTGAAATTTTAATTTGGTCTTCATTTTGCTCTATAAATAACCTTGGATTTTCACCATCGAGTGTTGCTAACTCTTGTGAATCCCAATTAACCTTCAAACTAGGATTTTGGAGCCTTCCAAACCACTCTCCTTTCCTCTACCCTGCTCTTTTTCTTCATCACTTTTCCATCTTCAACCTTGGAGTTCTGCCTTTTCAACTTCTGTCACCAAGGGGGCTTGAAGGAGCATGTGGAAGACTCTTGGAGATCTACTTTCGCTCATTGAAAACCCCTTTCGAGATCTTTTTGCTTGAGAAAGTGAAGGAATAGCCCGCACCTTCAAGCTTCTTTAAGGTATGCAGTTTCCTCTCTCCTCCCTTAGCCGTGCAAAGGGGCTCTTAAAATCGCCCCTTTGGAGCCCGTTGAATGCATCGACAACATCAACAATTAGGTGAAGCTAAACCCTCTCTTTTTTCACCAATCATTACAGGCAAGATACGTGTTTGTTTCTATCTCTCTCTCCTAGAATTTTTGTTTCATTTATGTCTCTATGAAGTGGATGTGTGCATATATGGATGGCTATTTTTTTTATCCATGAATGAATGACTAATGATGCTAAGAGTATGTGATTGGAATTTATTTTCTTTTATATTGATTTTTGAGGTTGGGAGTTGTTAGACTCGAAAAAGCCCTATGAATGTATGCATGTTAATATACATTTCTATGACATCTGCATGATTAGTTTTAAAACACATCTTTAACCACTCTCTAATCATCAATCCTTTGATAAGCCACCTATTTACCATTCTATTAGTAGTCTCAAAATTGAGAAGTGTCTCTCCAATGATATTGAAGCACAAGAAGAACACAGGAGGTGCTTCCATCGTGAACTTACCCTATAGTACAAGATTCTTCTATTCTAGGCTTCGTCCCAAACCTAATGAGGGGAGGGGAATATTCTTATAACCCCTAAGATTAACTGAGATATTTTTATTGTGTTTCTTTCTTTCCTTAAATAATTAATTCGTGAGAGCCATTGGATCAGTTCCAAATAAATATTTCAAAACACTTATGCAACCAGTATATATATACATATATATGTATGTATATATATACTGGTTGCATAAGTGTTTTGAAATATTTATTTGGAACTGATCCAATGGCTCTCACGAATTAATTATTTAAGGAAAGAAAGAAACACAATGTTGGAACCCGGGCTCCTGTTTCCCCTCTCTCCCCCTATTCTTCCCTCACTCCCTCTCCCTGGCACCCTCTCCTTGTTCTTCTCCCGTAAAGGCCCAAAGGCCCCAAACCCTCCTTCACCTTCGCGGGACTTCAGGCCGGGTTTCTTCATGACCGTCGGAACGTCCGCTACCATTCAATCAACCACCTGCATGCTGGCATCTGGTAAAGGGGCTGGTGTGGGAGAGAGGGTCGCAAATGGATGGAGTGGGCAGTTGGTGGCAAAGTCCCAGTAGGCTGGTCGGCGAGGTATTGGGCAGCGGGGTGAAGTTGGGTGGAGAAATTTTAGTTTCTCTCTCCCTGGCTCCCTCCCTCCTTCCCACCATTGTGCCCACCAAGGCCAGCCACCAACACTCTATTATCCTGACGGAGGTCTACCAGCATTGAGGAATGACACTGGTAATGGGCACTGGTGGGCATAGTAGCGAAAGGGAGGGAGTCCGCCTCAAGAGGCATAGTGTAGCTGGTCGGGCTATGGGCCTACATAAGGCAGGTCTCTAGTTTAATTCGTGTGGGCGTTATGCTCTTGTGTCTTAAGGTGGTAAGGCGCGGCATTCAAGTTGAAGGGTGCACCATTTTATCACTGACACCGACGCAGCTCAACACCCCATAGACATGGAAATTGAGGGGGGGGCGGGGGGACCTCGCTTTGGGTGATGGGATGATCCTCTCGCTCACCCAAGAGGGAGGGAGTCAGCGAGAGAGAAATGAGTAATTTTTTTTTTCAATGAAAGAACTGTACTAGGGTCATCCGATCATTTCTCATGGACAGAAAATTTACAGAGTTTTTGTTCCGTTAATATATATGAAATTAAAACAGTTACAACAGTAAATATGCCCCCCAAGGGGAGATTTGGTAAATAAAATAGTTTATAATTATTTCGTGAATAATTATTTCTTGAATCTATTCAAAAAGTTGAAGCAGATTTATAAAGCACTTCTTTTAGGTTTTTATGAATCTAACCCAACCCTTTAGATCATATTCATGGATCATATTCATGGAACATGGAACAGTTATATACTACATGTTTTATTTGTCAAATGGACTCTAAGGAGGCTTTAGATACTTAAACTAGGCTCTTTGATGAGCTAAAGTTTCTCTTTCGCTCACAAAAAATGTGTCATTATTAAAATGTTTTTTCCTTTATATATATATATATATATATATATATATATATATATATATATATATACTTAGTGGAGACTTAACCTATGCTCTTTGATGAGCTAAAGTTTCTCTCTGACTTAATAAAAAATGTGTTGTTATTAAAATGCCCTTGATCGTGTGTATATATATATACATCCCTTTTAAATCTCTCTCTCTCTGTTGTTTATAGCCCTTCTTTCTCTCTCTCTTTTTAATTTCTCTCTTACTATCTTTTCCTTTTTATTAACTTCTCTATCTCTCTCTTTGATTTCTCGCTCTTAAAATCTTGCTTTTTATATATATATGTATGTATATATATATTTTAAATCTATTTTTCTCTCTCTTTTGGTCTCTTGTAAATCTCTCCCTCCCTCTTTTATTTATCTCTCTCTCTCTCTGTCGTTTATTAATTTGTCTCTCTTTAATTTCTTTCTCTTAAGATCTCTGGCTCTTTTATTAATCTCATTCTCTTTTAAATTTTTTTTCTTTTAAATCTCTCTCTCTCTCCCCCTCCCCTTTAAACATATTTATCTCTATATTACTCTCAAAGTCTTGGTTCTAAATCCCTATTTTCCTGGCTTGGCGTCAACTCTACCAATTTTTTCAAGGCCAAAAACAAAGTAATGTGTCCAACATTGGAGCTATGCTTGGTGACCTACAACTCAAATCCATTTTAAGAATTTTTTTCCTTGGAAAGTCACCTAAGAAGAATGCAATATGCATACAACAACACTTATGGGATCAAATACTCATAAGCACCCCTTAACAAGCTTAGGTTAAGCAAAACAAGATAGAGGTCTAACTAAGTCGTAATCAAATTAGAGAAAAATCTTTAACCTAATTAACACTGACAAGGAAACACTAGCCAACCAAATGAATTGTATATTTAGAAAACATTTTCAAAGACCAACTCTAATTTTCCTTTTAATAAAGATTTTCACATCATGGCCGGACAAACCTTAGAGAGAGGATGAGAATGGATGAGTCTGCAAGTGTACTCCGAGGAAGCCCTCAATCAAAGATGAGAGTGAATGGTGCTCGAGAGAGAAAGATACCAGACAATGTGAGGGCTTTGAAGCTTTCATGTCTGGTGCGGGAAGTGAGGGCTTCAAATCCCTTTTTGTGACAAGAAAATGGTGGCTTAGAAGCCCTCATTTCTGTAACCGGATGAGGGCTTTCAAGTCCTTATTTTTCATTTCAAATAAAAAGAGCATAGCTCTTTCGTTCTTGACAAAAAAAATGAGGGCTTCCAACCCTTCTTCTGACGAGCCCGGACAGCCAGTTCACAGAGAGAAAGTGAGATAGACCCTCACTGGGTTTGAAGAGGATGAAAACCTTTGTCCCACCATGGTCGAGTGTCTGAAAGACAAAGAAAACCTTTGTCCCACCATGGCCGAGGGAACGAGGGAGGGAGAGAGAGAGAGAGAGAGTGACTTACCAATTCTGATGATGTTAGCTCCGGCTGGCAGTTGCTGCCGCCTACTGGTGGCTAGCCCGGGCATGGAGTGGAGAGGAGAGAGAGGGAGAGAGAGGGAGAGAGGCATAAAGTTCCACTTTGAGGCCATCAACAAGCCTCGTTTTTGTGTTGAGGATCTGAGACCCAAAGAGCTTGGCTCCACAGATTTGAATACCCTTGGATCTAGGATTCGAGGCAACCAAACACGACCTCAGGTTTCACGAAAAACTTTCTTATTTAAAAAAAAAAAAAACTTACCCTTTCATCGTTTCTTCATTTTATAGAACTTTAAATATCTAAAATGCTTTAAAATCTTTACCATGCATGCACTACGCATATAGGTTGATGAAAGTGTTCAAGTGAATATGATAATGCATCGGTAATGAACTTAGTTACCCCTGGTAAAGGCGATGGAAATGGCCAAGCTTTGTATTGACAAACGGGCCCCCTTCTTTCTCACTTTCAAAACAAATTCTATTTGGCAAAATTAAAATCAATTTTGGGTCGCAAACAACTACTACAAGCGAGAAAGGCCCTAAAAACTGCACCATGATAAACCAAAGTCAATAGGATAACCAAATGAATAGTTTGAAGTGAAAATCTATGTTTGGAAATAGGCCCCCTTCCTTATTCAAACATCAAATAATATAACACCAGAAGAAAGATCTGAGAAACATCGGCAAATCTTAACAAAATATAGATAGCATCTAAGGAGCTGACTCAGCCCTTCACATACATACAAGCCACCAAGAATCCACACCCAAAATTAGCACAAAAAGCAATTCACTCATTGCCTTTCTATCCAAAGAGCCAAGGTCAGATACATTCAATTGATCTTCAGATCCATTCAATGGCATGCCTAGTTCTTCTAACGATGTGCTCACTTAAAGTATAAACAAGCACCATATCCCCATAATCTTTATGAAATCTAAGGATGTTTGCAAGAACAGCCAACTCACCCTAAAAATCCTCACACATGCTGAAATCAAAACAGCCATGCGACGAATACCATCACCAAAGTAGCTAATATCTAGCACCTTCCAGGACCTAGGTTATTTATATTAGCAATGTTGATGAAGAGCCTCTCCTATTGTACCTCCTCTTACCTTCAAAATACAAGCCCCTGGCCAACCAGGTTTGGAAATTAGCAACAACATTGGGTGGCCAATTGATGCTGCTAAAGATGTCGACACAAACTTTCAATACCTAATACTTGAGCCTTCTAGCAGGGAAATATGTCTCTCCATGAAAGACTTGGTTCCTATATCACCAAATCTATGTCAACAGATTATGAGAAAGGAGATATGCAAACACTTTGCTCTCCACTTTCCTTTAATTCAAATCTTCCACCATCTTTTCAATTTTGAGATGATGTCTCTCTGCAGAAGTTTGTTGATGCCAAACTTAATAGAGGTCCACCTCCAAACGTCACTCACCTTGCTACATTTGAAGAGAGATGCTTGTTGGTTTCCTCATCATTTCCACATATGACACACCTGTTGGCTAGATGAATACCTAGCATTTTAATTCCCTCAAAAGAAGGAAGTCTTTCTTCACAAGCAATGTAAGTGTTCCAGCAACTTCTAGCTGGAGCATGACCATTCCAAATAATAGCTCTCCACCAATCCTTCCACTTAGCTTACCTACAAATCTCCCAGATTTTCACCTGCTCTGAAGTGCTTATTGCACTAAGAAATCGTCACTCTCCCTGAGCCTTAGGAATCCAAGGAAAGTAATCAAGGTAGTATCCAGGTTGCCATCCTTGGCTATTTGCTTAACTGAGAGCTGGAGGTCACACTCCACCATACCACATTCATGACCTCTGACCTTTTTTATTAACATTTCATCTCTACAACAACTATTCCAAAACTTGGTGGTGTTCCCATTACCAAAGGTCAAAATAACCCTGCCTTGAACCCATTTCCAACCCAACACCAGGCCTTTCCAAACATAATGCTTTTTGCCTTGACTTCTATAGTCCATAGTTTGTGATGAAGTAGATATTTCGATTTAAACATAACAGCCTAAGGATCTCTCAGCTGGAGAAGCCTACAACACCCATTTGCAAGAAGGACTTTGTTTATATCAGTCACCCTTTTAAATCCACCTTCACCTTCATCTTTAACAAGTTAAAGTTTTTCCCACTTGAGCAAGTGCAAATTTTTGACATTGGAGTCCTCATTCCACATGAAGTGATTGCAAGGCTGTTCAACCTTTTTCTAAACATTCCCAGGTAATTTGAATATGATCATCTAATAATATGGTAAGGAAAATAATACATGGCCAATCCAACATATACGACCAGCATAGGAGAGATGATGGGCCTTCCATCTCGTGCATGCAGAGATCAGCAGGGAGAGGCTCTCTGAACAATGACAATCCTGGGTACTTGGAGAGGAGGATTCCTTTAAGCAATCAAATAAGGTTTGTCAGTTCAGTTGGTGGGCAATCAAGGGACCTGTTGTCTATCAGTCAGATTTCCCCTTGTTAACCTTCATACCTACTAATCTTTTAAATTCTTCCAGAATAGCCCAAATGGCAAGGATGAATTTCTTGTTGACTTTGGCAATCAATATGACTTCATCTATGAATATGACAACCACCCAAACATTTTGAGGCACTCGAATTTTTGAGATTTGAATCCTCTTACTGCTGATGTTTGTTTGGAGACACCTGTTAAAGACTTCCATGATAATGATGAAAAGGTAAGGGGAGATTGGATCCCCTTGTTTGAACCCATGCTTAACAAAGAACTTCTCTCCTAACTTGCCATTAACTAAAACTTCATAAGGGACAGAAGAAATACATCTTAAAATCCTTTGAATCCACCTTGGGTGTAACCCTAGTAATGACTTGCTATTTTTTACAAAGTCCAAGGAGACTCGTCATAAGCTTTAGCAAGATTGAGTGTAAAACAGCCGCCACCCTATTCCACAATCTTCAGTGTTGACAAATTTGTTGCCCACATGACGTTATTTTGGATATGCCTTCCTATGCAGAAGGCAGCTTGATTTGGCCGAATAATTCTATTTAGAATCACCCTCATCTGATGCACCATTATTTTGGCAATAAATTTTTAAACTATATTGCACAAAGATATAGGCCAAAAGCCCTCCACCCTCCTAGCATTATCCTTCGACAGGATGAAGCAAATCATAATGGGATTAATGCTTTGAACTATCTTTCCCTTAGCGAAAAAATCTTGAACAGCCAGATGAGGTCTTTGCCAACAATGCTCCAACAATTCTGGTAAAAAATAGTTAGGGAAACCATCCACACCCACCCATATGAGGTCTTTGCCAACAATGCTCCAACAATTCTGGTAAAAAATAGTTAGGGAAACCATCCACACCCACAACACTATCTTTATCCAGCTGCCCATGGCTGCTTTGAACTCCTCACCAGCTACCAAGAGGAGAAGCGAGTCATTCTCGGGATCACTAACCATTCACCTTTTAAAACATTCTCAAAACCTTCCCTTTCCATAGGGTCAACACCAAGTAGGCTCTTAAAATAATTAGTGCAAATTTGAAGAATCCGGTCCCACTCCTTGTACTCTCTCTCTCATCACTTTCCATGATCCTGATATGCCTTTTGGACTATCTACTCTTTGCTATGGCATGGAAAAAGAAGGTGTTTTTATCTCCCTCAGTGAGCCACTTAACACCCAGCACAACCAGAAATTGAATCCAGCAGCACAACCTGAAAATGACAAGCCAATAAGAGCAAGCAGCAATGTGAGGTTTAACTTTCTAATGCAAGAGATTATGAACAGTAGAAAGGAAAAACATACAAAGAGAAAATCCCCTTCAAGAAGAACTCAATGCAGAGATGGGTCATAGCACCAATGCAACTTGATGTGTTATATGGAGGTATATCTAAGCTGAAGAAAATTTGATGCCTTGTAGTAGTAAATTTAATGAACTTCAAGTCTACCAACTAGCTTACTTCTAATTGTAATACTTTGTTACCTAGGCATAAACAATACCAAGAACAATGAGGAACAATGAGATAATTAGACCAGCAACAAACATGTGAAAAGAACAATGTCCATGTACAAAAAGGAATGTGAACGTAAGTTCTACAACCTATAGTGCTAACACCAACACCTAAACTCAACCTCTCCCCTCTTCATTCATAAACCACTACTTATTTTCAATCCATTTTCTACAAAAGCTGCAAAAACCTTATTCACAAATCTGTCATTAAGTTTTTGCCAGCAGGAGAAAAAAAAATCAAACTAGAGATCTGAGTAGAGTCTAGAATCCAAAATTGACACATTTAAATAAAATAGAGTTAAACAAACTGATTGTTTAGATCAATAGAATTCAATGCCGAACTGCTTAAGGCAACTTCCCAAATGAACATCCTGATTTCTACTAATAGTACTAAATTTTCTTGTGAGAAAAGACCTTCCAAGTATATAGAAGAAATCAACAACATGAACAGAATCCAATATGAATTTCTTAAATCAATTGAAGATTAAAGTAAAGGCAAATTGTAAAATGAAGAGATATAAGATCAGATTATGCATATAATAACTTAGACTTTTCCTTAGATTTCACTTCCTAATTAGGACAGAAATAGCATCATGTTACCTAATTAAAACTAAAAACCCCCATTTTAGACATTTACATGACAAGATAGAGCAATGGACATCAAAAAAATAAACCCACTTTTAACAATGAGAGAGAGAATAAATATGCCTCACGTGAGATGCCAGAGAGAGGGACTTGCTCAAAACTTTTATCCCTAAACCACTGTTGCATCTTGCCCAAAACATTTACCTCTAAATCCCTACCGCCATGGCAGCATAGAGACTTGTGACTATGCTTGATGGAATGGAGTAAAGGGTAGCAGATGAATGAGAATGCTTGATAGCATAACGAAATGGAGGAGCTGGATGGTCAGTTTTAAAAAAAAAACAATAAAAATGAAGAGCTAAAGAAGCATATAGAAGAAAAGTAGATAGAGAGATTATGGCTGTGGTTGCAGCCCTTTACCTGCTCTAGAAGCAAGAGACAGGGGGGTTTTTGGTAAGATGAGATGGGGAGTCTTTTTGTGGGCAAATTTTTTCTCGCACTAGACTTTTCTATGCCATCAACATCCTTCACTATCGATGATTCCTAGCTTCAATCACATTCGATGTCTCTCTTCATCTACCATCGAAATGGGTATTGCTGATAATGTCCACATTCAACAGCTCCCACCCTTATCCCTCAATGCAATACCTCTCATCAGTGGAAAGAATATTTGGTAAAGTGTTTCCATCTTCCATTAGCCACTAAGATTTTTTTCTATAGTAGTCTTATGAACTCTTAAACTTTCTCAAAAGCTGCAGCTTCTATGGCATAAATGTCACCCTAGTTTTGCTAGTCATTGACGACATATAGTTATTTCAAGTTGCAATTTAATGATTGCTCAATTACTATTTCTTGTTCTTGTCAAATTGTTTAACGTTCATAAGTTGTTGTTAATCATATTGGTTATAAAAAGTTAGAACCTCTTGTTATTATATTCTTTGACATGTGGGGGCCGGCCCCTATGTTGAGTTTCGATGGACACCAATGTTTTCTTACTTTTGCTGATACTGCAACCAAATTCACTTGGTTATTTATGCTAAAATAAGTGTTAGTCTTGTTCCAAAAATTTTAAATCATAATTGAGAATTGGAAAGAAAATTAAATATTTCAGTGGTGATGATAGAAGGGAACACAAAACCATGGATGGCTATTTTTCTAAGGTAGGCATCCAACATAGATATGCTTGTCCTCATACTCAAGAACATAATGGATTCCTTAAATGTAAGCATAGTCATATCATTGTCACGGAATTAACCCACTTTCTTATTAAATTGGTTGCTTGTTATGGGATTATAAATTTTTCCCAAAAATTATATAAATTTTTCAAGACTTTCGGTTGTCTTTGTTAAATTTTATAGCTTATCGAACTAATAAGCATGATTACCTTTCAAACCTACATGCCTTTATGGTTATAACAGCTATTATCATGGTCATTTATGCATGGATCCAGGCCCTTCTAAAATATTATGATCTCACAATGTGTGATTTTTATAGAAGAAGAGTTCCCTTTGTAGAAGGAACAACTTAAGATGAGTGATTCAAGTACTTCACCTGAGCCCATTCTGGCTCTTTCATGGATTGACTCTTGTTCTGACTAGGCTCCTATGCCAAAACATGATTCTATAGGAGAAACTTTAGCTCATCCTCATGATGTTTCTAACCAATAGCAAGGAAAGGTGATCAATCACCAAGTCCCAATCTTGTTGATCTTGGAGAGCTTCCATAGGAGCCTGTGGCTCATAGGTTACACCATATGGTGACCCAATCTCAAACAAAGAGACCTCTTCTCAATATACTCTATCAAACACCTTGGCAACACATTTACTTCAAGATGTCAAACCCAAAACTCTTGAAGAAGTCATCACAACCCCAGGCTTGTATGATGATATGCAAAAAGAGTTTTTAGCGCTTCAAAGGAATAATACTTGGACTTTTGCTCCTCCAGCTTCAGAAAGTAATATAGTTCAATGTAAATGTATGTATAGAATTAAGTGAAAGTCTAATGGGTCCCTTAAAAGGTACTACGTGAGGCTCATTGCTAAAGAATAACACCAAGAAAAGGGAGTTGATTTTTTTGGGACCTTGAGTCCTGTTGGTAAACTTAGTACATTGTAACTGTCTTATCGCTTGACTTAAGAGGGTGTTGGTTCATAATGGAACTCAACATCAACAATGTGTTTCTCAATGAAATTTTCTGTAAAGAAATATACATGACCAAATCTCTAGGGCACCAATTCTCTAAGACTTAACACACGTTTGCAAATTTTGCAAGGCCTATATGACCTGAATAAGCCCTGTGTGCATGTTCCAAAGTCTACGGGAGACCCTTACTAAACTAGCATTTGGAAGCTCCAATTTCAATTTATCACTGTTTTATTTATTATAGTGATAATATTATGCATATGATGGTTTATGTAGATGTTGTTTATAGAAAATTATCCTGAACTTGTTGACAAAATTGTCAATGTCCTTGGTGATTAATTGTTACAAGACCTTGGAAAGTTTCACTATTTTCTTGGAGATGAAGACTTGTACAACTCACAAGGTACCACCCATTCCCAGTGAAGCTATATTTTGGAGCTACTGAAGAAAGCCAAGATGTATGACTGCATATAATGCACTACTCCCATGTCCACTAAGGCCAAACTCTATGTGGTGATAGTAATCCCACTCTCTATAGAAGAATCATGAGAAGCCTGTAGTATTTGAGTCTCACTAGACCAAACATTGCCTTCACCATCAACAAGGTTTGTCAGTTTATGTACAAACATTTTAGATTGATCTACATGCAAGATAATTTTGTGGCATATGGATTGGTTTATATTGGCCCCAATCTTGTTTACTAGAGCTCAAGATGCAAACATGTGGTAGCCCATTTAAGCATTGAAATGGAGTACAAATGGATTGTGTATACTATTGTTGAACTGTCATGGGTGTATTCTTAACTAAAAGAGATGAAGGTCTCCATGCCGATTGCACCTATAATTAGGTGTGACAATATCAATGATAATTATCTTGCTGTTCATCCAACATTTCAATGTAGAAGCAAACACATAGATGTTGATGTGTACTTTCTTCAAGACCATATGGCTAAGGGAGCCTTACAAGTCTAACATCTTTTTTCCAAGGATCAGATTATGGATGGTCTAACAAAACCACTTGTTGTGACTCAGTTCAACAATTTTTGTGTCAAATTCAACCTTTGAAACATGGATTTTCTCTTGAGGTAGGCTATGAAAGAATCCAATGTTGATTATGCAGATAAGATCATCTCAAGTTCTGAAAGTATGTACTCCAATTATGAAATCAAGGAAATGTAGATCTTGCAAATCCTCTCATTCATGTAAAGATGAATATGAATTTAGAAAGTGTATCTCAAATGGAAATATAACGTATACCCTTGGAAATAATATTAAAGATATACACTCGACAAGGTTGAGTGTTGAGTCGAGTAGCTTTCAGGATGTAGTCCTCATAGTCAAACATATTTAAGTTGTGTTGTCTCTTTTCCTTTTTTTTATTTTCTCCCCATGCTTCTTTCATAGTAGAATTTCATAAATGTAGTCCTCACAGACAAACAAATTTATGTTGTGTTGTCTCTTCTTCCTTGTTTTTTTTCTCCCCATGCTTCTTTCATAGTAGAATCTACTTCTACCTATATTGTGTCAATTTGCTAATGTCCATGTTTCAAATCACTTTTATAGTTCACAAGTGACATGTCCAAAGGTTTAATGCTTTCATTATGTGCAACTCTCTAGGATTTAACTTTCTGGACCGAACTTTCTCCAACTATTTGAGCAACTGAAACTAAAGTTATTTGTTGTCTTCTCAAAAGATTTTTTTCTCATGACTTCGGCTCCCAACAAAATTGTTATGTGCTGAAGCAGCAAAAAATTCATGAATACAAGGAGACTTTAATATCTTAAACCAAAATTAACCTTTATGTACTATTCAAGCATGATCCTACAATAAAACTAAATAAAATACATGTAAGGAACATACAAAAGCATGATCAGAAGGGTTTCTAGAACACCTTTTTTTACAACAAGTGACTCTATTGCTACAGTAGATCTGACATTGTAAGATCTTAAGCAATGTGCAGCATCAAGGAACATGGAGAAGAAAGAAAAACACAAATAGATTTTTTGGCTTGAGCCTGAACTTTACCATTGAGCATTTGTTGTAGGATTGCTAGATGCTTTGAAAAAGAAGAGCTTATTTAGAGGCTCAACTGCTTGTCTGTTAGTAATATTTCCTTAACAAATTTCCTAATGATTAATGTTGTTTCTTCATGAGAGTCTTTGCCGCTCTATGCTTCCCCTTCAGCTTGCATTCTTTCCTGATAAACAATCATGTTAGCTAATTAATAACATGATTTGTTATTTCAGATCTTGAATAAGCTATTAAAGATGGGAATTTTTTTTGCAAATTATTTATTAGCCACTTTAAAATCCAGATTCTTCTCAAACCTACAAGTTCATTTGTTTTCTCCCATCTTTATGTGAATGCATTTCTTATGTAAAATTATTTACCTTGTTAACTTTATGGCTTTGTTGGTTCTTGTTTTTTTAATTCAGGTAAATCCATATTAAAAGGTCCAAGGGAGAACTCAAGGATAAAGTTTGTGCTCCATATTCATTGGCAATCAAAACAAAAAAACGAGTAACCCTCTTCCAATCATATTTCTTGATTCCTTGTGATAATGACTGTTTAAAGAGAATCCCTGATCATGCCAAGAAGTTAAAATCAAGAGTAAGGATACCTGTTGAAGGATCTGAAACTTTGCTTAAAAACTCAGTCAGCAATATTTGCCATAACTTGATATACATCTTGCGGTACTTCTTTCTAACTTGGCGCAGCTTTTAATTGGAAACAGACTTTGAAGATAAATATCAAATTTTTACTTTAGGGGCCGTTTGATGGCGTGGAAAAAAATTTCTGGAAATATATTGCTGGAAATATAGGAAATGGAAAAATGGAATGGAAAAAATTTTTCTGATTCCAATTTTGGTGTGTGTGTGATGACTCAGAAATATATTTCCAATTCTATATTTCTAAGTTTGATAGTACAGAAATATATTTTCAGAAATTTAATTCTTAGTTTGATAATAAGGAAACATTTATCCAGATTTACAAAAACATGGCAACAACATGGTTATGCATGTATGAACGTATAAACCAGACATACTCGCCCACACAATCGATTGCATGAAAACAAAATCACAATTTTAACATTCTAAACTGAGATATTCATTACGAAGTACTGAATTGTTGCCCACTTGCATTTCACGCTCCATTACGTGGATGCAACAACTCAATTATAAGGAACATATAACAAACATGAAAGCCATAAAATTTCCAAAATTCAACAACACGTCAATAGACTATCAAACATACCATACAATTCAACAACAAGGTGCAACGTCAACACAACATACATAGTCCCATCAATGATAAAATGCACATCAAACCACATACATTGTCCCATCAGTGATAAAATATTTACATATTCCCATCAGTGTTCACTATTCAAAAGAGCTTCAACGTTCAATAGAAAGCCAAGTGCATGTGTCGAGCATCCATAGAAGCAAATACATATGCAGTGTCTCTACACCATAAAAAAACAAAAAACACAAACAGAATCAAATTTTCCCCTTCCACGACCTTCGAACATTCGTCACAATTATGTCAGTGCTTCATCTTCCATCAGTCCTGAAAACATAAACAAAGACATCACATTTTCGAAGAGATTATGAAGATAAAAAGCGATAAAATGAAAGTGTTATTGTACTGCGACATAATTGTTTATGTGTGTGATAAGTTAATCCGCACCTACGAATTTGAAAATCTGTAAACATTTGAGATGTTATTGTACTGCGCAGATCATTATTCGATCCTCGACGAACACTTTGTGTCCTACTTTCATCCTCGTTTACAAACGATGTGCTCTCATTTGCATCATCAAATGCACTTTCATCAACATCAAACTGCTCTGCTTCAAGATTATGGTCTAAAATGAAATTGTGTAGAACACACGTGGCTAACACAATCGCAACTTGTGTATGGTAAGGGTACGACACGTGTTTTTAGTATAGGGAACCGTCCTTTTAATAAACCAAAAGCTCATTCCACAGTTGTTCTTAACGATGAATGACGATGATTAAATAGTTCCTCTGCACATGTAACACGTCGTGCCCCAGGTGCATTAAATTCAAAGAGATGGTATCGATGACCTCGATGTGGAGTTAGTAAACCACGTATGTTTGGATATCCTCCATCACCAAGGTAGTATTTCCCTACACAGTACAGTTATTGTGAGTTCGACATTAAATGCAATTGTAACCTAAAAAGTACCAATATAGTAGATTCACAACCTAACCTGTAGGTATGAGAAGAGGATCGTTGTCTAGTGCACTGTACAATACTCTTGAATCTGTCGCACTGCCTTCCCAGCCCGCCAAAACATAGTGGAATCGCATGTCGAAACCAACTACAGCCAGTACATTTTGTGAGAGAGTTCCTTTTCTATTTCGAAACCTCGATTGTTCTGATGTATGTACCCATACTGGTATGTGAGTGCCATCTATAGCTCCTAGACAATCCTATGTACAATGAAAAATGTTAGTCGAACTGTCTTAGTACAATGTACTGTGTGATCGTGAACTACCTTACCTGAAAATATGGATTGAAACGAGGATTGAGTCGGATTTTTGATGGAGTGTCATCGTTTGGTCGACTGATGTATTGTTCACCCAATTGACATAGGGCTCATAGGATGATGTTGACGTACTTACTAATTGTTTGACCTGAGTGTTGAAACGTGTTCGGGCATGCACGGTTGCGCTCGTTATGGCCAACAGTAAGTAGAAAGATAGAAACTTGTTCTTCTATACTGATTTCTCGACCATCTTCTACTAAATTTTTCTCTTTCAAGATATTACATAATGTAATAAACGAGAGGCGATCCATGCGCATTAAGTCCAAGCAATTCCTTGGATGACCGTTGATGATATTATCAACAAATCTCCAACCAGCATTTCTAAAAGGGTGAATGATTCGTCTAGGTTGAGTAAGAAGTCTAGAAATTATGATTGCCACGACAAACATGAGTCTTCCTATCACAAGATTTCTTTCTTCTTCATCTGACAACATGACTGCAGCACTAGGTAGCAGAAGGAGAAAAACAACTTGTTTCATGTTTGACATGTGAATGTACAAATAAAACATTCTAATATGGAAAGGGGAAAGGAGTTAACCGCCATAAAAACAAACATGTTACGCAATCAAGTATAAAGCAATATCAATAGCATCCATTCAATTGCATATAAATTAGAAGAAGCACATCATTGAATTATAAAGATGTAACAGATCACACACTACTTACTATGGATGATTTACATTAGCCAACAACCAAGGCACACGTTGGGTCGGCAGAAGTTTGAGGAAGACGACTGGCTTGTTTGGCTTCTCCATTAGCATCGTGGCTTTTAAGTGCATGCCAGCATCTATCTCTCCCAACTCGAGCATTTCTTGAAATAGCTCTAAACAGTTGTTCAAGCAGCTATATGAGGATGTGTCTATCATTGTACGAAAAGTATCAGCTATTTCCTGCAATATTGTTTCATAACCCCCGTGATTCGCACTTACTCTTGCTCTTTTATTTGATGAGTTTGTTGTCCTACTTTCAAATCCACTTTGTTGTGAATCTTGTTGAACCTGCGTCGGTGATGGCACAGGAGAATCTTCGTTCAACATTTGTGTAAATGATACATTTTCATGAACATTGTAACCCAAATCAAGGTTATGTGTTGTAGGGGTCTCGGGTGGTTCATCAGTTTGTAAGTCATTAGATCTATTCAATGAAGAACAAGTGAAACTACCAATACCATTTGCAATGGACTGGCCAAACACTTCGTCTAGTTGTTGATAATGTTTCCATTTTTGCCCCCCTTTAAACTTGCGCCGATCAGGGAATTTCTGCAAACACAATTATAGTCACATATGTTGTATAATGTAATAGACATGATGGTTATTTTCCACTAAATGGTCTCTGCCTTACCTGAATGTACTCCACCCAAACTTCATTTTCAACATCTACGCACTGGTTTGTCGGGTCCCAACCGAACCCACTTGTTGACAAAATTTGTCTGCACACATTGTAATCTGCTTTCGTACTCTTCAATTTGTTTTTTATTTTTTCGACTTTGAAATTTGGGCCAAACATTTCTATCATTTGTCGTTCAATGACCTTATATGCTTTTGGCTTTAAATTAGCACTTGACTTCATGCCAGGGAGTCTTGATTGCTCAACTAGAAGTTCTATAAGATGATCTAGTTGAGCGTCACTCCAGACAAGACTATCATTTCTTGAGCTTGAACCTTCCATAGGTACTACAGTTTAGGAAAAAACATCAAGTAAATGCAAACCCCAAGATAGGAACAAAAAACAATGGCTAGCAGCAGAAATAGTAGAGCAACTGAAAGAGCTGATCAGCTTCTTGTCAAGCAATGTTTATTTAAGTTGAAGCACCAAAACAAATGAAGAACATGCATAAGAAAATAAGGACACCAAGACAAAGAAGAACCTGCATAAGAAAATGTATACCGTAGCAAATACGAAGTCAACTTAATCAAACGATTGTTCATTCCCTTCCATCTTAAGACAAGACCAATGAAATGAATGAATATTTCCATGTTAGAGAGAAACACAACATGCGAAACAAATACCAGTCCCACAATAGAAATTGGAAGCTAAACTCATGAATTAGAACGTTTGGATGAAGCCAACGATGACATCAACAGACCAGTGTCATCAGCAACCCAAAGGATTACAGTCACTGAAGCTAACATAGTATCAGATCTATTAGGAGTTATTTGCAATTATGCATGACAACCAAGTCCATCCAACGAGGCTTGTATACATATAAATAGACCATATTAGGATTCAATTGCAGATAAAGTTTGATATTCAAATCATGGTTGATTACTTTGAATTATAAACGTCAATCAAGCGTGCCTGCAAAAACTTGCACTCAGAAAGAAGTCACCATCCTGCATATTTGCTGCAATGCTTGTCCTTTCACTTTTGAAACAAGCAGTGGTGCTGAAGGGCGATCCAGCAAAGAAGGGACTGTGAATCTGTGATGCTTTGTGCAATCATGAAAATATATGTGAATCAATCTAAGATCTGAATTTGTGTGCTTTACAATGTTCAAACATCATACCCAAAAACGAAAAATACCATGTTACGGATGCATTCAGGCTGTGTACAATGTGCTATACCGAATATTTCACAAAAAAAGAGGAAAAAACGACAAACCCTAACCGTGACTTAATTGGACGCATTCAGGCTGCTTATGACAGAGCAGATAGGGAGAGAGAGACTTACAAAGGACTTCTGTTGAGAAGGAGAATCAGGAGCAGCACCACTCAGCAGCGGTTTTCTCTGACGGCAAGGAAATGAGACGGTGAGTTAATCTGCCGATCTGTCGAGTCCTCTTTATCTTCTCCCTCTGTCTAGATTGCAATGGATGGGGAAAGAAAGAGAGAGGCGGAGACGAAGACGAAGAGGCTGCGCAGGTTGCTTCAGCGGATTAGAAAGGGCTCCATTGCAAAGGCCGACTTGGAGAGGGGAACAAGAGAGAGAATGAGAGAGGGAGAGAGAGAGACACTACCTTGCGAGAAAGAGAGGCACGGGTGGAGTGGAGGGAGCGGCTTTCACCCGACGCGGCTGCACTGCACGGGTGGAGTGGAGGGAGCGGCTTTCACCCGACGCGGCTGCACTGCACGGGTGGAGTGGAGGGAGCGGCTTTCACCCGACGCGGAAGAGGGAGCGCCTGTGAGACAACGGGAAAGAAGAGGGAGCGGCTGTGGCACGGGAAGGAAGAGAAGGAAGACGCGAGAGTGCTCGCGTGCCCTAACGGGCAAAAAATTATTTCTCAAAAAAAATTTCCGTCTCCGCGGATGGGAATTTTTTTCCGGAAAAAATTGCCCGGAATCGACCTCAACGGTCAAATAAATTTTTCCCCGTTTGATACGGTGGAAAAATTTTAAATATTTGAATTTTATTTCTCGATGAACAGTGTATTTCCTGTTCATCAAACGGCCCCTTAGGTAATTCTAAAATTTTTCACTACATTGGGCCATCTTCTAAAAGAATGAGGAAAAGCCAAAATTGTCTTATACTAGGGCATCATTTTTAAAGGAGCTTTAGAGATAAGCCTTGATCATTGTGTTTTAAACTGGGCTAATCTTTTAAATTTGTGTGTTCTTTTCTTGCCACTAAACATAATCAAATTGATTAACAAAATCAAGTATACAACAACGCATAGCAAGCAAATCAGCCGAATCTGACCTCTTACAAATCAAAATGACGATACAATGAACCAGCATATGAAAATGGAAAAGATTCAATTATATCGACTAGCAGCCAAGCACCTCAATGGGTCGTGCCATTAAGAAAAAGTAACACGGCAAGAAACCACTTAGTGTCTTAGAAACATAATCTAAGGCCAAGAAAATTTCAATAGAATTCATCATCCAAACACATGCATGATTTCTTGGATTCTGTATACTTATTGCTACATCCATCTGGTTGGATCAGCAAGACTTGGTTGAAATATAAGTAGACAACCATATACATTGCACAACAAAAAGAACATATATGTGTACACACACTCACGTATATATATATATATATATATATATATATACGTATATATATATATAGATATATGACAACACAAATAAGTTTCAGCATTTTTTAGCAGCTTGTGTTGTATTGGGGGAAGGAACAAGCGGTAAGATAAGAAAAAAAAATTATTTGTAACTTTTCATACGACAGTAAATCATAAAAGAAAGCAACAGAAATTTGCCTTTTTCCTTCTTATTTTGCTTTTTTACGAATGAAATCCTTTCAGTCACCAGCTTCTGCAGCCCTACTTGAATCGATGTTCTTTTTTATCAGTAGGTTCTATCAGGTGAAAAAGATTGTAAGATTAGACTTGCAATGTTGCAAATATAAAGAGAATGATGACATGATTTCTCAAAGTTTTTGTATGGTTAAAATATTATTGATTTTAACCCTTAAAACCTCTTTCATCATCTTATCAAATATTCTTTTTATGCTTACAGTATCCTCTAAACGGATTACCTTCTACATGTCCCTGACAACAGCCATATGCGAGGCCTTGAAATGATTACTTACCTCTGAAAAGGTAATGTCCTTTTTTCGAATTACAGATGCAAAGGAAATTTCAATAGTCAATTCTTTTGCTTCTTAGTAATGTTTGTCATGGTCATCCAGCAAAGTATCATAAAAATGAAGAAAACAGGACAACTAACTCAACAAAGAATACAAAATCCATGGTAAAAACTAGAATCCGAATAGCATGCAAAACTGAATTGGTCTCAAGCAAGCAGTGAAAAATTAAACCTATGACAGCTCCAGAAGACAAGCACTAGAATCAACGAGGTGATCAAACCTCGCGAGGATTCCACAAGGGATTCCCCCTTATGTAACTCATAGCTGAACTAATGTAATCGCCCCAAACTTTTCATGTCTCTGTTCAGTATTTTTCAAACATTTTATAGTGAATTTACAATACGTTTCAAGAATTTTGGGCCTTAAAAGCTTCGATTTATGATCAATTCATTCTCTGGTTTGATTGTCGACTCGGCTTGGGACCCAATTCAATCTAATTTCAGACTTTCAACCCAAGTCCAACCTCAATCTGGAATTTGAATCCAAATTAGATCCAGATCCAGCCTAAAATTTCATTAGACACCCAAATCTGAACTTTAGATCCAAGCCCAGGCATTAGATTCGAACCTAGATCCAAATAACAGCTCTACATCCAAAAGAAATCCTTAAATCTAGATCTGTTAGATCCAAACCCCAGCTCTATGTAAAAAATTGTCCCTATATCTGAATTCAAATTCAAATTCCAGATCCAAAATGACCTTTGATCCAGATTTGTATCTAAATCCAAGCTCTATATCCAAAATTAAGCCTTAGAACTAGATCCAAGTCCCAGCTCTAGATCAAACATTGTGCCATAGATCCAAATCCAAGTCTTAGTTCCATAATTACACCCTACATCCAAAAGCCTAGTCCAAGATCCATAAGTAAACCCAAATTCAGGATCCAAATCCAAAACAGAGAAATAGATCCAGAAAACCACCTGTTCCAAATTGGATCAAAAAACCAAAGGCTAGATCAAAACCCAAATTTTAGATCCAAATGCCCAATATGGAGCCCAAGAATCAATCTCTAGCATCGAATTTCAATTTGGATCCCTAGGCACAAGCACGAGCTTCCCCTTCCTTTTGACTCAATTTCACTTCATAAAATCCAAAACCACATCCAAAATCCGTATTGGTATCCTAAACTGGTGTTCTAGAAGGGAGTGTTGGTCTCTATTGAGAAAAGGTTCTGATTTTGATTTTGTTATGAAACTTATAAAGGGGTGTTGATCGTGTTGTTATTAAACTGATAAGGGGTTATTAATCTTGAAATTTTGATTGTGAGTTGTTAATCTACGTGAATTCTGACATTCAAGTATTTCTTCTTATGCTGAATGACCCAAAAAAATGTGTACCTGTATAGTATTCCGATGCAAGACTGCTGGGAGTTGGGCTTCCTTCCCATTTTATTATAGTTTCAAAAACGCAAGAACCACGGCCAGAACCGTTAAGAAGTCTGCCTCACCATATGGTGACGATAGCTCTAATGTTAATAAGTCTGCCTCACCATATGTGATTTGGAGAGGCAGAACTCGTATAATTGGTGCCTATGGAAGGGCCAAAGAAGAAAGCCATATAAATTCATATATTAAAAGCATTAAAGGGAAAGTTGTTGCTTTTGAGAATAATAGTCATTCCACAGTAGTCTGGATGCTGGGAAAAGTCCTTCGTTAATTGCAAGTAAGGGCAAAGAGTTGTGGAGATGTTAGATGCTCAAACTCCTAACCAAGGTGTAGATAACCTTAATGATGAGTCAAGATGTCAAAAGCTGGAAGATCACAAGGAAAGTTGACATGAAGTTAATCCAAGGGAATGTGTGAGGACTTGTTAGAAGGACGGCCCAGTAGGAGCTAAATAGTCATCTCCAAGAGTTTAAGCCTGAACTTTTTTTTTTCTAATTGATACAATGCTAAATGATAAGAACACATACACGGACAATAGACATGATAGATATGCCTTCGTCTCTAATATAGGTGGTGATTTGTGTAATGCAAGAATTATGTGTGGTTGGTGTCCTGTTGAAGTAATTGTTTTATTGCAATCTACTACTTATTTCTCACTACAAAAAACCGACATATTACTAACGATAAGAAAAGAAACTGTCAGTAATGACAAATTTCTACCGACGGGCAACAGAAATTGTTAGTAAATCGAGCTTTTCATCGACAGAAGAAAATCGTCATAAATATGCAGTTTTCACTGACGGGATGGTCATCTCCATTAGTATTTTAAAACATTATACTCACAGTAACCAATTTTTGTCGCTATTGGTTGAATACCACAGAAGTTTTAACTTATTGTCAATGTTTGCTGACGATTTACCGATGGACTGTGGTGACCGTCAGTGTTAGCTAAAAATTTGCCCGGTGGGCTGTAGTGACCATCGGTTTTACGTCACTATATAGTGATCACTTCCACACCCATCAGTGTTAACTGACGGTATACCAATGGTTTGCTGTTACTGTTAGTGTTACTTCGCCCTGTAGTGACGGCTTCTAGACCAGTCAGTGTTAAGTAATCATATAGTGACGGTTTGTCATCCCATCAATAAACATGAACCCGTCTTTTCACCCCGCCAGACCTCCTTTCTCCATTTCTGCTTGTTGTTCTTACAGAGTTGCCCACCAGCGACCAACTATGGATCTTCTTGGATTTCCCTTGCACACAAGGGATTAGGGTTTTTTGGATTTGGAAGGAGATACATAACTCGAATTAGATCACAGCAGATGTTGGTAAGTCTTCTTGCTGCCACTGATCAATCGACAGATGGTAGACTTTTGTACTCTCAACGAATTCTTAATTAGTTTGTTTGATTAGTTCTCTGACTTTTCACCATCTGTATCTTCAGAATATTAAGATTCCCTATTGTCCTTTGGTTCTATTGAATCGATCATTTGGATGTTCTTCTTGTGGTACCAACACGTAAAATTCGATAGATTTCATTTGATAACTATTATCTGCTGCGTTCTGGTTTTTCATTTCATAATGGGCTGTTTAGAAACTGTGAAGTAGGGATTGTCTACGTGCTGGTTTTACATTTCATAGTGGGATCTGCCCCAACGCCAACTTTCTCTCTCTCTCTCCCCCTCTCTGTATGTATGTGTGTAAAATTTCATATTTAGCAACAAAGACTTACAGTTAGTGCAGATATTGCCTATGTTTTTGGTTGAATAAGAATCAAACCCTGAACTACCACAAACATATATATACGGGGATTACAGGGTGGCTCCAAGAATCATTGTTATAAAGAATGCCAATAATGATGGCTTACAATAACCAAATATCTGCTTTTATCAAACAAACTATATGAATCTGCATATACAAAGTGAATTCTGGCCAGAAAATTTAAAAGATTGAGATCCCAAGATCCCCTTAGAATAAGGAGGCATTGGATTACTCTGTATCTTGAATTTGTTTTTTATATTGGTGTTGTTTGGGGATAAGTTCCAACTAACAGGCTCTCCATAACAAACTTTTGTGTTTTCTTAGGTCCAAGTAACCTGCTTTCCATTTTTTGCAATATTACAACATGTCTTGATATCTACAATTTTTCAACATTTAACATTATGTGACAATTTGTTCTTTTGTTAGATGACTTTCCAGCTACAATGTATACCATTGACATATGAGAGCATGGAAGATGATAAGTGTGATAAAGCATGTTCAGGTAACATTGTTCATCAATGGTTCTCACTTTCAATCATTGAATTTTATATTCACTGACTTACTTCATATATAGATTCATTGACTTATATCAACATATAGTGACATGTTTGTAGTACCTCCACCAAAAAACACATGGAGATTGACACGAGCTCTTGCCACTGCAAGCTTGAGACGTGGGCAAAAGCATATTCTACATGTAAACATTCTTGGATGGCTGATTGGCAGAGAAGCATAATTTTTGACAACATATATTTTGAACACTAACACAAGAGCCAGAATGCACACCATTAATTTTTTACAAATGGTTGGAATTTTTCAATTCATTTAAAGTACATTTTTGGAAACATGTGCAAGTCATTACTATTGTTTTTTTTTTCTAAATTAAAGCTTGAATGTTACATGCTATTTTTTCATAGTCATACCATTGCTCTATGTCTTCAAAAAATGAGACATTTTAAGTTCCTACAGAGCATAAGCTGGCCTTACTCAAATGGGCACTATAGGAGTGTGCATGCCCTTTTGGATCATGGAGGAATGAATTGAGGAAAGTACACAAATGATGTCAAAGTTTTGAAGCTCGTAAAGATTAACTTGTCAAGTACAAGATTCCAAATAATCAATTGGAATCTATGATGAAGCATTTTGATGTAGGCGAACAAAAGGTATGAATTCAGTGATAATTAGGTAGAATTTAATTTGTAATACAAATCACATTATAAGTCAATGCAAGAGCCTATATGTTGTAATGAATTACAAAAATTAATGAAAAAAATGCTCAAAACCGTGCATATCTAAAGTACCAACACACCACAAGTACACAAAGTTTCACACGATTTAAAGTAAACAAGGTAAACTATGTTGTGACATTTGTGTGCATTCATATTTATTGACATTTGCATGACATTTCCAACATCCTATATGATATAAATGATTTGACATTTGTTTGAGTTCATATTTACAGTTTGGAGGGGATGGACCTGACCCTTCACGTGTAGAAGTTTTTATTGCTACTCAAAGAAGTACTAATGCAAACTACTCTAACCGAGAACCAAGTAGTGTTATAGTAAGTGTTATACGCACTTGTTATTCACACAAGACTAGATATGTTATTGTATGCTAACTTTGGTTGCATGTTACACATTAGGGAAAGTTAAAGGAAAAGATAGTTACTTTGTGAAAGAGAGCATCTGATTCACTTGGTAGCGCTGATGTGCTCTCCCAAGTGATGGGAGAAGACATTCATGATAAGGTGCATACGATGGGAATGCTAGGTGTCAAACCTTCGCAGTTTTCTACTAGAAGCGCAAGGGTCAACTTGATACACAAAATGCAACTTTAAAAGAACAAGTTAGTACTTTACAAGGAAAGCTAGTTGTGCTTAAGGAGAAATGCGCAAGATATGATGAGCTCAAACAAACATGTATTAGAATACCTGAGCTCGAGGCAGCCTATGCTAGAGTTCCTAAGCTAGAGGTCAAATGTGCAAGAGTGGATATGTTGGAAGATCGAATAAATCAAATCATGGTTTCGCTTTTAGGATCATTTAGTTAAGTTTGAAAAAACATTTTTTGATTAACTGACTTGATACACAAAATGCAACATTAAAAGAACAAGTTAGTACTTTACAAGGAAAGCTAGTTGTGCTTAAGGAGAAATGTGCAAGATATGATGAGCTCAAACAAACATGTATTAGAATACCTAAGCTCGAGGCAGCGTATGCTAAAGTTCCTGAGCTAGAGGTCAAATGTGCAAGAGTGGATATGTTGTAAGATCGAATAAATCAAATCATGGTTTCGCTTTTAGGATCATTTAGTTAAGTTTGAAAAAACATTTTTTAATTAACTGTTTCTTCGATTTCTTATAACATATCTTACTTATTTTATGCATGTTTGCCAACACCCCCTAACTTCCCTCATTGATGTTTGTCAACCTAAGTCAAAGGCTAAAATATTGTACTTCTTTTATATATTCAATGCCATGTACATGTACCATCTGAATATAAAAGATGGACTAAAATTTTGACAAACATTGTTTGTTTTATTTCTTATTAAATGAACATATTGTCTGCACTTTTCGTTCAATATGCTTATTAAATGTGTTTGAGTTGTGTTTCTATTATTTGGGTTGTACAAATATAATGGAATTTAAAAAAAAAATTACAACATTTTACTAACGGTATTGATTCATCACTAAAATGTGCATTACGGTTGTTAGTAAAATTGCAAAGTTTACTAACAGACTAAGTGGACGTCAGCATAAAGAAACTAATTGTGATAGGTGCTATCGATTTGTAAATGTCATATATTGACTGATGGTATGAGTTCGTTGTCAGTAAATATCATATATTTTACTAACGGCTTTTTTCCATCATTGTAGTTTAGTTATACTAACGTCTGATTTTGCCGCCAGTAAAAGCTTCATTGATTGAATCTAGATTCATCAATTGTGGCATCCATCAGTAATACTTACTAATAGCTTCTTACCCACTATTAGTGGGTTCTTCCCGTCAATAAAGATTCACTTTTTTGTAGTGTCTATATCAAATTTCTTTGCAAGCAGAGACCATCTAATTTTAGTTTTACTACTGTTAGAATCTATTTCCATCCTAATTGGAAGAGACCAATTTATTGAGCTAATTGTGCTCATACGAGAAGTTGAAGGCTCTTTAGTTATAATGGGAGATTTCAATGTTGTGAGGGTACCTAAGGATAAAACCAGGAGAGAGACAGATATAAGCTCTTGCTAGGATTTTACAAATTTCTTAAATAATTACCAATAAAATGCTGTTGATGACCCAAAAAAAGGTTCACTTGGTCAAATAAAAAGGGTGTGCCCTGCAACATTAAATGACGATTGGCTTGGGACTTAGTCAATCCTAAATGGGAGAGTTCATCTTTCAGCTTATGTACTTTGCCTAGAACTACATCTGACCACTCTCCTCTTATTCTTCACATAAACAAATGTGAGATGAAAAGTTTCAGGAAATGTTTGTTTTGCTTGTTTGTTGCACAGAATTTGCATGCATATTGTGAAATAGTAATAAAAAAAGGTTGGAAAAAACCTATGTATGGATGTAGCATGGTTAAACTGTTAAGAAAATTGGAAAATACCAGGTTTTGTATCTCTCAATGGAACAGGAATAGTTTTGGTCAAGTGCTGGCTAAGTTTGTTCCTTAAAGAATGAGTTAGATAAAATTCAGTTGAATGTATTCCATAATGCAGGAAGTACAACTAATTTAGAGTGTCTTTTGCATAAGGAGTTGGATGTAGCTCTAAAAGAAGAGGAAACTTTATAGAGTTTGAAATCCATAGTGAAATGGCTCTCAAAAGGTGATAAAAATTCTAATTTTTTTCAATCATATGTTAACCATAAATTCAAAAAGAACAACTTGACTACTATTGAAGTTAATGGTGTCAAGGATTCTAACCTCTTAGATAAAATTCAGCTGAATGTATTCCATAATGCAAGAAGTACAACTAATGTGGAGTATCTTTTGCATAAGGAGTTGGATGTTGCTCTAAAAGAAGAAGAAACTTTATAGAGTTTGAAATCCATAGTGAAATGGCTCATGAAAGGTGATAAAAATTCTCATTTTTTTCAATCATATGTTAACCATAAATTCAAAATGAACAACTTGACTACTATTGAAGTTAATGGTGGCATGGATTCTACCCCAGATCAGATGCATGTGCTATGTAAAGATTATATTATGCAATTTTATGCTGCCCTTTCTTTTAGGGTGATGTGCTTGATAATTTGGAAATGGCACCCTTGTTACTTTGACGGAGAATGAATTTCTATTGAGACCTGTGAACAAAGATGTGGCCAAGAGAGCTGTTCCTAGCCTGAAAAATGGGAAGCCATCAGGTCCTGATGGGTTTGTAATTGAATTTTATGAATTATTCTATTAGCACATAGTTGGTGAAGATGTGTTAGATGCTATTGCTGATTTTTTCAAAGCAGGTAAAGTGGTTAAGAGTGTATGATAGTTCTCATATTACATTGATTCCCAAATTTTGAGGTTCATAAGCATTAAAGATTTTAGGCCACTTGAGCTTTACAATTGCCCTTACAAAATTATACCAAAGATCATGGTAGATCGAATGAGGTTTATCTTGGCTAGACTAATTGGTGAGGACCAAGGTGCTTTTTTGCCAGGTACATTAATCCACAAACAAATTCTTATGATCCATGAGCTTGCTAATTCCTTATAGAATAGTAGAGGTGGTCCAGTGATGTCACAACTTGACAATGCTAAAGAATATGATTGTGTACATTGGGAGTTTCTTAGATTATCCCCAATGCAACTAGGTTTTAATGACACTTGGATTCATAGGATTCTTGAATGTGTGTCTACAGCTAGTTTTGCTATGTTAATTAATGGTCGGGAAGGCTCTTTCTTTGATGTAGGTAGAGGTATTAGACTAGGGGATCCATTTTCCCCCTTCTCATTCATTGTTATTATGGAGATGTTTTTAAGAAGACTATGAAGGGAGGTGGCCCAGCATAATGTTAAAGTGTCAAACACTCTAAAACTTAACTCCATCTCGGCAAGTCAGTTATTTACAGATGATGTCATTATGGTTTGTAAAGCAGATCTAAACTATATTTACTGTACAAGGAACAACCTAGTGGAGATGGAGCTAAAGGCAGCGCTAAGAGTTCATTCACAAAAATCCTGTCATTTTGTCTAAAGTTAATGACAAATGCCGAAAACTGCTGGTTGAGTATATGGGTGGGAAGGAAGCAAAAGTACCTATTCAATACCTTGGACTGCCTGTTTTCACATGTAAGATTTCTATGGAAAGTTGTGAATCTCTTGTCAAAAAGGTTTCACCATGGCTTGCAGCTTGGAAAGGCCATATTTTATCTTATGCAGGCAAAATTTGTTTAATCAAACATGTTATCCATCAAATAGTTGGTTATTGAATGATGACTTTTAGACTTCCAAAGAGTGATAGAATTTATTGAGAGACAATACAACTTCTTATGGAGAGGCATCTCAAATATACGCAAATTTCATCTTTTAAGTTAGAGTTCTCTTTGTTTCCTTATAAGGAGGTTGGTGTTGGTTTTTTAGATCTAAATATTTATAACAAGATCAACATGACCTTTTTGTTGTTGCAGGTGTTATAAGGCAAGTCAAATGAGGCCAATTACATGAGGAAGAAATACATATCTAGTGGTTGTATATGGTAAAAACCGAAGACTCTTGAGCTTGAAAAGGTTTGTTGTTGGGCTGGGAGCAGATTAGCCACATGGTTTTTCAGAAAGTGGGTGATGGTCATACAACAACATTCTGGTCTAAAAACTGGGGGTGGGGCGTCTTACAGTTTTTGCTCACTTCTCATGGCTACAAGGTTTGTAAAGGTGTGCTGGAGCTAACTGTCAAGGATACTATGTTAAATTGCAGATCTTGGTTTTTAAATTCAGTCCTTTCATCAGGTGTGAAGCAAGTTTTAAAGGAAGTTCACTTTCACAAGTTGTAATATGGGATGACCAAGTTGTGTTAAGCTATACAGATATGTAATTTATAACAAGATTAGATTAAAGAAGGATATAGATATTTGGAAAAAGCAAAAAAGAGAAATAGATGCAACTCCTATTGCACAATGGAGGCGTCTCTTGGCCAGCATGAATCGTCGGCTCACTTGTGACAAATTGCAATTTTTTGGTATAAGTCTTGCAAAGATATGTGTTTATGTAGAAGATATGTTGACCTTCAAATCATCTCTTCTTAAAATGCAAGATAGTCTCATAAGTTTGGCGACAGATTGCTAAAATGTTTGGCAGGAAGCTGGTTAGTTCAGATTTTGTATTGCATTTTTGGCAATGGTGGTGGAGTACTAGGAAATTTAAATTTAAGCCTAAATGGCTAATGGAAGCTTGGAGACTGGCCTTTCCCTTAATCATTTGGAACATATGGAAGTCTAGAAATCTGGACTTGCATCAAGGTGCTGTAATATAAAGTTTTAGGGACTCATTGAAAGTTTGGAAGGACATTAAGTATATCATCTCCATTGCTGTTTGGACTAGAAAATGTAGAACACAAGTGTCTCTTGGCTGAAATGGGGCATTCCCCCAGATCCTTGGCCAAACTTTAGTAACTCAGTGCTCATGTTCCAAACTATTTGTATAGAGAATGGTGAAACACAAAGAATTGCTTATGGAATGAGAACCAAAGTGATCCAGCCGTGCATAAGAGATTGCAGGTAAGAAGATGCAGCTTGGGAGTACTTTCTGATGACTAGACATTTCCAGGGACAAGTTGCTTTTGTTTTGGGGCCAAAGACGTGGAGTTATCATATTCAAAATGCTATTAATGATATATGTATAGCTGGTTCTCGTTTCTATCCTTTTCTCCAAAAGCAATGGTTATTTGTTTTTTGAAATGTAATCCAGCATGGGAGACTTTGCGTCAGATGGAAATTTTTGATATGCATGACTCAGCAGTAGAATGGGACCGTTACCCAGCATGATGGATTTTGTCTTCCCACATGCGACCGTTACCCAGCATGATGGATTTTGTCTTCCCAAATGCGCCTTTCTGCTGAGGATTTTGTCTTTTTTTTTTTTTGTATATTTTTGTAAATTCGTTTCTTCTTTTGCTAATAAAAGGGTTACCAGCAGTTTGCATCGGAATCGGTATTTGACATTCTATGCCTTGTAACCGTATAGCTAGTCGCGCGAGCACATTTGAGTCGCTTCTAAGAAGATATCCTGTCCTATATAGCAATTACCTAACTCAAGCTGCGGATATGTAGTGGGTACATTGTAGAGATCATGCTTAAAATGAGGATAATTAGCTGGGTCAATGCCATCAAGACTGAAGTAACAAATCTCCCGTTGTTTGACCAACACAAAAGCAACACTTAAATTATATTCGTTTTCGTCTCTGAGCAATTACTGATCAACTTATAGAGGATTGACTTGGACTCCAGCTTGTGGCCATGAGCACTAGCTTGCAACAAAAAACATAAACTGTTTAAAGACTCCAATTCAAAAGAAATGGGAAATCAGCCGAACCGAGATTCAAAAAAAAAAGATTTCAGGACTCTCTCTCTCTCTCTCAACCCTTCCAACGCACTTAACATATGCAAATATACACGCGAACAACTGTACGAGTACAGAGTGGGACGTATGCAGATCAGCCACTGTGGATGTGTATTCCAATTGCTATAACGAAGATGGTGAGAACGCCAAAGTAAATGATGGTATGAACCAGAATGGCTATGCCGCTGGTGCCGAAGCTCCCGAACTCTACAACCCTCGACCTCCCTGGTATCTGAACAAGAAGGCCTGGGGAGAGAAGGACGAAGAGTATAACTGCTACCACCACAGGTCCCCAATCAGCTGCCATCTCTGCTCTCTTCTCTCTGTCTCCCTTTCTCCCTCCCCAAATAAAGAGGAGGAGAAGGTGATTTGGTGCCTTTGCTGACAAGGGTAGCCAGTGCTCTTCTCTTTCTATAGGACGAGAGATGCTCAAAGAAGAAAAAGAAAAATGCTAAAGGGAAAGGAGGCCAGCGGGTTCCAATAGAATAAAAGAAATTGGCATCTTTTATGAGTTGGGTTTTGTTAACAGAAGAATGTGGAAGAGTTCACATCTCAAATGGAGCTAGCTGTCGATCATGTTCTGCCAGTGACATTATTCCCATGGAAAAGAATGTAGATGGTGGAAAAGCATGAGCTAGCTACGGCGGCGTAATATGGTGGCTTGATTTCTATTATGCGATTGACGCTTCCCTTTTCTTGTGCTACAGGAGACGTGACGCTGAAGATCTCTTTATGCTTGTAACAGATCTCTTTTTTTATGACTGAAAGGAAGCGAGCACCTTTCTTTTCTTTTGATCCTCTTCAACAGCAAGTTGCAGCTTCACTATGTACAAGAAAGAAGGGCAATATTACCCGCATTAATTTTGGTGAATGTACTGTCACTAAAGTATGGTAGCTTTGTTGTTAAAAAATTAAATGAGAAGTACAGGATCCTAGCATGCATGAGTAATTAGCTAGGCAGAGTGGGATCCCTTTATATCTATTCATGGGTACTTCATCACATGGACTGAATCAAATGTGATAAATTGCTATGACCCATCTAATGACTTTATTGACTTTATGCATCGGTTATACCTCACTAGCTGTGTCATTGCTCCTTATGCCAATTGAGACACACCTCACTATATATATATATATATTATTGAACCCGATCTTATCAAGCAAACCTTTCAATTCTGTGAATCGGCCTATTGTGGTCTGTGAATTAGCGAAATTAAAACATTATCTTTGAGATAATAAACAGAAAAATTATATATAGTAATTAAAAATAAGAAAATTATTAGAACTTTAAAAACTGTTCATCTGACAAGTGGCGCTCTTAAATCAACCAATAAACCAAATCAGTACAATTTCACCGAATAGATTCATGTTTCACGCTAATTCTGACTGAACCCTTTGGGTTCCTTCCACTTCAATGTGCCAAGTCTTGGAAAAAAAAAAAGAAGCCTTTTGTTGGATATATTTTTACAGTTTAATTTCCATGTTGTTAAATAAAATCATGATAAAATTTATTTTAATATTTTTAAATTGATCACAACGTTTTCCCTTTTTTCGTTTTCTTTATTAATTCCATTAATGTCATGATATTTTTGAAAAAGTCGTGTGGCTTGCATACACATATGCAGTGCACATTTTGAATCTCTCTTCCACCTGTCCAGCTTTTCATACTGGGAGGTTCATATCCAAGGCGCGGTGGACACGGCTCATCGTAAAATGGAACAGCTATCAAAAACGCATATGCAATTTATCATGGGCCAAACCCCCGCTGGAGGAATAAAAAAAAAAATTATATATATATATATATATATATATATATATATATATATATATATATATAATTTTGTTCACATGTTAAATTGCTAACTTACTAAAATCCAAAAGTGTTTCCCAATCTGTGATTCATACAGTTAGGCAGGGGCAGTGTTTGCCAATCTCTGTCATTCATACAGTTAGGCACAGTTAGGCAGGGGCGGAAAAAAGGTGGCCCGCCCTTCGTTCCCCCTAAAAAAATTTAAAAAAAAAATCATTTTACATATAAACTTTAAAAAAAACATTTATCCTATATAAAAATTTTCAAACATTTTGGTTCTTGTTAAAATTTTAAAACTATAATACGGTCTTCCCTCCTACAACTAGGTGATTGGACATGTGATCAACTTGGGGCTTCATCCCTCTTAGTTCATAACCCGAACTTGTATATGAATAGAAATCTAAAGTTGTAATGGTCAAATGTATTATCCTAGTAAACCTACCCGCAATCACAATCCTTAAACTTGAGAATAAAATCTAACTCAGTAGCGTAGCCATGGTGGCTGGTGTGGGCAGGTTGCCCATGCCAGCGTCACAAAATTAGTTTAAATATATGCTAATGTTTTGATATGTTTAATTGTTATACATGTAAATGCCCTAAATATATTAAAGGTATTGAATGAGTGCTCTACAAAAAAAACTTTCCACTATACTAAAGATCTAACTATTGTAATGAAATTAAGTAAAATGTCCATGTAACTTTTCCGATCAAATATGTATGAGACTCAACATGGAAATGAAGTTTAATTCAGAACGACACCTTTTTTTTCTTTTTTCTTTTATTTTGTTAACATAAACTCAGTTTGTGTTGAGGACTATCTAAGGGTGGGCGTCGGGTCGGGCCGCCATTAGGCTGGCCCGGCCTGCCCCGATTGGGCCCGAGCCTGGGCCGAGAAAAACCTGGCCCGAGTCAGTCCGACCCAACCCGTTTAGATTAAAAAATTAATTTTTTAATTTTTTATTTTAATAATATATATTTATTATTAATAAATCTATTTTATATTTAAAAAATATTTATAATTAAAAATTTATTTTTTAATTTTAAATGAGCCGGGCCAAGCTCAGATGCCCCCACCCTTGGACTACCGAGTCAAAGGAAAGCCTTTATTATATGTCTAACCTTGTCTTTTTAGGAGCCTAATTTTTCTTGGTGTTTGCATTGGTAAAAAGTGAAGGGTGGGATTGAGATCACTTTCAAACGAAAAACAATGAGACTCCTTTTCAACAGTTTCAACAAAATTGGGATTATTATTACAGAAAAAACAAAAGATCATTTGAAGCTCCCATTTGGGATTACAGGGTAAATGGAAGTTCACATAAAAGTATGCCTAGCCTGCAACATTCACCAATGACGATTTGCTTTATTTAATTAAATTACAAAAAGTGCACATGCTTGCTCCTGCACACAGACACACACACACGCACGAATAGCCTTGAAGAAAAATGCGGAACGACTCCCTGTCCCTTGCATCGCCATGGATCGATCACCGGTACCGTTTCACACACACGTATAATGCACGCACTCCTACAAACATGTAGCTCAGCCAGCGTAGATGTGAACACCAACGGCAAGGATGAGGATGGTGAAGACGCCGAAGAAGATGATGGTGTGAATGAAGACGGCTTTCCCGTTGGTCATGAAGCTCCCGAACTCCACGTGCCGGCTGTTCCCTGGTATCTGGAAGATGAGGCCAGGGGAGAGGATTATGAAGAGGATCACGCCGATCAGAATGGGAGCCCAATCCGCCATCTCTTTGTCTCCCTCACTCTCTCTCTTTCTCTCCCTAACGCCTTCTTGGTGGTATGGTAATGTTAATAAATGGTACTCTCTCTCTCTCTCTCCCCTCCCGCTCTCGACAATTGAGTAGCAGATGTTTGCAGGTGGAGGAAGGACGCGAGGAAGACGAAGGGGAGATATCTTTAAGAGAGAGAGAGAGAGGACCTAAAGTTCACGTTTGGAATCATGAAGAGGAGTGCAGGAAGCAACAGATCTTTTCACGTTCCGATTCCGGGGCTGGCTTTAACCCATGTGCTACGTTGTGGAACCATTCACACAGCAGCATTTTCTTGCTTTGCAGTTTTAAGTTTGAATTTCATGTATTAATCCATGCATTGCGGCATACGAAAATATGGGCCCTTGCATTTCTGGATTGTGCAAACTAGTCATTGCCCATTTAGTATTTTTGCAGACTGTTAATTACCAAACCGCAGCTGTCTACCCATAGTATCGATGACTTTCTAAGAGATGGCAAAAATATGATTACACAGATTGCAAAAATATAACTGTACATCGGTGCTGGTAGAGCCAGGAATTTTTGGTTAAGAGGCACAAGTTTTTAAAATTTTATCTTGAAGGGTCGTTCTTATATAAATAAGTTAAAATTTGATAAGATACCAATATGTAAATAAGGTAATTTATGTGGGCTGTTATGGCAATGGCCCACATCAGCCTAGACATACATGACCCCATACTGTTGTATACTATAGATCGGTCACCATTGTTTTGCAGCCACACTATCTCGGTCACCATTGTTTTGCAGCCACACTATCTCTCAAACAATTTTTTTCAGTAGTGCGGGAACTAGGATAAGCACCCGAAGCTGGTTATATATGCCGCCTCTGTGTATGTAATTTCATGCGTCATTTTAAGTATGACAAAAAAAAACCATGATTAATACAAAAAGGAAACTTTTGTATGGATAACAGCACTAAAAAAGCAAATAGATAGAGTAACGAAAACAACAAAAAGAAGATTTGAGATTCAAGATTTAGGGATTCGATAAAGGTAAAATTTTTTAGTCCGTATATGTAGTTATGACCAGTATACCATTTAAGCAGTAAAAAAAATATTTTCATTTTTTTTGTCCTACTTATAGTGTTATCTTATTATCTCATGAATATTTTATTATCATAAACATTATCTCATAAAATTTTTACTATCTCATCAGCCACTTGTCTCGAACATTAATTCAAAAGCTGAATCGGCGCCAAGGTAGGTCAAAGGTGAATCGGTTGGTGCACTCGATAGACATTAATGCCCCTTGGTTGATAGTAGAAATGATGCGAGTAGCCTATACATAAAGTTGTTGGTGTCCAAAAATACCCTTCAATGCAGCAAAACAGCTTTTCAAAAAGATTGTGCCCCGAGGTGGATGGCAGGAATGATGCGACAAGCCCGCACATGAAAAAGTTAAAGGAAGTTTATCAGTCATGGAGAAAAGTTTTCTCTATAACACTTCGAATGTTTACAGCAACAAAAAGTTATTGATCACAGGCAACAATTATCGTCCTTGTCAAAGCGGTTCTTGTCGTCGATCGAAGAGTGTTCGTTGGAGCAACCTTAATGACATCTGTTCGAATGAGCGAAGGCTTCTATGAGGTTCTCTTATTCCAGAGGAAGTTCTCATACACAGAGTGTGCTTATCATCCTCGTCAGTGGAAGTTATCATTGTTGCCCGAATAGCATATGTAGGAGCAAGTGTAAGAATGACTATTAGATCTATTATCCTTGTCAGTTATAGATATAGTCTATTATTTCAAAGCTGATCTCGTGCTTTCATTAGTTTATATGTTATAGAAGAGAAACAGATGGTGAGACAATGAAATAACAACTCCTGCACATACTTAGAAGAGAAACAGAATGAGGTGAGATAATGAAATAACAACATTATCTCATATCTTTCTATTTCTCATATGTAGTATATACAAGTGTTGTTATTTCAATGTCCTATATCTATTTGTTTATCTCCAGCTTTAGATAGCTTTGTTAATTCCTTATCTGATATCTTTTTTTTTCTTTGTTGTAGATCAATGATGTCTACTTCAATCAATACAAAAGAATATGACACCTAACGTCTATTGTTCAACGTCAAATGGGGTGAAGTCGACCTATATGTTGGACGAAATCTAAGGAACTTGAAAAAAAAATAGAATGATAGGTGAGTACGATGTTTGACAGAACAGAAAGAGGATTAAGCTACCATTGCAACAGAGTGTATGTTTAATGACGTGGAGCATGTCTAGAGAAGGAGACGGGAGGCATGAAAGAAAATGAAGAAGATGAGGTGGCGGAAATGAAGGGAGGTGCCACGGAGATGGACAATGCAAGGGTGAAGGAATTTGAGCAGAATGAGATGGCGCACACAAAGGTTGGGGCCTCGGAGCTGGATAATGTAGTGGAGAAGGAACTTGAGCAGGAGGACGTTGTGAAAACGAGGGTACAGGCCGAGGAGATAGACAAATGTAGGGGAAAAGGGACTTGAGGAGGAGGAGGTGGTACAAACGAATGGATAGTCCACGGAGACAAAGAAATGACGAGAGATTAGATTTCAATGGGAGGAGGTGGTGGAAGGGGAGCGACTCCTAGAGGCGAAGAATGCAGGGGAGAAGGATAATGAGAAGGAGAATCCATTGTTAGATGAAGCAGAGGGATTAATGTTAGATGTGTGGACTGTACCTGCACTAAAAATTAGAAGTTCTAGGTGAAGGAGAAAACTTGATTTCAATGTAGAGGTGGTAGAGATAGTTGAGAAGAAAAGGAGGCAATTGTGTGACATCAATGTAAGTAATCTATGTCATTTATTCAAATATTTATAATTAAAGTTTCTATGTAGGATAATGTCTTTAACATTGGTATTTTTGTTGCAGAAATGTAGGCCCTACCAAATGGAGTTTAGTCGTTGATCTATATGAAATTCTATCATACTTCCAAAAGTAGAGATTGCCGAGAATGTAATTCTCGGGGCTGTTTTCTTATGGCACAACAGAACTCCATTGAGGGCCCTTGTACGCCCTAGCATAGAAATGGGATTCTCGAACAAACACATTTATGTTTGATGGATTCAAGATGACGATCACCATAGAAGACGTTGCTAGACTGTTGCATCTGAGAACTCATGGAAAACCTAAGGTCAGAAAGCCCATGTACAGCTTGATAGGGAAGAGCAGTAACCTTCTGGGGTTGGCAGGTTTGGAGTTTAAGAAAGTTGTAGCCGTTGGAGGAAAGTCAACGTCATTAGTTGTTTCAAAGCTATAGAATAAATAGCGGCAAGCAAAGCATGATGCACCTTCACAAGAAGCGGACCAAGTATTTAGGTCCTTTCTTGTATATTTATTTGGTGTTGTCTATCTAGCGACAATTCAGGCTCAAGAATAAGTTGGCAGTACATTCAACTTTTGGAAGATATGGACGAGATTTATCGCTACACATGGTGGCTAGTTGTGCTAGTGCATTTGTATAGCCAGCTAGAACAATTTAAGGACAGTGTTGCATCCGTGGGAGGATGTTGGTTGTTGCTGCAGGTATAGATAGTATCTTCATCATGTAAATTTATATGTGAAAATGATTATTTATCATCTTGTAATATTTGTATTTATGTTTTGTCTCCAGTTTTGGATGTGGGAGCACATACCTTCTATTAGACCTACTGTGGAGCGTCTGTTTCCAAATGTTCATCCATTACATGCACAGTGGAAAGGTATTAGTCCCAGACATTACAATGATGTAGAGTCATTCGGTCGATCATATCGAATTTTTGGGTGGCTCAGGTATGGATAGGAAATAGTGTTTCATACTTTGCTCAATAAGGATGCTAGAATACTTGTGTATTGATGATTATTCCATGTTTATGTGTAGGTGCTATTGAGACCATACATTCGTGGTGCTAGCCAAGATTCGATTATCATGAAAGCTTTTGAGTTGTTGTGCAAAGACATGTGGTTGTTCCGCATGAACGAAGTAAAAATGCAGCACGTAAGTCGAGTCCTCTTACAACATGGTCTTGGCCAGTCAATCCGCAGCCACCCCAGCACTACAAGAGATTAGGGAACAAGAGTGTTTTTAAGGTTGGAGTTGACTGGCCATAGTTGTTTCATAAAGAGCTCCATAACTGGTGTCATCATAGTGAAATGGCCGTTGTTTACGATGGCGAGGGGTTTGCACCAGGGTACAGCAAGCAGTATTGAGATGTAGTTCAATATCGGGTACCTGAAATGTGTTTACATGTGCCGTGACTTGGATCACCATCTGCAACAGTAGCATCATCATCATCTCGAGCGGAGGATGCTGCTCAGAAGGAGATCTACAGTAAACGGCACCAGGATCGTATAGACAGAAAGATTAGAAGCAAACGACACCAGGACCATGCGGTGACTATAGCCCAGCGTCCTAACCTACTAGTGAAAGAGAGATTGGTCATAGCAATAAACTCACTCATTGATCATGCTACCAATTTGACTCGCAAAGTTTCTGAGTTGAAGAAATTATTGCCACGACATGTTCGAAAATAATATTATTTTTTGAATCCTATTTTTTTTATTTACTACGAACAAAACTCTTTTGTTCATAAGAATGATCAATAAGAAGTTAATATTATTTTATTCTCTTGTAAATGAGTTGTTATTTCATTATCGCAATTTGTTTTGTCAAACTACTTAATACCTAACGCCTTTTTATCATATAATAAGCCAATACAGTGTTGTTGTCGTATTTGAGTTTTTCAAGTACTTATGACGTCTTCCTAAATATGGTTTTATTTGAATGTATTGTAAAATGAATCCTGTAGTTGCATTATCGCATGATTTTTTGTCCAAGTACCTATCGCCTTCTGGTAAACACATTGTTATCATAAAACCAGTCCATATAGTATCATTTCAAACTTAATTTTGGAACAAGGGATTTGAGCTTATTTTCGGCAAATTGGTGTGAAATTTGGATTAAAATTTGGAAATTTAACTTGTTTTGACACGTTATTTGGAGAATGTGTATAAATTCTTTGGAAGGTTGAAAATTGTGCAAATTGGAGATCATTGTTGTGGTCGAAATATATGCCACTTGAATTGAAATTCAAAATCGACAATGAATGATGATTTGAAATGAATCATGAATTTTGGATTGGAAAGGATATTTGAAACTGATTTGGATTGTGTCTTTGATCCAAGATTTTAGAAATTTGATTGATAATTTAGCAAAATTGAACTGAAAAATTAGCTAGAAAGTTGGGAATTTGATTGGAAAGTTGGAGATTTTAGTCCATGAACTTAGATTGTTTCATGATTTTGGATGGAAATTGGATAAATTTGGATCAACTTGTGATCAAATTTTGAAAAAAATGGCTAAGTTCACTTAGAAAATGGGTTCAATTTTGGACAAACTAGCTAAGTTGCCTTAGCAGACGATTGATTTTTGAAGTCTCTTTTTGCCAAACTACACGATTAAGTTTAAGAGACACAAATTTGATTTCAAGTGAGTTCTCCTTTTAGAGAAAAACTGGAGCTACTCAAGTAAGTAAAACTTACTCTTTTGATGAAATGAAGAATCCAAAATGTTTGAAAACATATGGTTTTCAAAATGATTTTAGCTAAATTGGAGATTACGCTTGTATTTTCTTTTGAAACTAAGTGAGATTTTTAAATTCTCATTACATCATGGCTAGGTCACATTTTGTATCTCAAACTTGAATCACATAATTTTTAGAGAATATGTACATGGTGCAATTTGATTTCATGTGTGTAAAGGCATTAAAAGAAAGGGAAACTATATGACACATTCATTCTTCCCTCTCTCGTAATATTTCAACATTCGTTCAACAAAGATTCATTTTATAATTCACACGCACAAAGATGGATGTTTGATTGGAATGTAGGACTTTCTCTACATATGCTTAACATATTATTAAGTATGAATGTTAGAGATGCAGCCCCACCATCTAGAAAGGCCAGACACCCACCAATTGAATTCATGTTCTCAACTCGCCCACAAGCTTGAGACTTAAATTAAAATCTTAAAATAATATAAAATTATATAAATGAAGTTAAAATCAATCTTCAAAATATAGGAGAAATATGGGAAATGTCTACTTTTGTCTCAAAACTGCCATAAAATCAGATTTTTATATTGATTTATTTGGCTGAAAATCAAAAATATTAATTCTAAAAAAGCTTCATTCTTAGAAAATGATAACAAATTATTGAAAATTTGCTTAACTTTGCATAAGTTAAGCATGTAAATGAGCAAGAGGAATATTCCTCTTGAGATCATGTCCCATTCATGTTAGGTATACATGTTGGGTCATGAAATGAAGTTTTTAGAAACTTACATTTCTTAAACCAATTTTAATTTCAAATTTCAAAATCAAGAAATTCATCCATTCCTTGGACGATTTCAATATATTGAATCTTCTTTTTTGGAGAAATGAAAATTGGATTGTTGAATATTGTTTTGCAGCGTATTGGGATATTGATTCATCTCATGCAAATTTGAAAATTAGTAAACGAAATCAGCAACCCCCCAAAAGTTCTTGGGGTACCGATTTAAATAAAATTAGAACTTTTTTCCTAGTTCTATAAAAAGAAACATATTCATGGTTGAAACATGATATTTCAAAAGCTTAATCTTTGAGATTTTAAGCTAGTTTTCATGAGATCATAGTCTAACTTTAGCAATGTACATGTATTTTTACACATGTATTGCTGGAATATTCAAAATTTTGAGATGAAATGTTGAGTAATCTTGTAGTTTTGAACTACGAAGACCAAAATGAAGATTTTCTTTCTTTGAAAACAGCATGGAAACATGTTTCAACCTAACTTTAAAAGAAAAAAAAAAGCTTAATAAGAGGATATATATATATATACATATATATATCTTGCCTCTTAAAATAGGATATTTGAAAAGAGACCACTTTGCTTACAAACCATGATGGTTCATAGTTGGATTCTTTTACATACAAAGATTGAATACTAGCTTTTGATCTTCACCACCGCCCTTCTTCAAATAAATAAAGAATGAATGAGTTCAAAATGACTCAAAATGAAAGAAAACAAGAGAAAGCTCAAGCTTGTTTCTTAATGTTGTTGTGATGCAAGGGTAGATCACATTCATGAGAATGCATGTCACTAATAGGCAATTAAATTATATATATTACAATAAATATAAATCACTCTCTTACCATGAAATACTCTCATGGTGGGGTGCTCTAAATAGGTTTAGGCTAACTATTTTGAAATGAACATGGCCTTGGGGTCAACATCCAATTCATGCTTTGACTTCAATTGAATACGACAAATTTTGATGATTTTGACACTTAGACATTGAATCATGTTTTCGCTAAGTTTAGTTTGAATTGTGCTTCGATTGAGCTTAGTCAAAGCTATTTAGGCTTTAGTCGATGACTACTTTGGCCCATGACTAGATTGATTGGCAAGTTTGACCTGTCTTGGTTGGGCTCAGTGGGTTCAAGTTTGACTGAGCCTCCTAAGTTTAGTGCCACTTTTGGGTGAGCCATGTGGGATTCAGACGTGGGTCCCACATGACGTTTTGGATTTTTAGTTGGATCCAGTTTTTGATTTGTAATCTAGATTTGGATTCCAAATAACAATTGCAAATGGATTTGGATTGTAAATCCTAATTTAGATCTGATATTGTACACTGGAATGAGATTTGAACTCATAATCTTGCATTGGGATGTTTTGCTACAAGTTAAAATCATGATTCAAACCTAGATTGAGTTTGGATTTAGTTTGAAATTGAGCATTTTCACAATCATTTGTGTGAAATTCATTGTATATTTTGGAATTGACTTCAGTGCCTGAATGGAAAATTTGGGGTGTTACAATCGACTATGTTGTATATTGATACATGTTATTTGTGTTTTATTGTTTGTATTATGCATTATTGGCCCAGGATAGGTCACGTTTAGAGTTTATCTATGTCGTCTTTTTCAGGTATTTACTTGGCAGAAGGTGGTGTTTCTCGATCCTGATGTTGTCAGGATAGAGAGTGACTGGTGGGCACCGTGATTAATGCCATTATTGCTTTTTTTTTTGTTCTGAGTCCAGTTTCTATATATTCGATCATGTATGGCAATGCTCGTCTGTACAGATACAGTGTATAGATATATGCATGTTTTAGGTTTGACAACTAGAATATGGGTGTGTCATGCATTAATTATGATGTGCGGATAGAGCACATATTTGCTTAGGACAGGTCAAGCTATGCATCAATTACGCAGACAATTATTATATTATATCGCAGGATCAGTCATGCTCTTCGTCAGTTATGAAGATAAATTTATGCATATTGTATGGTTTGCATCCGCCTCACTATGGACCATTAATGATTGTAGTTGTTAGTAGCAACGTCACATAAATGGACCAATGCTTGCATTAAATATGTGTCCTTCTTTATATAAAAGTCTTGTAGATATACTAGGTTATTACGTAAAGGTAACTAAACAAAAAAAGGGACATTAATGGTTTAGTCATAGAAAACAGCTTTTTGTAGTTTGCAAATACTTTCATAATCATGTGTGTGAGTGAGACATATAGAGAGTGAAAGAGAGACTTATTTTAATATTTTCAAAAAATCACTATTAGAGGATAAGCCACCGTCCTTTTATTTCCAAGTTATCATATAAGAATAAAACAACCAATAGCAAAACCAAATAGTGGCAGAAACACAGGCACACACACAACTGTACATAATCAGTGAACAAAAACAAACCTAAATAGGAGCAGAAGCACAACTTGCTCATAGATTTAAGGATCAACATATATGAACATATCAAATGGGGAAGAAACATGAATCCTAATCACATTTATATCTAAAAACGAATGATCATATCTTATTGTTGTTACCATTTCCTTACTAGATTAACTTCTTCTTTTCAGGATTTTTGCATTTTTCCCCCACTTCATATGGAACACCACCACCACCTATTCTTATAAGCCATAGTCACAATATTTAAGCATATTATATCTCTGTCAAGAGCTGACTGGTTGTGCTATTGCACCTGATTTCAACCACATTAATTCATACCCTATCCTTCTCTTCGAGTTGATGTGAAGAGTTTCATTGTATTACTTTTTATAACTTCCTCAAATCCTCTAAATTTCCTTCAGAAGTTTAATATCCTCGTCACTAGTTAACATGTGTCATTCCAAGTGTTCCAAATAGGCATGGCAATGTGAAAATGAAATGAGACTCTCTAGCATTTGTTAATCCAACCTTCTTTAAAGCTACATTCAGTCCAAGCTTTTGATTCACAGAAGTCGAGCGTGGAGTCCTACAATTAAACTTGGACGTTACATGTTGCCGGGGCCCTGACTGCAAGCTTGCATGTGAAAAATATATGCTATGAGCTTCCTCTCGACACTAACATATGAAGGGCACCTGGAAATGGCAGGCCCCCTCTTCTTTAATTTGACAAGCATTAGAAGTGTACAAAGAGAAGCCACATAAATGAACCAGTTCCCACTTGGCAAACACTCCTTAAGCCAAAACTATCAAGTAGCTTTTCAGAAATTGAAGACAAAATGTAGTTAGAATCAATCACCTCCTTAATTGAAAATTGAAAGTTGCCTTGAAACTTGCATATCTTCTTAGTAAAAATTCTTCCTAACAGAAGATTCCTCCCATTTGTCAAACCAGAATCTGAAATTCCCTACTCTCATGCTCAATTTCACATCACTTGCAATTTTCCCCCACCCTCATCTTAGCCCTTTGAACCCCTAGGATGATCTCTTATTTCCGTTGAAGGTCTACATGTTGTGGAACGAGAGACATGTGGAACAAATAAAGTTAGACCAAAAGGGATTTAGAGCAGCATATCTTCAGTGCCAACTTTTGCTAAACATGGTCTATTTATTTCATGAATATTAAGATCATGCCCTCCATTACTGGCCTACAATTACATTTTCAGACTATAAGGTGATGTTTCCTTTTATAATCATCTCCTCCCAATAACAATCTAGCCATGACAGAATTTAATTTATGAAAAAATAGGCTCTATGATCCTAAAGATGTACACCAAAGACAAACAACACACCAGAAAACATATTTGAGAAGGCATAACCTACTAGCAGCTGATAGAAAAGGGATTTATCCAGTTTCTTAGCTTTTTATTTCACCTATTCACCAAGGATGGGCATTGGGCCAGGTACTCGATGGGTACCCGGTATCCGGCCTGACTCGGACCCAAGAAAAGGGTATTGGGCTGGCCCAATAACTTATCTGGCTGGCCAGGTAGGCCCGATAAGTTTTTAAATATGATTTGTTGATATATATATATATATATATATATATATATATATATATATATATATATATATATATTAAAATTAATTATATTTTTGTATCATTTTATATTTTAAAATATATTTTTTATTTTGACTGAGCCGGGCCCGGCTGGACCCAGGCTCGGGCAGCAATCACAAAGTTGGCCGTGCCCGAGCTCGACTCCTTATCAAGCTGGGCCGGCCCGATGCCCAGGCCTACTATTCATTATATCATTCAGGCCTCAAGTTACCTGAAAAAGAGGGAAAAAGAGGGAGGCCCAAGTATTTTGTCATAAACGCTTGATATTCTAGACAAATTAATAAATATTTGAACGACATCAAATGATTAGAGTCTAGAATAGAATAATAGAAGACTTCCTTGGATTGGCTTCAAGGCCTGTGGTTTGTCTTAATGAGAGTATGAGTATCTCTGATCTCTCTCAAGGTATCTCTCTCCACCCTCCGAAAAATTAGCACATTATATGCAATGAAAGAAGAATGGGACAAACACTCATCCTTGGATAATGACGACCTTCTTGAACATTTCTTTTCCAAAGATAGTGAACCAAAAATCCATGACAACAATTAAAAAAAAAAAAAGGAGACATGGAGTCTTAATATTTTCCCAACATGCTATTTACCTGCACAATGAAGGAGGCAGTTAAAAGACAGGTAACGGCATTATTTTCTTCAAAAGCTACCACCTAACTTTGTCATAAGCTTCCATCATATTAACTTTCAAATCCAATGATCCTCTCTCCATGTCTTCCATAGACTACACCATACCATGAGTCAAAATGGAATTATAATAAAAATTTCAATCAGGATAAAAAGCTGCTTGCTCTTTGTCTACAAACCTGGCCAGACACCCCTTTGTACAGCCAACAAGCAGTTTAGAAATGATTCTGTGGACGGAGTTATGTAACATGATAGGTATATACTACTCAATGTTCATCACTCATGCATCTTGGGAAATAAGAACAATAACTAACCTAGTAATTGTTTTGACCTAATCTTCCTTTTAACTTTTAAGACTTCATAATTCATCACTTTCTAATGTTGTTGCAAAAAAGCTGCCCAGGAAATTATTTGGATTAAGAGCACTTTCTCTATCCATTATCCCAAATAGAACTTTATGAACCTTGTCAAATAGCACAAGCCTTAAAAGTAATGCATTCCTCTTGGTTAGGAACACGAGCCTACAGTCAATTTTGTGAGCATATCCCCCATTGCCTCTTCTTTACCTGAAAGATCCAAAAAGAACTCTTAAATCTTCTTAGTGCCTGGTTGATTGGGGACATGCAGTCATGTTTTTTCTGTTCAATTGCAAGATGCAGTGTTCATCTCCTCCTCTCAACTACCCCCACACAAGAGCATGGTAGTAAGTGGTGTTTACGTCCCCTTCTGCAGTCTACCTATCCTAAACATGATTCTCCAAATATCTTCCTTTTCGCAGAGGGAACTTGCAAGCTCCACACAATAATTGACGCTCCAATCACTCAGCCATCCTATCCCCCTTCTTCCGTCCTCTTCTAAAAACATTCAATTTCTTTTCCAAGACAACATCAAATGGTTGCAGCTCACATCTAAGAAGTAGTAATTTACCTTTTTTCTCGCTTTTCCTTCTTTTTTTTTTCATTTGACCGGTTGTTTACAACAAATACGAGCGTACATGGTGAAATTATCATGTTATGCGAAGATCACACCTGCCAAAGTATTAATCTCCATGTTAAAAACGAAGGTGAAGAGCTGGATGCTTGAGAATGGCATCTCCTTTTATAGCCTGCCAAACTGCAACTTGCCAACTAAAAAGAAGAAAATGTGCACGATAGTTTGAAAACAACTCCTGCATTAATGCATTTGTCAGATAGGCATAAAACTAAATAGGTTTTTTCTCATTCACGATTGACTACCTACTACCAAGATGACCCTTGTACACTAGCCTAAGGGGTTGGTCTAAGATTTACAAGTTGTACAATAAGAGTTACAGTTTCTTCCAAATTTATCAAAACGAGATCAATGCCTGTGAGAACAATTCATAACGCAGTTGCACAGTTGCACTATAGTTTCTTCCAAACTGTCCACTGTTCGACTTTGGGGTAAAGCAATGACTGTTCGATTAAGTCAACCTTAACCTTTAAGATGTAAGAATTACAAACTCATGATGTAGTATATGTATCTTTCACACAAAAGATTTCTAATCCTCATTAGAATGAGATGGCTTGGTTTGGTTCCTTCTCACAGAAAACAAAATCAGTCGATAAAGAATATAGACTTTAAATATTTCACATCTGACCATCTAAAATTTCGAAAATCTGTGGACTGTCTACTCCAAATTGGATTTTTACGGACTTTTAATATGTAATATTAATGCATCTTCTATTTCGCGTTGCGCGGCCACGATCTTCTTGTTTCTTTCCACTTCTTTTCACAGTACAGTACTACAGCAAGTTTGACAATATTGTGCACATGAACAGAGGGAATCGAAGCGGAAGGAAGAGGAAAATATGCATACAAGGAGGGAGAGCAAAACAACTCGAACACTTACCTCGTGCTGATGTTTAAAACAGATACCTCGTGATTTTTTTTTTATATTACAGGTGTCCTGAAATTTCTTTTTTCAAATGATTATCGGCATCAAATGACATTTCTTATGATGTTTACGTTTGTACTTTTAATGAATTTTCCTGTGGATGTGTAAATTAGTCATGTATCTTCTAATCAGGATCTTCTTAGCAGGGAGAAATTTTGGCTTTTGTCAGGAAAATATGACTATATTCAAAAGTTAAAAACTTATGCATGTAAAAATAAATAGGCGTTAAATATAGCTTGAAAAATATGAAAGTTTGCGATATTTTGTATTAAATAAATGCTTTGAAACAAATAAGATATTGTAGATAGGTGAGAATATCGTGTTGTCATCCAATTTTTTCCAAATTTTTCATTTTTCTTTTCGAACTGTCATCCACCGACAACCCAATAAAATTAGTAGTTCCATAAAGCTAACATTATCAGAAAAAGATAAAAATGACATCCCCATCAGTTCCTTGGTGCCAGACGCTGAAAATTCAAGCCGAGGGCGACAACTTTGTCCTCTCGTTAATTGATAATTGATTCCTTCCACCCTCTTCTCCTTTTTATTTTCCTTTTTTCCACCACAACCTCGCCCCGTTTCCGTCTTCCTTAGCTCTTTCTACACTCTACCACCACAACCGGCAGCAGCAGCAGCTTCCTTTTCCATAAACCGACCATTTTCTTCTCACTCCGCCACTACCATCATCTTCTGAACCTTTTGGTGCCTCTTTCCATTACCACCATCATTGTCTATCATCTTCTTGGTAGGCATAGGCTATCTTCGTTGGCAAGACCATCTTCATCATTACAGAGAATAATCCCTTTTGAGCCTCATTCTCTTCACCACCGTCTTAGTATTTCCTTCCTGAGAAAAAAAGAGAAGAAGGAACAGAAATGGCGGACTGGGGTCCAGTATTCGTCGCTGTGATCCTCTTCGTGCTGCTGAGTCCCGGGCTTTTGTTTCAGGTTCCCGGCAAAGGCCGTCTCGTCGAGTTCGGCAATTTGCAGACCAGTGGGATATCGATATTGGTCCACTCCATTATATTTTTTGCAATTCTTTGTATCTTTGTGCTAGCAATTGGTGTTCATATGTATATTGGATGATAGATGCTCCGCAAAGATGTTGGGTTAGGTTCCTTTCCCCTATTCCCTTCTATTTCTGTCTCCTTTCGAATTAAAGAGTGGAGATGTCTGCTTAGATAAGTGTTACTCTATTTGGTCATGTTTATCATTTGGGTTTATATGTCCATGGTCATGTTTATCATTTGGGTTTATATGCCCATTGTTAAGGTCTTTTCTAGCTCTAATTAACTGAAAGCCCTTTGTTTTGCTTCTTCCTTTTCTTTTTTTCTTTCATGATGCTGGCTGACAGAGTCCAAATATCTCTCTTCTCTTTGTTATTCTGTGATCATGTTTCTGTTGTGTGAGCTCTTTTTTAATTTGGTATTACGTCTTGTTTTATATATTTCTCTGGTATTTTATATCTTGGATTATTTTTTCTGTTTAGATGCTTTCCTCTTTTTTGGTGTATCTTGGCCTGGATTAGTATCCGATTCTTAGGCAGTGTCCCTTTTAAATTGAACCTGCATTAGTCTTTCTTGAAATTCTCAGAATCTTTGGCTGCGTAAAGCCTGTTCTCTTTTTTTGTTTATGGCCCATAATTTTTTTTTTTCAACTTGTTTCTCTAGCTGCTTAGCGATGTGTTATCTTTAATCCAACGACAGGTGAAACTGCGGCCCATTCTGGTCTGGCAGCTCTTCATTTTACGATCTTTGGGCTTGACAAAAGTTTACTGTCTTAGAAAAACAATGGAGCAACGGTATAATGTCATTTTCTTGCAATCCTGGTCCAGTTCTTCTAGCTAACTCTGGAAAGGTTGTGGGAATGGTTTTCTGCAGCCTGAGAATCTGAGTGTTCATCCGTCTGGTTTTCAGTTAGAATTAGTTAAAAATTTCCATTCGTCTCATGAGTTTGACATCACTACTTCTGCATGAGTGCAACTATGTCTAAACTTTTTTGCAATGGCATGAATATTCTGAAAAAAGAATGTTTCCGGCAATGGTTTGAAATTTTGGATGCATTTTCATGTGTATTATCCCCAAGCATGTAATCTTTTTAACTGTATAGGTTTAATTTATGATTCTGTTTCATAATGTAACTAATCGAAAGTGTATGTTTCAACGTAAAGTAGTTGTGAAGTTTGATGTAGATTTGGTATAATACGCTAGTAGGTGTTGGCTCTATTTGTTCATTAGTTCTACTTGTTGCACGGTTACCTTCAGAATTTGCATATGGACATTATACCGCGCTTCAGTGCAAGTATTATGTTCCATAACTCCTTTTGATTGCATTTTGATTTTACAAGATCCGGTTTTAGATCATATATAGCTGAAGATAGTCAACATTCTTAGGGCCATTTTAGTATACAAAAGTTTTCTGAATTGCCTACAGTAGTGTTGAAATTTTTATAAAATATGATTATCCTTCCTATATAAAGTTTCTGGTTCTCCCTCTGCTTGCACTGAAGCTGTTGGAGTTATTCGACTATGCTTTGTACCAGATGTGCATACCTTGTGAATTTTTTAGACTCCAAAAGTCTGTGGTGCCTTGGCTTTTCAAGCGGCAGCACATTTGCTCCTTCCACCTGTCTACTTGTGAAGTAGCTGAACATGAATTCAGCTATGTCCTCATATGTTGGAGTTTCATCCTGGAGGACATTAATTTTGTCATATAGTGGCCAGTCCCAAACTCTATGAAACGGAAGCAGCTATAGGTATCCTGCTTCTAACCTTTAAAACCGTATAGGTACTGATTGCTGTGCAAATTAATCATCTAAGAATATTCAGAAAAGGGTATGATAGCTTCCTTTAGTCCCATAATCTGTCTTGTGCCGGAAAGGAAATGTTTCTAAACATAATTTTGATGTTTAATGTATATGAATATTCCGTCATGCTAATGGTGACAGTATTTCAGTTCCATTGTCCATGTCAGGTCGTTCTAAGCAGATTTTTTTTCATACGAAAGTTTTACTGACTTTAGCATTTGATTACTTTCCAATCAAAGGCGAAAAAAGACACTGTAACTGAAGAGACAATCTGGTTTAGCAATATCCCAACCTTTTATGGGCATCTTGGCTCACTTTTTCTTAAAATTGACATTGTTAGTTGCCGAACCTCATACAGTGCAGGTTTTGTTCTTTCATGCTCGTTCTTTTCTTAGCTGCCGGTTACTTGGTTTTCTGTCTTATTTTCATGTGAAAGAAAGCTCTTATGCTCTTTCCGATAACTTTTCCTTTTTTCATTTTTTTTTTTTAATGGATGCTGTTGCTCAGCAAGATTTTCTGTTTTATGTGTAAGGGTTGTAAATTATCCATTATAATTTTATAAATGGAGCGTAAAATATGTCGAGAGCTTCTAACTAATTAACAATCAACACTAAAACAATGTGGAGTAAGTGCTAAACGACTTGCTTCTTAAATGCACGCTGAAGTACATGGGTAGCAATTCAGAGTGCGACACAGGTACAACGCCAACAGAAGTATCGATGTGACGAAGTGCCGAATCTGCTTAGTTGCAGTCCTGTGTTTCTCTACTCCCATTGCACCAACCGGATGCGTGACTCTGACTAAGGTAGCGAGCACCAATTTTAGAATAAAACCATCGATCACCATTAGTCGAATAACTGGGAACTTGGATCCAATTAGATGATGGCTGGTGGTAGTTGGTTGGTAGCTAAGCACTCATGGATTTGAATTCCAATGAGATCATAACTTATCCGGCATAAGGGGGGTGGGAAGAGAGAGAGAGAGAGACGATAAAATAGAAATTCATTGAGAAACAAGTTTTGGTGGGGAGGCATCACCAAACAACAAGGGCAAACAAAAGAAAAGAAAAGAGACAAGAAAAAATTAATAAAACCAGAACAATAACCAAAACAGAGGAAAAGCAGGAAAAGAGAAGGAGAATGCTAGTCGGAAGCAGAAGTCATCCTCCTGCCAATGGAGGGTGAGATAGACGTCTGCCTTGATGATGCATCTCACTGAGGCTACATTCGCTGTCATATCCCTAAATATTCGGTTGTTGCACTTTTCTCAAATCTACCACCAACAGCATATAAGCTAAGACCATCACGTAAATTGTGTGCGTGTGAGAGAGAGAGAGAGAAAGCTGACAAACGAACCAGGTGACAAAGAAAAATTAGGCGGAAGCAGCAGGGCAAACAACTGCAGCATATCCGGCCACCAAGATTTCAGAATTTGATAAGCCTCAGTCTGAACCATGGAGACGAGTCATGATGAACACTTGTAGACGGCATCACAAAACAAGATGTCATTTTTTATGGTCTAAATGGACCAGCAGAACACATAGAGCCAGGTCCTCGAAACACATCTCCACATTTTAGACAGGCGAGGCTCCTGAGATCCAAGGAGTAAGTCTCTGGCAAAGGACTGTCCCGATGGCGGGTTGGACTCCTCCATGTAGCAAGCAAAACCTGCTGTACCACAACAGATGGGTCGTGGTTTCTTCAGCCTGTCTACAAAAAGGACAATAAGTGGCGAGTTGCAGTCCACATGTCTTCAAATTATCTTCTGGTTTGTACCTTGTCCATCAAAATAAACCACGCATGAATCTAAGTTCTTGTTCGTGGGGTGCGATCCCCTGGTAGGTGCTTAGGAAACATGGCCGGCATTGGTGGCATTAGGGAGCAGAAAACGCGTGAGATGGTGAAGAAGCCTTGATGATCCTCAGCCCAACTTAATAAATTAGACGAGTTCTTCTGTGGTGGATGTTCATGGCACAATTGAACCAGAACCATGCCTGGTTCAATTGATTAAGTTAGTGCTAGTGCTACTAGCTAGTCTGAGAAACAAGATGAGTTTCTTGTGATGAGTTTGGGAGCTGAATTGATCATTACTGCATTTTGCAGAAGACCTGATCCCCTGCCAGGTTCCGTGCGAGATCATCATGAACATGATGTCAATTTCAACTCAACCTTGAGATGTAAGTTAAGTCGATGAGCTTGGTTTACATAAATCTATTCGGCAGTGACCAAGCCCACATATAGTTACCACACGAATTCGCATTCTGTATGACATGGCATGAACTGTAGAATTATTTGCTTGAAATAAAAACATCTGGATGTAGAATTTTAATATTCAATACTCCAAGTTTGATTCGTTTAGCCCACACTAACTAACTTATAAGAGTGAATGGAATATGAAAATTTCATGCTTGCCTTGTGATCTATAAGAGCTGGAACAAGTTATTACTTCATGAAGGTAGTGTTTGAATTGTCATGGACTAAGAACATCAAAGGCACATTTCATGTTTCCAGCAAATTCAATGTGCCTGGCCATAGATATTTGAGTTCATGCCATGATTCTATGGGCTGGGCGTGGATTTTCATCATGTCATTTTCCATGTCTTTATTATGCATGTGAAGGGGCTGGATGCCGAAGATGATGAGGGGGCCATGATTAGACCTTAAAAATTAAATGCTAGATTCGTAGGGGGACATCAATGTTCGTGCATTCCCCACAGTTACTAGCTACCATATTAACTCGCTTCCCCATTTCTACAATTCCTTTTATCTGCTTTGGCTTCTCTTTCCAACTTTATTTCCATTGCTTCCTGCAATCGCGTCAACCGCGACAATCTAGTGGTTTCAAATCTTTGCTTTAATAAACTTCACTCGTCGCTTTCCACATTCATTTCAGCTGCCGGTAACCGTGTGGGCAGTTCCTACGAAATTTTTAGCTATCAGTTGTACTGGTTGAAGCTTTTAAAGGCATTGATGGTGCCAATAAACGGCTGCTGGGAGGTTGGCCCCCATCATTTTATTACAGAAAAATTAAGATATGTATAGAACAAACATCAGGGAAAAAGACCAAAACTCATGCAAGCATAACCCAGCTGCCCCAAAAACCACCACCAGAAGGCCAAAAATCCCACCAGCGTTTCAGCTCCTGAAAAAAGGCAAAAGACTAAAACAGAAACAATATTAGAAAAGCTTATGAAGATATTAACCACCATCATCCCTCCCATCTCTTTCCCCATACTGACACATCTGGTCTCCAGCCTTTAAAGTAGGCAGTTAACTAAGAACCCTTAGACGTTGGCTGGCCACCCTCATGTGTTGCCATTTATGGTTAATTGGCCTCCTGCCTTCCAGCATCGCTCTAAGTCTGCGCTTCCATCCTTCATTGTTGGATATGATCCCAAAACTGCCATTTACTCTCGCCATTGAATGCAGCCAACCATTAAGCACTTGTAATTCAGCTTCATCCTCCTTAGATTGAGCTTCAGTAAGTATGGCCTCACTAGATTCCATACCTCTCAATCTCCACATGCCCATCACCAGGGTTTTAATGTCCTTCTTATAAGTGACAATTTGCAGCACATTAGTGTTCATGTTTAATCTTGAGGGTCTGCCCTAGCAGAGGATTTCAGTATGCAACCAAGTCGACATTGTCTTACGCTCGTCATCCTTCAGCTGCAAACTTAGAAAAGCCTCCTTAGCTGTGCGCCAAACAGCAGAGAAAATATGTTCAGTCATAACTGTGGTCATTCTCTCATGTGTCGCTTCCTTCCTAAACCACCATAACTTCCATAACGCGATAGGGAAAAACAACATCCAACATTTCCTAAGCCATTTAACCTTAAAAGACACCTTGCTCCAAACCTGAAATTCCTTATCTATACTCTACCACGGGAGCCTACTCTTGCCAAAACTAGCAATCGCCTGTCTCCACACCTTTTGCACAATTGAACACTTGAACATGGCGTGCACATTGTTCTCCTCCTCCCTTTTGCATAAATGGCATCTGTTTGCCAAATGAACTCCATGTCTTTGTAATATGTCTTGAGTGGTCAGTCTCATGTGGCTGGCGATGTAGGTAATCCAACTTGCTCTTGCTGGGATGTGTTTGTTCCATATACCATTTCGCCAGCCTTCCTGACTACCCTTCTGTCTTGTGGCTTCCCAAATCGATCTAGAGCTAAGATCTTTGAATTCTCATTACTAACAAGTTTATCAGTCTCATTAACTAGTTGAATGCACCTACTCACGGCTAATGCCTTGCTTGGCAGCGCTAGCCTAGCCTCACCCAAACTCCTAACTTCGGCAATAAAAAGCTTCAACTGATCAACTATGACACCATACTCCTCTCCACTAATTGATTTCACCAAAATTTAGTCATGCCACCAATCGGACTAGAAGAAAACAAATTTACTATCACCAATCTTCCAGCTCACCCAATTTGCTATCTTATTCCAGCCTTTTCCTAAGCTTTTTCAAGCCCAAGATCCCCTCCAAGGTTTACGCACAGTCCACAAACTGTTGGATTTAAGGTATGTAGCTCTGCACCATTGAGCAAAGAGAGAGTTATTATTAAAAGAAGAGCAAAGTCTGCTCGCTAGGAGGGAATCGTTCACATCCTCAAGAAAGTGTATACCAATGCCACCTTCTGCCTTGGGCTTGCACAAAGAACACCAGAATATTTGGTGGATATGTCGGTTAACCTCAGTATCAGCCCACAAGAATCCGGCCATGCATCTCTCCATCTTCTTTAGTACTTCATTCGGGAGAGAGAAAGATTGCATCCAAATAGCCTGGCGTTCTTTGTGCATAGGATAGGAGTTAGGTTTTCTAGTGCGCCATCTTCTTCTCGAATTTAGCAATCAAACCTGCACAAAGGTTCACATTGAAGTTTCCCGTAAAGAGAGGAACACCCAAATAATCCAAAGGTAACTTAACCACCTGCCAGCCTCCAATGTTGGCCAACCTTTGCTTAAGGGAAGCATCAACGTTGAAGCTGAACAGAGAAGATTTAGAGTTATTGATAATGAATCTCATTCTTCCTTCAAGTTGGCTCAAGACACTCTTGATATTGGTTAACGATTTAACTGAAGCAACGCTGAAAAGTAGGAGGTCATCTACATAGAGTAGGTGAATGGCCCTCTTCATAATTTGTCCCTTAAGATATCTGGTTGTCATTTCCATTATTAGAATGAAAAGGTAGGGGGACATCGGATCGCCTTGCCTAATACCCCTCACAGCTGTGAAGTTTCTCCCTACGTCACCATTAATCAACATTGTATAGGAGACACAAAGCATGATTTTTTCCACCCAAGACGGGTCAAGGTAAAAAAGGCTGTTATGCATGAATCTCCAAGATACTCTATCATAAGCTTTAGTGATATCGAGTTTGAGACAGGCTACGACCTCTTTCCTGCCATAAAAAAGATGAACCAACTCATTAGTCATAGCAATCTGATCAACAATCTGATCGTGGATCACCCTAGATTTAACAAAGGCCCTTTGAATTATCCCGATCATGCGGGGAAGGATGTTCTTCATGCACTGCACCATAACTTTAACAATCACCTTGTAAAGGCTATTGCATATGGCAATGGGTCTAAAATCCTTGATCTGACGTGGTCCTCTTTTCTTAGGGATGAGCATCAAGTAGGTATTGTTCAAACTACGCACCAACTTCCCTATTCTGAAAAAATTGTCCACCACTCTCCAAATATCCTGGCTAATCTCTTCCCACATGATTTGATAAAAAAAGTTCGGGAAACCATCAGGCTCCGGAGCACTGTCCTTATCAAGAGATATAACAGCTTCCTTGACCTCCGCGTAGGTGACTGGTTCCAGGAGGGAGGCGTGCTCCTTCGCTGAGACAAATTCTCTCTGTCAAATATCATTAGGGATTTCGCCACTAGCCCTAGCATCATTAAGAAAGCATTCAAAATGGTTGCTAACTGCTTTCAGCAGGGTGTTGATAGAAGAGTAGGTTTGTCCAGCCACCTCAAGTTCAGCAATGCAGTTCTTTCTAAATCTATTGTTGGCAATAGTTTGAAAGAATCGCGTGTTTTTGTCGTCAGTTAACAACCACTTGGCTCTGGACTTTTCCTTTCACATGATCTCTTTCAAGTGTAAAGCCTTCTCCAGCTCTCCCTTGATGGATTCCTCTTCCCTCGTGGCCCACCCATCCCCAGCCTCACTATTTGCTTGTGCTTGCCTGAGACGACCTTGAGGGACCTTATGTTGTCCTCAATATGGCCAAAGGAATTTTTGTTCCAGTATATTAGGTTGCGCTTAACCACCTCAAGCTTTTGAAGGACCTGGAACATAGGACACCCCTGCACCTCCGCCCCCCACGCTTCACTGATAACCTGGTGGCCTTCCTTGGTCAACATCCAAGGTTTTATGACCCTGAAACGTCTTGTATTCCTACTCTGCCAAAAAGGGTTGTTCATCTTCACCATGATCACCTTGTGGTCTGAAGTGGCTCTGGAGGACGTAGAAATGGCACAAACAACATTTGTTTGTCTTTCCCAAGCAGAATTAGTGAAGCCTCAGTCAAGTTTGCAAAGGATCCTATCATTACCTTGGCGTCTATTAGACCAAGTGTAGTTACTTTGGTTGTCACATAGCTCCTTTAAATTGAAAGATAGTATGAATATGTTAAAATCAGTACATGCTTGAGCAGTCGGGGGCTTACCCATTTTGTTGAGGCTGTTGTGCATAGCATTAAAGTCCCCATAGATCAAAGTAGGAATGTCTTGAGCATTAAGAAAAAATGTCAGCTCAACAAAATTGTTACGACGAAGTATAGGGTTATTAGGCATGAAAACAGCTACTATCCGAAAAAACTGCATCACATTAGTAAAGGAGAAATAACCGGCCAACCACCATTGGTTTTTAACCCAACCATGGTTATGAGCATGTACCTGGTTCCGAAGGCCAAAAATACGAGCTCGACCATCCTCCCCATCTTCATTCCTCTGCACCCCTTCCATGTTAAAGCGGCAGGCAACACTCTTAATAACCACCTCCTTAACTTGTGCATCAAGAAGAAAGCAGATCCAAGGCCTTTCAAACTTACAAAGATTAACGAGGTCTTGTTGGGCTACCAGCCATGCAACCCCCCTCAACCCCCCTCATGTTCCAACAAGTGAGTTTCATTGGCGTACCGCCGACTTCTCTCCACACCCCCCCCCCCCCCCCCCCGTCCCCCCGTCCATAGCCCCTTCAATTCCCCCTTGTTGTTTCTCATTGTCTTTTTCATCTAAGACACGACCTATCTCCTTAATTAAGTCATATCTTTCTTTCTTTCTCTTTCGTCCAACCCTGATCCATTCATTTTCTCCTTCTCCTAGCTTTGGCTTGTCTACTGGGGGAGTGGTGTCAATGGGTAGCAGGCTCTGTTTCTTCTGTCAGTATCCATTAATGTGAGGGCCTCTCACCACCTTATCCTGGGTTTAGTTCCTTTAGTCTCGACCCCACTATAGTTCAGCCCCATCGCTGAGCTTTCGGATTCAAAGGTGAAACCGGGAGGGAAAATAAGACTGTCCATTTTCTTATCATTAGCCAAAACATGAAAAGCATTAGGAGATAAGGTTTTGGAAGGAGTACTTGATCCTTGGGGATTTGGCTCCATAGCTTGATGCTTAGCTGCTCCTTCTCCATTGTTGCCTTGCTTTCCTTTCCCCTTGGTTTGTTCCTTTTGACGAGTAGTTGTTGTGCGTTCCTCCTCCCGCTCCGTCGATACATTCCTCACTGTTTCATCACCTAACCAGGTCTGTTTGGCAAAGGAGTGTCCAACCTCTCGGTGGTGCCCCTTCCAAGCTTTAGTGGCCATCTTAACCCTGGCCCAGGAGTTAGCTGCGGCTGCCTCTCCCTCTGTGAGTTTCTTACATGTTGACCTCGTATGAGTGAGGGCACCACACAGGTCACAAAAAGAGATCTTCGACTCATATACCACCTCCTAAGAGATTTGTCTTTCTTACATGTTGACCTCGTATGAGTGAGGGCACAACACAGGTCACAAAAAGAGATCCTCGACTCATATACCACCTCCTAAGAGATCCGTCGACCGTCCCCTAGATCCAGAGAGACGCACGGCACTGGCAAGAAGTTGATCAGCACTTCAAGCTTCACCCTTGCAAAACCAACCTTCTCCCATTTGCCCGAGCAGCTATCTTCCTCCACATATTCTCCTCGTAGGGCCCTCGCTATGCCCTTGTAGCAGTATTCATTCCATAGGTGAATCAGTAGCTGGACCCATAGCATAACTGTTTCCACCGCATTAATCCTCATCTCCTGACCAGGTTGCCATCGGCTAGCAATTAGAGTGCACCCGCCTACTCTCCATGCCTTTTTCTAAACCACTTCTGCCAACTCTGCTTCTGTATCAACTTTGATTAGAAACCTTCCATTTCCCACTATGGAGAAGCATGCGTTCTTAATCTTCCCCCACTGTTTTCTCAAGGAAGAAAAAACATAACTGTAATCCGTCCCCAGTCTCCCACCACCCCCAAAAAGACCAACAATAACAGCAAATTTGAAGGGCTCTTCCAGACGCTTGACTGCCTCCGGATTGAATCTGACAGTAGGGTTTTCCCCCTCGAACCTGACTTGCGCTTCCTCCATTTCACCCAGGCACGACTTCTCCTGAATGTCCACCACCTTTGCCCAAGAGCCCCTCCATCCATTTCCCCGTGCGCCCCATCGCCTGCACCCATTTTCTAGTTAAGTCTTGCCTTTGTCTCCTCTGTCTCACACTCCATCCCTGTTGGGTTAACCTCCTCTCGTCCCCCGCCATCCTTGCTGGGTTCCCCTCCACTCGAACCCCTCCGACGTGCACACGCCTCCCGATTTGGGCTTTTCTCTGCTTCCTCTGCCTCACCTTCTGTCTCGCATTCCATGAGCAATCACGCTTAAAGCCAGTCACGAGCAAGAAAAAACTGCCTCTCTCGCGCACTAGCCCACCCTCCCGCCGGCGGGGAGGGATCGCTGGCCAGAGGCGACGACAGCCTCCGCTGAGCCCAAGCGGAGCCCTAAGAGAGAGAGAAAACACGAGTAAAGGCATTGATGGTGGTCCAACTGCATTGTGTGTGGAATTTTTTTTTTTAGTTCGAGCCTCTGGCAATCTGGAGCGCACCTTGATTGGTTTGAGCACATTGGAATGTATTTATGCCACAGAGAAATGCCTAGCTGAGCTGAACCTTACCCTTTCCTCTTCCTCTCATAGGGTACATTTCACAAATATCGTTTGGAATTTTAAAAGGCGAAGTTTTTTTCGAGTATAATACGGTGAGCTTGAAAAAGACATAAAAACATGGTAAATTTTTTAAAATTTAAAAAACTAAAAATGAGAGAAAAATAAAATAAGTGAGAAACTAATAACACAAACATCAAAAGATAAGTAGATTTGCAACAAATAAAAAATAGAAAATGAAAAGAGAAATTGTTTGGCATTTAAAAAATAAAAAAATGCAATTTGTTTTTAACATTTTTTCAAGAAAATGTGTTTTTTTAAGTTTTAAACAGAAAATTAATTTATCACGTTTTGTTTGCATTTTTTTCACAAAAACACACGATTTATGTGACTATGACTCAACTTTAGAGCTACTTCGAAACCTACGTCTTCTTATTTGAATGTTTTGTTAATTTCTTTATAACATCTGCTAGCTATTCGATATTCAGTTTTTGGTTTTGCATTTATCTTATTGCTTAAATCGACTACATGATACTGAGGACACATGTTGCCCCTTCATTGCAATCAACGATCTGGACTTTCAACAAGTTGTCGACAGTTCAGAGAAGTAAACTGAAATTTAACTGCATCATGAAGAACCGACTTTCGACATGCATGGATTTTAGATATAAGATATTTATTTAAAAACTGAATTTGATTTTCATTTGAATCCGATCAAACGTTTATCTAAGCCGGAATCCAACCAGATTATATCTGAATTTGACCTGATTTCTTAACGAGATATTGATTTCCTGACTTTTTTGAAGCAACTTAATGATCCATTGACTGAGGGCGGAGGTAGGTGAGGGCACTTTCGCCACCTTTCTCAAATGAAAAATTGACAATTGAGGACAGCCCCTCTGCTTTGACTCCTTGTCATTGGCATGCCTTATAAATTTCCTTTTCACTAAATTCATTAATTTAATTTGCACAAGGCACTCATTCCTTTGGAAATGTGTAATTTTTCTACTTATAAACTAATTGTGATGACCCAAAAAATTGCCTACCTTTTTTATGAAAATTATTTTGCGGAACCTCAAATTGGTTGGAATATATATATATATATATATATATATTGCAATTTCTACTATGCACATATATTGAAGATAAAAGAGTTCGTGCAACTCAAAACTAGCACATTCTCCATGGCTGTATACATTGCGCCTTCCCCCGTGAACTCAGAAAGTCGTGACTTTTTATAAGAGAGCGTGACTTTTCACAAATTATTTGTAAGGTCATGCCTTTTCAAGTTTATTTCAAAAAGTCATGACTTCTCATAGCTATATATCAAAATTCTATTTACAAATTTATATAGTTTTTGTCTGTTTAATTTTTTTTTTTTCGTTTTGTTTGAGTACATGTGTTTCTCTGGACTTTATTATTTAATTTGTCATTTTCTGGTTCCATGTTAAATTGGTGTTTCGACAGATTGTTACTTTTGTTATAGTTAAAATACAACGGACATGCAGTTTTTCTGCTGTTATAACTTCATTTGGGACAATAGATATTGCGGACAAAGAGAAAGAAGTACGTGATTGCTATCCTGACATGAGATTGACAGCTTGGTTGAACACATCCTTTCAGTGAATTTAATGATCAGTCATGTAACTTAATGTGCTTTTATTTTAGACAGTGGTTTTAGAATGTTGAACCACTAAAATAGAAGAGTCATTGTATGCACTCGGTATTGGAATAAAGTGAATCTCCGATCGATGGGTGTCCACATTTATCATCTTTGATGCACATCTCTCACGCTGAACGCAATACACAGGTGACAGGCATCTCCTGTTTCATATTCATATTTTATGGTCAAGTTTTGTAACACTAAAGTACACAAATGATTTCAGGTGAGTGAGAGGTTAACAATTCGCTCCTGAAAAAGAGGTCCAAAGCTGGCCCCACCTCCCGCACAAAAAATTCTCCTGCCTTCAAGATTTTGGGCTGAATCGGCATTAGTGATGGCAGCACGCACCCTTCAATTTAAGTATCATGTCTCACTACTTTAAGATGCATAAGCATAATGTCCATGGAATCGAACTATAGACATGCTTTTTAACATGCCCTAACCCAAACCAGCTACCATATATCTTTTGAGGCTCAAAGACAAAAATGGTGGGCAAGTATGACTTGCACTATTTAAAAAAAAAAGAGCACTTTCATGTGCATTCCGTTGGATCATAACTTCTTAGCCAAATAATTAGAATCATAATCTTTTTAATACGACAAAAGGTTGCATTTTTTCAGTGTACAGGTTCATGTTTTATCAAAAGCAATTGCAGTTAAATCTCAAGCTCCCTACAATTGCTTGCGGCTACTCATCCAAAACCAGCATGAGCGCCTCTCAATAATGTCTTGAAATGGATTACCAAAATATCCAATGCTGTTTTTCTCCTATACCATTGCATAATTTGCATTTGAAAAATTATGAAAACACATTGGGTGGTATATTATAATTGTTATACATAACATTATTCCCCTTAAGTTGCATGGTTAGATAAACATACTATCATCGATACTGACCTTCATAAGGAAGGTTCCCTTCCTCTTCTAATTTAAAGATTAAATTAGTTGTTAATTTTGATTTGGTACATGCCATTGAAAACGATTCCAGCTTAAAATAAGATGTCATTTCATAAAAATTTATAAATTAAGATTCAAACTGGGATCAAGCATTGCATAAACCATGACATACCTGCCATTGCATATAATACGTTTCAAATGATTTTAAATCTTTCAATGAAAGAAAAAAAGAACATGAATAGACAAACTCTACATAAACCACCCGTGAAAAAGATTAAGAAAACAAGTACTCAGCTAATTTAATTTCATAAAAATACACAAGACGATTCATCATAAGAAAGCAATAAATCTAGTCATAAGAACGACACTAAAATCTAAATCCGTTACGAAGAATACCTTCCTCCATACTAGACTTAAGACCAAACACGAGGAAGAAACTGTCGTTCCAAAGGCAATCAATCAACAACCAAACAAGAGAGAAGGGGGGGGGAAGGAGAAGAGAAGAAGTCAAGCGGAGGATGGAGGCAGTCCACATACCCATTTTTAGGGTTAACATATAAATGGTCAATTTTTTGTCTTTCTTTAGACGTCATTTTTTGTTTTGTGTAAGGGCAATTTTTTCTAGGAATGTAGGACGAGCGAACCCAGCTCAGCCTGAGGTTGGCTCAAGTCATATGTTGGTCGGCTTCAGCTCGAGTCGAGGTTTATGGGCGAGCTCGCTTGGTAAAACCGAGTCCAGGCTTAAGCTGACTTGTTTAAGCTTATGCCACTTGATTCTTTTTTTCTCCCAAATGAACATGAAAACCCCAAAAAAAGTGTCAAAATTCATAAAAAATTATCAACATGCCCCTGAAAATTAATAAACAAAGAAGCAGGTTGAGTTTAAAACGATCGAGTCGAGCTCATACAACTCAAAACGGACTTGTTTGTACCTTGAGATTTTATGAAACTCCAGTTGAGCTCAAATGAAGATTAAGTCACTAGGCGTGTTCTAGTCGAGCCTGAGTTAGTCTTATATCCCTAGTTTGATGGTCATTAAAAGAATAAATTTTTCACCCTCTTGTTTGTCCTCATATACCAGGTTGCTTTTTTTTCTCACCTTCTCAAATTAAGCTGCATTTCCGCCTTTTGCTCCTGCCTGCAGGACTCGCAGTTGAATCGAATCTCTTTTGTACAATCTTAGTCACTCACCTTTCCTTCACATATAATTAGTAGTAAGCCAATAATTATTAGTAAGGCCTACCTACTTTTATAAAGAAAAAGATAAGTTGTTGAGTACAGTACTAATTTGATGGACCTTATTAAGTTTGTACGATATGTGGAACATGAAAATATAAATATTTTTCTACACTGTTCCCTGCATTAATCCAATCCTAGTGGAGTTCGCAAAGTTAAGTTACAGATGAAAATTGTTGAGTCAAAAAGGATAATTGCAGTCTAACTTTTTATATTATACATATCTGATTTTGAATCGTTTTATTATATCATAATATGTAACAAAATATACCATAAAAAAACATGATATTTCTTTTCAGTTTTTAAATCTAGCCCACCTATATCAAATGTGCAGCTAGTTACATGGAACCCAATGGTAGTTCAATCCTTATTTCATTTTAAAAATTCAAATTGAAATTTGATCAGATAAAATCTGAATAATCAGGTTCGATAATGCTTAGATCCGACCAAGATCAACTTCTTTACATCTTCAATTGTTTTGTGGATGAATTTGGCCTAGATTTGTTATCTCCGCTAGTAATTTCGAACTCACGTTTTATGCACTTGTTGTGATCGTATTGGCGGAAAAGATAATCCCACTCAAATCAACTAATGCTTCCGCGAGTGTCATGGGTTCAACTTTGACTTATAGTGAAGGGAACTTTTTCATGTACCAAAAAGGGAGCTTTTTCTTTTTTCATTTTGGCCCATTAGTCGGTGGAAAGAGTGAGTCTAATTATGTTACTTATCTTTTTTAGGAACACCAACATATCCGATTTGGATCTGGTCGTCTCGAAAAAGTCGAATACATATATATATAAATTAATGTCTGATTAAAAGATTTGATTAAAAGATTGGATCGGATTCAGATTTAATAAATAACATCTGACTGGATTCAATTTCAGATTGGATTAGATTTAGTTTTAAATAGATTTCTTATATTCATGCTCTTACATTGTGAAAATGGGTTAGATTTGGTTTAAATTTCGAATTCAGATTTTAGATATGAATGGTAAAATCTGATTCAAATCAAATTCGGATAGTAAAGTTAGATTTTAGATTTAGATTTGGTTATGAATTTTTTTATTCATATTCGAATATTAGAATGTGAATATCCTGGAACAATTAGAACAATAAGGAAAAAAACTTTTGGCTCTTAAATACAAATTTCACTAAAATGAAAGCCACCAAGGACATGGATAGGCATTATTTAGCCTCTCTACATTATCCTAGGTTTACCGTTTAACCATAATATGATTATAAGAACACGTGTCAAATTTTTTCCTAAGTACGAAGAAATAAGATAAAAAAATGGGCATTTTGAACTGCTTAACACATTAATTATGTAGTGCGTAGCTATCGTCAATTTCGTGAAAAAGAATTGAAAAATAAGAAGTTAGATCAAAAGAACATCAAATCTCAATACCAAATTCATGTACGCTCTTAGAAGATCGTGTGACCTTTAATCAGATGCAAACGGTTCAAACATGACGAATAAATATATTAGTAATCAAGTAAGAATCGAGTCTATGCTCGCATGACAAATAATTTATGTTAATATAGAGACTATGTGGACTAATTGTAAACCTTATGATGAACTTAATTAATGGTTTATATATAAGATGTGACATGATAAGGGTATAACTATAATTTGACTAAATTGGCATGGTTCAAAGCCACAACTGGAGACTTATAAGACAAAGCTACATATAGTTCTGAGAACAGTGTCTTAACGCAAATAAACCTGGAATGGGGAAAGAGAAGGGACAGGCCGCTCCCAAGCCAAATCGGTGGGGCCAAGGAGCGCTTTCGCTTTCGCTTTTGCTTTTGTGTTGGTTTGGACCCAAGCTGACCTCTCATCTTTTATATATATATAATTCAAAAAAGAAAAAAAAAAAAGATACAAACAAAATGTGCGGCCCCAGTTTTGTTGAAGAAACAACGCGTCCTACTTGTCAAGTGCTCCAACATAAAATGAGATAAGAACATCCAACTTTTCACATACCCACCAAGCATTTCAATTTAATTTGGCATATGCGCCAAATCTTTCAACCATTTTCATATTTACATCTATTTTTGCTGCTGGGGAACTCGGCACCGTCCTGGTTTTGAACCGACGGTTGGGTGGTGGGTGTTCGGGTCGAACAACCAACCGTATGTTCGACTCTTCACACAGTCTTGTGCGTGGAGAATATTTAGGCCGTAGTGTCTTTTATTCAACATAAGGGCATTGTGGTCATTTACAACTTGCACGTTCAGCGCCCAACTTGTCTGGGTAGGACTACATTATGGCCATGGTGACATAATGCTCAACGCCTCAATTTAATGTTTGTGTCCAAAGTATGTTACCCTTCTTGAGGTTTTACGGCTGTTTATATGTGCATAATATTGAATTCAAACGTAACAAAGTTCTGTTTTAGATTCTCTGCTTCCACCTTCATTAAAGATCATCTTTTGCTTCATCACTGTTCTGCACTAACTCATCTACAAGGCTGATATTATACAATTTATTTAACTACTCCTTTGTGTTTGAGTTATTGAGAGGTCAATGCTTTGCCCCCTTCCCTTGCACCGGCTTCTTGGGCTACTTCAGCGTGCCCGGGACACCAACATCCATGGAAATCAAACCAAGGGCTAGCCTTAACCAGTCGTTAGTCTAACCAGCTACACCAATACGATAAACTTTAAAACATCCACAAATTTGATACTTGATTTGTATCTCTCAATAAGATCTAAAATAAGCTGAGAACTTCAGTTTCCTATTAAAAGAAAGAAGGATAAATTTCTAACTGGAGTCATTTTTAGCTCGATTTTGTTTTTTTATGTAAAATTTTGGCTCTGTCTGATTTTAAGGATGTCAATGAATCAGATTTGAATCAGATATACTTTTAATCATATCTTTTTTTTTTATATTCACATATTCATGTTCAAATACAAATGAAAAAAAAAGCCGTATCCGAATTCACAATTCACATTCACATCTTATTGGGAGGGCGTAAAATGACAGCTCTTCCATAACACTCAATCATAAAAGGGGGACCATTCATTTCATACCCGTAACACGGCAGTCGGCCTTGAATAAAGATGGTTTATGTGAATTAAACTAAAACGTTGGTGGCTGTCTTCGAAAGCTCCACTTGGAGTTGGAGGTATTCAGAAAATGCTTGGTGCAGTTAAGACCGTCAATTTTTTTTTTTTTTCTTTTTTGCAAGTATTTGCTTGTGATTCTCAACCAACCTGCCATTGTGTTCACACATTTCTTTAGTGGAATCAGAGACGGAAGCCCTTTTAAAAATGGCACAGCGTGCAACACAATAATTGTTTTTTAACAGAAACACAATAAGCTGATGCCATTCTTTTTTAACTTATGGGCCCCACGGAAAGAAAGGTATAACAAAGTTGAGGAGCTTTTGCATGAAGATCGCCCTTGTATATCTATAGTGAGGTAGAACTTATGAGGACCATCTTTGGCTTTTGGATGAGAAATGCGAGTTAATATTCTTTTTTTTTCTTTCCTCTAATTAACATCGGTAAGTGAAAACGGATTGAAGTTAGATCTATAGACAACAATTCACCCATTCTTAGGCCCGGGTTTCTGGTTCAATGAATCTCAACCCTCTTCTTCACAATTTTGGTTCTAACTTAAAAATGTTATAAATGAGGACAACCAACTATTTAATAATTTTTTTTATAAGCCCTTAAAAATCTCTCATAGTGTTAATAGGAGAATGAATTTTTGAAATATCATCTAATATATTTAACTTTAGTAATTTATGAATTTATGATTTTAAATAGTAGATTGTAATACCTACGTTGAGAGATACACTCTTACCAGCACTCTAGCAATAAGGCTCACTCACAGTCCATAACCAAAGAAAGAAAGGGAGAAAGAAGGGTATTTAGGCTCTTTTCGAGTGATGAATCATAATCCTTGTGCTTAGACTAAATGTGTTTAGTAGGGGAATAGGTCAATCCCCAAACCTTGCAAGGAATATTGTACCATAGCCACGGTACAATGCCCCACTTCTCATTGTTGGTCGTTGGATTGTTCCAGTTTCTTCTAAATTCTTAGAACGCCCAACCATCATGGAAGCTTGGTCAAAAGAATGGAAATTTCTGCGAGAGATAGAGACGTAGGAGTCCTGCTTCTTCCATTCTCCTTGACAGGAGTTCAGTCAGATTCAAATGGCAGCAAAATTTTGTTATTAAACAATGTTTTCTGTCAGATAGGAAAACTTAAGAAATATGGACAAATTATTAATAAATATATGGAACTGACGATAAGTTGAATTCATCGTCATTTTTGCGCTGTGTTGGAATAAAGCCTCTCTCTCTCTCTAAAAGGTGGGGAGGGCTCTGGTTCCGAGGGATATCGTGTTTCCCGGGCGTTTCGATTTGAAGGAGGAGCCGGGAACTTGGCGAGGGCTGGAAGAGTCAGGAAGGAGGTCCTGTGCCAGTGGAATCCCGGTATTCAGTGGTTTGAGATTCCATTAGAATCCTTTTATTTGTCTGTATTTTTCTTTTTCCTCCCAGCTCTCATTCTGAAGAGGGCGCTTGTGGGGTGAGGAAGATGGAAAGTGGTGGTGCTGGTCACGTTGGACCTCTGAGAAAGAGCGTCACCAAGAAGAAGTCCACCGAGAACGGAGGGAACGACCATGGGAGGAGATCTTCCGTGTCTTCTCGTTCGGCGTATACTCTCTCTCTCTCTCTCTCTGTCTCTTTCTCTCTCTCTCTCTGTCTCTTTCTCTCTCTGCTGCTTGGTTTTCGGGTATGTGGCTATGCCGGTTGTCCGCTTCTTGTAAACGTGTAAGGGCTTATAGGCCTTTTTCTAAGGAAAAGATGTATGCTTATATGACCTTCATCTAAAGCTGTTCAAATTGTGGAGACTGTCTCAGAAAAAATTGAGGTGGTCAGTGGAGTTTAGGGAAGTGGAAGTTGATGTTTGCTAGATTATGCCAAAGTCTCGTTATCCATCTAATTTTAATCGTGGTCACGAATCAGATTCTTCAGCTAACTCCTTTCTTGCAGTAATGAGTACGGTGGATGGAACAGGTACCTTTTTTTTTTTTTTTTCTTAGTGTTCTTCTTCGTTCAATCCAAACGGTTGAGGGTTGCACTTTCTTGTTTCTTTTGGGTTTATACCATGTGAACTATCCCAATAATTTACCTGGGTTTGCTAAACTTCTGGGACGGCATCAAGGTAATTCTTGGAATTCTTTTCACGCGTTATATCTTGTGCTTTGTTGGAGAGGGTTTATTTGGCATGCTGTGGAGGCTTTGCTGAAAGTTCTAAAGATGTTTAGCAGTTATTCTTGATTGATATTATTGGCATCTTTAGCAATTTTTTTTGACTTATACATTGGCTCCTAACATTTATGGTACTGAATGAGTGCATGCAATCAACCTGTAGATATTTCGGTCTTTTATTTTTTCCCTAGGCCTTAGTATTACGATCCATTTTTCTTGGGCCCCCATTTTTAGCCCTAGCACAAGTAGAACACATCTCTATTAAATTGGGCAGTTTTTTTATGGCAATAGATATTCTTGGAAGAGGTTATAATCCAATGGCTCATATTATATTGAAATTTCCAGAAAAAATTCAAGTCATTGTAAATAAATCCCGTGCAGTGAAGGTGCTTATTGAATGAAAAATTAAAGAAGATCTAATGGTTTAGACTGAACAAGGACATGTTCTGCATTTCCCAAAGGACTACATAGGACCTAAGGCAAAGGGGCCTTAAGGAACGGATTTTCTACATGTGTGTGGTTTTGTGCAGGCATGTGCTTGTATGTATATTTAATGGGTTTTCCATGTTTACTTGTCTCAAAACTTTTGTTCATGTGGTAACTTCTCTCTTTTAAAAAAATGTTCATCAGAGTACCTGCTGGGGAAAGGACAGTGAAGCGGCTTCGAATGTCTAAGGCTCTTACTGTTCCTGATAGCACAACTGTTTATGAAGCATGCCGCCGCATGGCTGCTCGTAGAGTTGATGCTATATTAGTGACTGATTCAAACGCCTTGCTCTGTGGGATATTGACAGATAAGGTTGATAATAGTTAAACTCTAATTTCTTTGTTTAATTTTCTGCCTTGACATTTTAAAACACCACTTTTGCCTTTGTAGGATATAGCCATAAGGGTGGTTGCGGCAGGGCTTAACCTTGAGGAAACTACAGTTGCAAAAGTCATGACGAGAAACCCTGTATTTGTTCTTTCAGATACACTGTCTGTTGAAGCATTACAGAAAATGGTACAAGGTGAGTAATGGACTAAACCACATTTAGTTATATGCTGTAATTTGGAAATATTGTTCAAATCGCTTGGTCTTGCTGCAAGTGATCAGAACTGTGTATTATTGGTAAGTGGCAAGATTTGTTTAGTGTACCGGACCAAGTGCCATCACTGGTTCTGCTTATTAATCCTCTCTTCTGACCAAGACTAAGCTAATAATGAAAAATATTGTACTTATCTGTTCTTTATGTCTGCTTCAGGAAAATTCCGGCACTTGCCTGTTGTTGAAAATGGTGAGGTGATTGCATTGCTCGACATTGCAAAGTGCCTATATGATGCTATTGCACGGATGGAAAGGGCAGTGGAGAAAGGGAAAGCCATTGCAGCGGCTGTAGAAGGAGTAGAAAAACAATGGGGAACGACTATTTCTGGTATTTGAAGATATACCATTGAGTGTATTTACTTTTCCTATTTGATATTTTAGGCTGTATGATAACACAAATTTGATTTGTCATTATTGAGCTGACTGAAGTCAAGAATTCTATATGCTGTTGCACCCCTTAGTGATCTATGTAAGACCAAGCTTATCTGTTAGCAGGTGTTTGGTTACCTGAGTGTGATCTTACTTGAGACGAGACCCTGCTCTCTTTCGGTCTCAGATCAGCCTTTTCAATGTAAAAGAGCGGATGTGGATCTCATGTCCAGTTGTCCATCTCAGATCCTCAATTTGATGAACCATGGATCTTGGTGTGAATTCGCCACACTAGATCTGTGGATTTAATATCCTGGCATTCAAACACATTCTTAATGTGCAGGTCCTAACACTTTCTTGGAGACGCTAAGAGAGCGGATGTTCAGACCTTCTCTATCAACAATTATCAGTGAGAAAACAAAGTAGGTAATATTCCATTGGGCTTCTTTTTCAATGCAGTTTTAAAGTATGGCCTTTGGCTTGAGCTCTTGAACTGATCAATTGGCTTCGTGTTTCCAGAGTAGCTACAGTGTCTCCAACGGACTCAGTGTTAACTGCAACTAAGAAGATGCTTGAACTCCATGCGAGCTCAGCAATTGTTACAGTTGGGAACAAGCCACAGGGGATACTAACGTACACACTTTTACCAATTTACTGTCTTTGGGTCATTATTCTGTTTTTCTTTCTAAGCATAAAGCTCTTTTACGATCCATTTCCTGTAATTTAATTTGCTCAAACAGCTCGAAGGATATTTTGATGAGAGTGATCACGCAGAATCTTCCTCCACAATCAACTCCTGTTGAGAAGGTATGATGTCTTGTCCAGATTCAGTTGTTCTTTTTTCTTTTTTTTTTCAAATTCTGTTTTGCTTTACATGCAGCAGGAAAATATATGGGGGTTTAAACTTTGACCAGAGGTTATCAGTTATTTCATGTTTTATGCGACAAAAGTTTATCATGGTACTAAACTTTCCATTAGATATTTTTTTTCTCCGAACAAGTTTGAACTTTAAAGGAAATCTGGAACTGAACCCCATTGAGAGGATAAAAGTAAAGTTGTTTGGGTCAGTTCTATGCCTTCAGTGCAGAGAGTGACATCTAAGAATCAAACCATAATTATCTGCATCGCAGCCACTGCAGATGCACTACTCCAACCCCTTTGGCTCTATGTTTTTTTGCTCTGTGCTCCTTATCCTCAGTTTGATACTGGATGAGTCTAAGAGCTGTAAAATGATTCAAGTAGACACTTGATTCCCAAATATGACTGAACTTAAGTGGCTTTTTTTGATGTCCCAATCAATTGTCTTTAGATAAGGTCATATCTTGGGTATTCTAGCTTCCATGGCAAGTAAATCTTTTAACCAGCATATCAGACAGCCAGGCAGGCAATATCTCCATTGCTGTGCTACAAGCATTAAGTTGTGAAATACAAAGTTAAACATTGTATGCTGGTAACATAGTAGATGTCTTTGGTGATTATTTTGAAGGATCCTATGCAATTCTTAAATTCAGCAACTCAGAAGGTCGTAGTCCATCAACTTTGCTCTTTAAAAAATAAGCTAATGAAGAAATAAGAAAATCACACAAAATATATGAGGCTTGTAGATCTGTGGATTCCAGCAATATACAAGCACATGGAGAAATAATTTGCAGATATCTTCAGAAGACATCTTCGAAAGGGAATGGGTGCTGAAGAGGTCTTCATCTAGCTTCTTGGTAGCTATAGTTTGACATGTTTAGAGTGCAGAGTAAAAAATCCAGGTAGATAGGATAGCACTTTTATGTAGTTGTGCAATATCAATATGTTCATCATATGAATGGTGATCAAAGGTTGCAAAATTAGAACATCGAAGTTAGAGTTGTTATTGGCATTTCTCAGATAACATAGGGTGGAGAAAAGGATCAGGGGTATGCTGAAGTGCCCAACTCTTCTGTTCAAATACCGAGTGGTAGTACTGGTCTAGGTAGAATTGTGGCTCATTATGTTATAAAATGAGTAAGGTCAAATGAAGGGGATAGTGGAAAACGTCTTCAGTGGTTTTCTATCATTTTATATTCTCGTTTTTGTATTCTTTGTGAAAATTAAGGTTTGGCTGTTATCACTATTTGTAATGGTGATAGGGATATAACGAATATGTAGGTTTGTATTTCACGTCACAAGTTATGAAGCTATTACCATTTATATTTGTAGAAACACGAAATATAGGGAAAAAGAATACGATGAACACGCTGTACCATGGAAAAACCCTCAACAAGAGGGAAAAAACCACGGATGAGGAGAAACTGGTGCCCACTAGCAACCAGACTCTCTCTCTCTTAAGATTTCATTAACTCTCTCAAGATTAGGGTTACAATCCTAAAGTAAGGCCCAACGAGGGCTACAAGATGGATTGGGTATGGATCCAGATCCGGTCCCGAGAACCATCTAACACGTTTCAACACTCTCCCTCAAGTTGGGCATGCATATCAAACATGCCCAACTTGGATACATTTCTCTCGAACGAAGTCAAAGATAGAGCTTTCGTCAGAACATCAGCAGTTTGGTCTTCAGACTTCATGTAAGGTAAGACTAACTCTTTAGCATCAATCCTTTCACGAAAGAAGTGACGATCAATCTCAACATGCTTTGGTCTGTCGTGTAGTACAGGGTTGTTGGCTAAGTTGATTGCAGACTTGTTGTCACAGTACATCTTCATAGGTCCTTCAATCTCTATCCCGATATCAGTCAACAATATTTTTAACCATAGTAACTCTGACACTCCCATAGCAATAGCTCTATACTCTGCCTCAGCACTAGATCGAGAACACAGATCCTGTCTCTTGCTCCTCCAGACAACAAAATTTCCTCCCAAGTAGACACAATACCTTGTGGTAGACCGTCTAGTATCAGCACAACCTGCCTAGTCTGCATCGGAATACCCATCGATCTCTACAGTCTCTTGTTTCACATACAAGAGTCCTTTGCCAGAATTTCTCTTCAAATAGCACAATATTCTGTCCACAGCCTTCAGGTGTGCATCAGTAGGTGCATGCATGAATTGACTCAGTACATTCACCGCAAAAGTGATATCTGGTCTCGTAAGGGTAAAGATAAATCAACTTTCCAACCAGACGATATCTTCCCTTAGCTTCTTCACAAAGCAACTCTCCATCTCTAACTTGTGTCCAGTATCAAGTGGGGTAGAAGCGGGTCTACACCTCAGTTTACCAGTCTCCTCCAACAGATCTAATGTGTATTTCCTTTGGTTTAGCACAAGGCCAGTACTAGATCTAGCAATCTCAATACCAAGAAAATACCTCAGTTTGCCAAGATCCTTGAGATCAAATTCAACAGCCAGTAACACTTTTAACTTGATGAACTCCTCCTCATCATCTCCTGTGACAATCATGTCATCCACATAAACAAATAAAAGAGTGACCCTGCCCTTTTTTTTCTTCACAAATAGAGTGTGGCTTCCATTCCCTTGATTGTACCCATGATGTTGCATCACTCGTCTGAGTCGTTCGAACCATGCTCTGGGCGACTGCTTGAGGCCATATAAGGCCTTTTTCAGCTTACAACATTTCTCTGGTTCTTCATATCCTGAGGGCATACACATATACACTTCTTCTTCGAGATCACCATTAAGGAAAACATTCTTAACATCGAGTTGGTACATCCTCCACTCCTTCATCACAGCTAGGGACATAATAACTCTAACTGTCTTCATTTTCGCAATTGGAGCAAAAGTCTCTAAGTAATCAATCCTATATTTTTGACTAAACCCCTTGGCCACAAGACGAGCTTTGTATCTTTCAACACTTCCATCTGGTTTATACTTAATGGTATACACCCACTTGGATCCAACCAAGTGAGCCGCCTCTAGAATCTTCACAACTTCCCATGTCATGTTTCTTCTCAAGGCTTCCATTTCTTCTTTCATAGCATCAGCCCACTTGGAATCACTTTGAGCTTCAACAACGGTCCTGGGAATCACAGCCAAAGAAAGAGAAGATACAAAACACTTGTAATCCTTGCTAAGTCTAGAATAAGATACAAAATTACCAATCGGGTGTTGAGTACATGACCTGACACCCTTTCTCAGAGCAATGAGAAGTTCTTCATTTTCTTTTTCAACCCCATTTTGAGTCTTCAAGGTAGGACTTGGTTCATCCAGGGAAGGAATGACATTGGGATTGAAAGTAGACCTCACACCATAAGTTACCTCCTCTGTCCAAGCACCTTGTTTAGAGTAGACCTGTCCAAACAAACGATGACCTTCCTTCTCAGTTCTGGTGTCACACCCTTCCTCCTTCTCAGCCACATCAACAACTGTGGGAGGTTCTTTTTTCTTGTAATCCAAAAAATCTGTAAATTGAATCTCCTGACTCTGAGAATACTCTTCCCTAACCACAGACTTCTCCCCCTGAAGAGGATTCTCACAAAAGTAAGAGGCATGTTCCAAGAAGGTAACATCCCTCGTAACGTAAACTCGACCAGTGGTAGGATCAAGACACCTATACCCTTTCTGAGTAGGAGAATACCCAACAAATACACCCTTGATAGACCGGGGATCAAGTTTCTTAACATTGGGACTGTGATCATGAATAAAACACACACAGCCAAAAACACGAGGGGGGAAGAGAAAAGGTTGACGACTTCCCAAAAGTAAAGAATGGGGAGTCCGACCATTCAACACACGATTGGGCATGCGGTTGATGAGATACGCACTAGTAAGAACTGCATCACCCCAATAGTGTTTGGGAAGATTCCTCTGAAACAAAAGGGCTCTGGTGACATTAAGGAGTTGGCTATTCTTCCTCTCAGCCACCTCGTTTTGTGGGGGAGTATAACTACAAGACGTCTCATAAACAATCCCCTTTTTTCGAAGGAAATTCTCAACTGACTGACACATATACTCACGGTCATTATCCGATCGAAAGGTTTTAACAGGTCCACCATATTGAGTTTGCACAAGTAAAATGAAGGTCTTTATGATATGAGGTACCTCACTGCGATCTTTTAACAAGTACACAGATAAGTCATCAATAAAAGTTATAAAATATTGAAAACCTTGACGGGTATGAATTCCCGAAGGCCCCCACACATCCGAGTGAACCAAGGAAAAAACTTCATTAACACAACTAGTAGAAATAGGATACGAAGCCCTCACATGTTTGGCAAACTGACATACATCACAAGAAATCAAAGACAAGTTGAGAGTGGAACACAAATCGGGAAACAACTGTTTCAAAATGCCAAAAGGTAAATGCCCAAGGCATTCATGCCAATACAAGAAGGACTGAAGACAATCTTCTCTTCGCTTTTCTGTCTTGTTGATCGCTGTCATAAGAGCCGTGGCCACGCGTATGGGAAGACGATATAAGCCATCAGACGCCAAACCAATCCCAATCCTCTTCCCTGTCGCCAAGTCCTGCAAAACACAACGATTTGCAGAAAAAATGAGTTCACAATTCAACTCTTTAGTAAGTTTACTAACTGACAAGAGATTTAAGAGAAGTTGAGGGACTCCTCACACATGAAACTTGTCCAACAAGGACAGACTCTCTTCTCCTGCCACAGAGGTAGAAGAACCATCTACGAGAGATACTCGTTCCTTTCCAGAAGACAACTTATACTCATGAAACAATTTAGGGTTACCCGTCATGTGGTGAGTAGCACCATTGTCTACAATCCATTCCCCCACACAAGAGTTACCTTTATCCCCTACAATGGCAAGAGCTTGATTAGCCTTTGTCTCATCTGATGCCTCGACCTGATTGACATCGATCCGACCCAAATAAGCCCTCAGTTCACGAAGCTGTTCAGCAGAAATGGAGACCTTTCCTCCACTAGATTTTGTTTCCTCAGACACAGTCGGCTTCCCATTAGAAGACCTCCCTTTGTTACCCTTTTTCTCTGGATGAAGATCCCAGCAGAAATCAACAGTATGACCAGTCTTCTTGCAATGAGTACATCTACGAAGAGATCTAGTAGTGCCTCCAGGACCACGACTAACAAGAGCAGATCTCTCATTATATGACATGAGATCCCTCTTTCCCCCAGTTGTAACCAGCCTTCTCTGTTCTTCAGCTTCAACACGAGAATACACATCTTCAATACTCGACACTTCTCCTGAATTCAGAATCTGGCTTCTAACACCTTCAAACTCATCATTCAAACCAGCTAAAAAGAGGAACACCCTATTTTCCCACTCTTTAGCTACATAAAGTGCCTGATCTTGGGGACAGTGCCAAGTAACATCAGAATAATAGTCAAGATCCTCCCACTTGACTTTCAAAGCCCCATAGTAATCTGCTATAGATAAGTTCCCTTGCCGAAGCTCATAGACAGTCTTCATTAGTTGGTAAGTCCGGATAGCCTTTTTCTTCTGGCCATACATTTTCTCCAAAATCACCCACATGTCTCTAGCAGTCTTCTTCCGAAGAATAAGGGGTTGGATATCAACGGAAACAGAGTTGACAATCCAAGTTTTTACTTGATTATCCTCAAGAAACCAAGTGTCCCACACACCACTTGTCTCTGCCGGTTCAGGTTTCCTTCCATTGATATAGGCAATCCGATCGCGGCCAGCAATCCCCATAGTCATAGCGGCCGACCACGGGTGGTAGTTCTCCTTGGTAAGGCGAATAGTAGTGACCTGAACGAGAACATTCTCAGTTCTATAAGCCCCGATTTCAGTTTGATCAGTGTTGACGGTCGACGAGGAAGACGTTGCCATGACAACAGACCAACCCTGCAAAGAGAACAAGGACAACAACAGAAGGAGCACCAAACAGGGAGCCTGGGTGACAGCAAGGGGAAAGAAGTACCGACGACAGATGAAGTACCGACGGCAGCGGCAGCAAGGGCACCGGCGACAGTACAGGACACCGGCAGCAGGAAGAAGTACCGATGGCAGATGAAGGCAGCGGGACAGCGGTCAGCGGCAGGGAGCTTCTGCGAGTGTCACCAAGGCAGTCCAGCGACTGCAAACAGCAGCAGCGGAAGTAGCGATCTCGGGCAGAACGTGGGAGGCGACGCCGTGGGGTAGAAACAACAGCATAAGGCAAGAGATCAGGCGGCGGCGGAGTAGAGGGCAGGGCAGACACGGGCGACGCAGAGGGTCTCAAGCGATGCAGCCGGGCGGCGGCGGCGGTGGTGGCGGCGGCAGCAGCGGGAGCAGTAGTGAATGATAGAGAGATTAGGGTTGGAACTTCACAACCCCAAAAAATTTCCCAAACTCGTCGGCTCTGATACCATGTAGAAACACAAAATATAGGGAAAAAGAATACGATGAACACGATGTAATGTGGAAAAACCCTCAACAAGAGGGAAAAAACCACAGATGAGGAGGAACTGGTGCCCACTAGCAACCAGACTCCCTCTCTCTTAAGATTTCATTAACTCTCTCAAGATTAGGGTTACAATCCTTAAGTAAGGCCTAACAAGGGCTACAAGATGGATCAGGTATGGATCCAGACCCGGTCCCGAGAACCATCTAACACGTTTCAACAATATTGATAGTAGAAAACATTGAATTTTTGTACTGGTTTGAGACATATAGTTTATGATGTAATTACCCTTTCCATTCTTAGGCTGCCATAGTTCAGTTTGACCAAGCTGTAGTATAGAACATAGATAACTTCTTACTTCTTAGATTAGTTTCGATAGTCACAACGTTTTAGGCCATCAACTACTTCAGTGCATTACAGCAACTTGTTTCTCTGTGTATCGTCTTGTGTCTTTCACTTTCCTTTTCTGCTTTCTAATCTTCAATGTTTGGAAAACTGATGATAGGTCATGACCCCAAATCCCGAATGTGCCACAGTTGACACACCAATTGTTGATGCTCTACATGTCATGCATGATGGGAAATTTTTACATCTTCCAGTGGTAGACAGAGGTAACTTGACTAAACTTTTTCATCTTATGACATGCATTATCTCAGAATCATCTCCCCACATTTTGGTTGCTTTCTTTGTGACAGATGGGCTTGTAGTCGCTGTCATTGATGTAATCCAAATTACTCATGCAGCTATATCGACAGTAAGTTGATTCATCTGTCAAGCTTTTCACTTTCTTTTAGGATGTTGCTCTTCTAAAAGCTATTGGTTTATGCTTGCACGTCCAATATTTACTGCATATTTTCCATCACTTGGTCCATTCAGATTTTCTCCGTTTTGTATTTAGTGCTTTACCATTTAATGTCACTTGAAATTGCACTCAAATCCTCGATGTTCTTTATATATTAAATTTATGTTTGTCTTGCATTGTTTCTGGATCCTTGATATCATGAACAGACAGTATTAGGATCGGACTTGTTTCTCCCAGCTTCCCATGTGTAGCAGGTCCATAATTAGTTAACTGCCATGTATATTCTCTTCTGTAGTTTCAGCATAATCTAGATTGAAGAACAATTACTTGTTTAGTTCACCATATGATAACATGCTGTCATCTATGATTCCCAATATGCAAACATGAATAACTACGCTGGCTGTTCGAAGTTCATGAAATTGATGAAAACTTTAAACAGAACAGTGACAAATAATAATAAGGAAGGTGATTTGACCAGTGAATTTATGTTGAAGGCAAAATATAAATTGTTAGAGAAAAAAAAGTGAACGCAAGCCTTTCATTCTAAACCATGGGCAGATACTGACAGGATAATTTGATGTGGCAACTGATTGTCTATGAAAAGATTGTAATTCAAATATCAACTTCTAGATGTTATACTTGAAGTTGTTAGAAACAATGTCAAGTGAAATTTTTTCTTTTCAATCTTGCATATCATACTGGTCTATGTGCTAAGAATATCTGACTTCAGAAGTCAACCGGCTATGTTTATGTCCCGATGGTTGTTCTTTTTATTTTGTGTCACTGAAGCCATCACAAAAGGTCCATTCCGTAGCTAAAAACTATGGCGAAGTAACTGACCATCGCAAATGCACCTTTTGTGACACTAAATAAAAAAGAAACACCATCTGGCCACAGAGGTAGCTGGCTGATTTTGATTCCTATATGTATGTATATTTATATATATGTATGTATCTATGTATATATACAGAGAGAGAGAGAGAGATAGAGAGAGATAATCTCAACATCACAAATCAGAACACACTACCAATAAGAAGTTGGAAGGAAATACAATGTTCCGATCAAAATGATCGGAAGAAATCTAAGACCAACAAGCCCAAAACGTAACCTCAGAGATCAAAACATCAAATAAAACAACCCAAAAGTAGATAAAAGTTAAAACATACAGAAACATCAACAGCAAACCAATCTGCAATCTCAAAGTAGAGAGAGGGCCCCAGGTACTACGCCAGGAAAACAACATAGTCCTTAACAAATGAAGCGATCAAAAGCACAACAAAAACCTAGGTGCTCCAAAATGCAAAGCGACAGCAGCAGAATAGCTGGAACTTCTAAAAAAGGCAGATGATGAGAACAGTACCAAAGGATCTCATGCATGAGCCAGAGCACCAATCACTTGAAGAGAGAGAGAGAGTGAGTGAGAGAGAGAGAGAATAATTCTGCCATCCACTATATGTGATATCTGATTCCAAGCAGTTGGCCAGCCATCTTGCACATTTTAGGTTGTTTTTAACAAATCCAACCGGGTGAATGGATGTGTAACGTAAACGAAAGAAAGTTCATGAAAATCTGATATTCGAATTACATTCATCATTCTACAAGGATTTTAAGACAATCTGCGATAGAAAGCAGAACCTGGTCTAGATATCAAATTTCACTTTTCCTTTTGTTCTTGTATTTTATACATTCTGAAAAAATTAATATATATATATACATATATATATATATCCAAAAATATCGTGATATTAACGAAAAAATAATGAAAACGGGAAAATATGGCGATATATTGAAAAAATCGTTAAAAATTATGCTATCGTGATTTTTCATGATTTTTCATTTATTTTTTATTTCATTTTCCGTTTTAATTTTTTTCAACTTTTGTTTAATTGTTTATTTCCTCTTGTTTTATGTATTTAACATAACCTCCTAAATGCAATACAATACTTATTAGTTTTTCGTTTGTTGTATTTTTACCAAACATTTTGTTTTTTTATCTTTTTAAAACACTCTGAGATTTTCCCCCAAAAAAACAACTTTGCCGATAAATACGTAGAAAAAACCTCTCCGATAAAAACCCGAGAATGATATTGTAGCATATATATATATATATATATATATATATATATATATATATAATATAAGATTTCAAATATGCTGGATGGCTGAAAATTAAAAATCTCATTGAAAAACAGTTGCCATTGGACCATTATGGTGGTTTACGGCACAACAAAAATTTATAGTGTTCTAGTGAAAAATTTTTAGTTTTAAGTTTTAACCTATGTCACACGGGTGCGGGTGTGATACGGGTGCGGATACGGGGATACGGGTGCGTATATGGCAAGTTTCACAATTTCTGGATACACAGATACAACAAATATAATATTCTCAAAAAATTTATAAATTGAGAAAAACAAACAAACAAACATTGTTTATCACAAAACATTAACATTGTTCACCACAAAACATTGTTGATTATCATCATTTTACTCATTGTCAATGCCCACATCGTCCTCAGACTCATCTTCATCCACAATTTCACATGTTGATGGAATAGAAGGTTCTTCGAATCTTGAATTAACAACTTCAAGTTCATCGTCGTCTTCTAAGTTAAAGTCCTCAACATTCACGTCCCAAGATTTAGTTTCTCCGTCCCTACGAGACAAAAAAAAATAATTGTAATTATTATGATATTAGCTAATATGAACTCAGAAGGAAAACATCTAAATCAATAAATCATATACTTATTTACCTGTATTCTTTTTTGCCTCGTGATAGAAGTCGAAGGTTAGAATGCACATAAACCAAATCTTCTGCACGTTTGCTTGTGAGATTATTTCATTTGATAGTATGGATTTGTGAATATGTACTCCAATTTCTCTCACAGCATGAAGATGTAGCAGGTTGAACTAGTAATCTGAAAGCAAGGTATTGAAGAGTAGGATAAGTAAATTCATGTTTAATCCACCAAGATATAGATGGATAATCATCTTTATCTGCAGTTACACACACATCTTCTCCAATTCCGGATGCAAACCTTTCAAACTCGTCATTAGCTCGGCAATTTTGATGTACATCAATAAAAATCCTATTAATACATGCCAATCTGTTTTTTGATAATTTTGCATCCATATGTGGTGGGGTTCTTCCAATACCCTCTTCCAGCCACTTTTTTCCATAATATTTAGGATTTAATGTATGTGTCATGCATTGAAGAGGATTGCTACTTTTATCCCATCGTGCAATCAATATTTTATGCACATGATAAAAAAATGTTGAATCTTCAAGTGCAATATTTTTTTTCTCATTCTTAAAAATGACATCTTGGATTTTTTCAATCATAGTATCCCACATCTCATAAACACAGTGCAACATTGAATTATCACAATCAAGAACTCTCAACATCTCGCAAATAGGCTCTGTGAATGCAAGAAAATAAAAGATTTTATCCCACCACGTGTCTTCAAGAATCAGTCTTTTGATTTCTTGAGCTTTGTCATCATCATCAGCACGATAAAAATTCCAATCATCATCAGTCACCATACTGATCAATGCACTTTTAACCCTTTTTATCCTTTTGACCATAACAATTAAGGATGCAAAACGTGTCTCTGCAACTCTTAACAATTTTAGATCAGAATGGTTGTTATAAATGGAAAGTGCACGTTGATGATTTACTATGAAATTTCTGATGTTTCTCACTTCTTTTTCCAAGTCATCCATGAACATAATTCATAAGCTTGAGGATCTTGCTCTTTACTTGGTGGATTGCATATACTCTTTCGAGCCAAATTTAAGCTGTGGACTGCACAAGGAGTCCAAAAGATATGAGGGTACTCATGTTCTATCGTAATTCCAGCTGCTCTACATACAAGTGCATTGTCTGTTGTTATTTGAACAACCTTCTCTTTTCCCACTTCTTCAATCATTTCCATAAACAATCCTTTCAAATATTCAACACTTTTGTATTCACCAGATGCATCTATTGCTTTCAAGAAAATTGGTCCATTTGCTGAAGTTGCAATGAAATTAATAAGAGGACACCTTTGCAAATCTGTCCAGCCATCAGAAACAATAGAAACTCCATGTCGCTCCCAAGTTAACCTTTAGATACTCTAACAATTTGTTCACTCTAGTCTTTTGTTGTTTTAATAGTACAGTGCGAAGCCTTTCAGAACTAGGGAGAACATACCCAGACAAGTTAGAATTTGCAATAGATGTAACTAAATCTCTCCAAAATGGACTTCTTGCTACATTAAATGGTATGCAATTAGCATAAAAAAATGTCGCCACTTTTAGATCTAATTCTCGCCGCCCTTGTAATGTAAATGACTCCTCAATTGATTTCTGATTCAGAGTAACATCAATAGCTTTTCTTTTTTCAGACCATCCTTCACAGCATCATTTGAAATTGAAGCAATGTCAATATAACCGAAAGATGTCATGCCCTTTTTCATCTCAAAAGCTTCCTGTTCTATCTTCAACTAACCCAAACTCTCCTTACTGATTTTTTTACATACTTGAATTCCTTGTTTAGGGATTTTTAGCAGATGCGCTTTAACTCTTGTATATGATCCAGTGAACTCATTCCCACAAAAAGAACATCGAAAAACTGAATTTCCACCACCTTTTGGAGTTTTCTCTATTATTTTCACGTATGACCATAATGGTAGTCGTTCTTCTTGTGCAATAGATGCAGCTGATCCAGATCCACAACTTGAACTTGTAGGTTGAGAAGAGACTCCCTTTCCTTTGTCCACCATACTACATTAAAACATATAATGAACATGGTTTTGAAGGAATAAAACACAATAGTTCAACAAACAAACAATCAACATAGCTGAAATAATACACTGTACAAGTCTATATTTCGTCGCATCATATAGTATAGAATAATAGAAATTAAACTAGCGCAATGAATCCTTTTTGAAAATGATTTTTCTCCCTTGCGAACGCAGTAGTACTGCAGTCGCCAGGCCAGTCGATGATGAGCAACTTAACTCTCTAGTCTCTTGCTGTTGAAAATCTCTAGTTCACAGAGATCTTGAATATATATTTTTATGCTCTGATACCTTATCACGGCACACGGGCTCGTTAGCTGGATCTTACTATCTAAATGTACTTGGAATGAGTTGTATAACCCATAAGATTCTAATGCAGTTAACTATCTTCAGTTTGTCATAAGATCTGATCTCAACGCAGTGAAAGGTCTGAAAACCCAACATTTAAAATGGTTCTAAACTTGCATTTCTGAAGACCAAATATGTTGTTGAACTCCCGATTAGTAGCGCAGCTCATAATCCATTTATGTTGGTAAGAAAGAGTCGCAGAAAATGTGTTGAAGCAATCCAACATAATCACGCATCACGCATCACGCTTCATTGGACAGGTAAGTGAATGAGTTGAAGCAATCTGAAAACCCTTAAAAACCCCCAAATGAAGAAGAAGAACACATTAAACTCGAAACGAAAAAAAAAATCCACTTACCTGTCCATCGCCGGCTGTTGCTAGCGACGACCGGACGTCGCCGTGGGTTGCCGGAAGTCGTCACTGCCGCCACCATCGCTCGTCGGGTGAAGGTCTGCCGTTGGGTGAAGAAGAAGAACGTCGGGTGAAAAAGGAAGAAGGTCGAGTGGTCGACCTAATTTCATTTAACGGATCATTTTTTTAAGGTTTGGTTCGGGTCTGACCCAAACCCGATCCAAAAGTATCCATATCCGGATCGTCGTATCGGCGTATCGATATGGATACGTGGGCTAATCCCACGTATCCGTGTGACATAGGTTTTAACTATCTGCAACATCCGTCGTCCATCATCCATCAGATTTGAATCCTTATATCTATCTATATGTATATATATATATATGTGTGTGTGTGTGTGTGTGTGTGTGGCTTATGTATGTATGTGTTCTTGTTCCTCAAGCCTCTAGTATGTTCAATGACAGCCCTTCTTATGAAGAGCTACTGAGAAGTTGCATTCGGGCATTGGTTGAAAACCAAATGATTTCTAATCACTTCTTGTCAGGGAGATCTCATCCATACTTTAGCTCCGTTTGTCAACAAGGAAAGTGAAATTTACATGAGTTTTTGGCCTCTAAAGCAGGTCTTGGTTGATATGTGCATGATAGATACATGCAGGCCCTGTGGTGAGTGTTAGAATGTATGTATCCCAAATGTATACATATATATATTTATATATATCACATATATTAGTCATCTAATATATGCTTTATATGTATATATATATTTTATATCTTTTGGGTACTTAGGACACTTATGTAATTTTCACTTTCTTTATGTATCTTTTCTTTTAGGTTATTTTCTGTTTTTCCCCTTTTATCCATCTCCTTTTTCTGTTTTACCTAGAGGGAGACTAGTCCCAACAGCTAGATTTCTAGCCGTTGGGACTGCCTCCTCCTTCTCTTTGGCCCTCTCCTCTATAAATAGGGCAGCTCTTCTATTGTTTAGATATGGCTTTTTAGCCTATTATTGTATCTCCTTTTGTGATTAATATATTTTCTTCTTCACCTCTTGTGTGAGGTCTTGTGAGTTTGACTTATTGGTGGAAGCTTCAAGGCTGGTTCTCTTGAAGTATTTATCTCTTTGGGCCTGATTTACAGTGAGCATGTAAGCAGGTTGATCCACAGAGATGATAAATAAATGGTCTATTGGTTAGTACTTTATTGAATGACGGTTTATGATGTGTTCTTCAATTGTTAAATGTGAAGACAAGTCGTAGTTGGTTGTTTCCTTTCCATAGTGCATAGGAAGTGAATAATTTGAAAGAAATTAGCATCTTTAGCATTATTTTTTACTATATTATACTTTTGCAGCTTCTATAAGCAATTTGTTGTTATGCATTGTTTGCTTCTATTTTGCATCTTTGGTAAACAATATTTTGGTAAATATATGAACTATATCTTTGTCCTTAGGTCAGCATGCTCATGTTCTTTGTGTAACACTCTGCCTTCTACCTTTCTTTCTAGAAATAAATTGTAATCTGCTTGGGCATGTGTTCGTCATGCCTAGTGTCTTTTTTATGTCAAGTTACCTGTGACATCTACAATAGCGATTGTAGAACAAGAAGTTGTTAATACTTGCTGGTTGATTGGATCCAAATTTTAACAAATTTTGTACTTTGTTAGCTGGTATTTTGGTAAAATTTCTGTGAAGGTTTAACGTAACAAGCTTAGGAGCGTATGAAACTGTAAATATGTTGCATCATCGATCCATTTATTCTGTCAGTGTTTTAATCCTCAAATGTGCATCCTTCAAGGATTGTACATTTCTTTACTATGGATAGGACCCTGTCTGTTGAAGGAAAAAGTGACTGCAAAAAATGTGAGTCCTGGAGGAACTGTTGATTGGCTAGAATTTCTGAAGTTTACGAAATGTAATAATTTTATGACAACATCATTTTCTTGGGATGTTAGTGTATAGTATTTGAATAAGACAGTCTCCTGCAATTATATTCTCTTCCTGCATTTCTGAAATTTTTTTATGGTTCTGCTTAGATGAAGATGGGGAAACATGGTAAATTCTGAAAACAGAATAGTCTTTAGATCGTTTAGCATGCTTAAGATATCTTCTTTGTATGCCCTCTTTAGCAACATTATGATGGTTGTGAGCTTCCTTTTTTCTCAGAAGGTCTTTACTCTTCCAGTATTTAAATGATAATGACGTGATTTTCTTATTTCATTTAGATTGGAACAACTGGGGTGGTCGGGAGTGAAACAACAAGCACAATGATGCAAAAGTTCTGGGATTCAGCAATGTCCATGGGAGATGATGAAGATACAAGAAGGTAATGGCCCTCAGTCTTACCTTACATATATGTGCCATTAGAGTGTCAATCTGGGAGAGTAGGGTATGACTTTGTGCTTGCATTTCAGTGAAGGATCCGCAACTGCAAGGCAGACATCTGAAGGAACTGAAACAGGGAGGCTTGGTTATATGTCAGAGCTTGGAAATACCTTTGGGTTTAAATTGGAAGACAAAAGGGGCCGCATGCACAGATTTAATTGTGGTATGCTGGGTGACTTCTAGAAAATGCAAAACTGGATGGTATCATTCTTTTTGCTGGCCAGAATGTCCCCCAGAAAGATAACAAAATGTTTTTTGGATTTTGTCTTACCCAACCAGACACAGGGAGTATGACAGAGCTGATAGCTTGCATAATTCAGAGAGTAGGAGATGACATTGATCGGAACCATCTTCCACAGATTATGGTCACCCCTCAATCTTATAATTGTTTTTTCTTTTATCAATCAATTTGAGCTTAAAAGTATTTTTGTTGTTTCATGTTCTTAACTTGTCTATTTTGTTTTGTTTTCAAGAATTGTTTTTGGCTTAATTAGCATTTTTATATTTTTTTATGTTGTTATACCCTTCACTGCAGTATGAAGATGAAGAGCATGACAAAGTGGTACTTGCAACAGATAGTGACCTTGCAGCAGCTGTAGAACATGCTAGGGTTGCTGGATTGAAAGTAAGCAATTATTTGGAGCATGTGTAGTTTAACTTGATTTTGAATTTTTTTGTTTCTTTCTGGTCATGTTTAGTTATTTCTGTCCATGAATAAAGTAGACAAACCAAGTTAAGTGATATCAATGCCCCTGCTTGTGAGGCTCCTGATGCTATTGATAGGTCTCCACTCATGCAGCATGACAAATATATTTCCCATTATGGTTACAGACACCTTCCTCAGTTTGTCAAATTTCTATGTTATCAGCATTTTGAAGCCAGCCAATAGATTTGTAAAATATCATGATATTTTTGGATCCCCAAAAAAAAATTATATCATGTCAATATTGTGATAATTTGGAAAAATTGTTTCTTTATGATTGTCAAGAAAATATTAAGGAACCTGCAATTTCATAGGCTCTCTATTATGTATTTTTGAAGTTTTAGAATTCATGATGATCTTCTAAAGATTTTTCCAAGAAAACCATATTTTGAAAGAAAAAGTTCTGGACTTGACCTTGCCATGAATGATTTTCATTAGCGTTTTCGATCTGTAATGACTAATGAATATTCAGGGAAGGCAGTATGATGTCTTGTGCATGTTTCTCTAAATTATGGGTAGCAATCTTATATTGCTGGATTTTCATTGATCTTTTGTGCACCTGGACTACAAGTATTAATGCTTTCCCGAATAGAAAGAATTTTCTAATGATAAGTTACTACTTATAGCATGTTGGAGGCTGTCCAGTGGCCATGTAGAAACACATGATGTCAGGGGATGCCAACCGATTAGCTTTTTTTTATTTCTGTGGTTTGTTTTATCAAGGGAAAAGGGGAGAACTCCAGCCAAATAAGGCAGAAACGTGTCGTCGCACATCCCTGGTGCGAATGAATGTCAACTGTCAAGCTGTTAGAAAAGCGAGATGAAAAATCCAAATAGACATGAAAATTTCATGGGATTTTGACTATGTATTGCGAAGTGCTATTGGTGGTATTTTGTATATTAATTCTGATTTCACTTTTAATTGGCAATATGGCAGGGTTTGAGACTGTACCTGGATTACTCTGGTTCAGGTGGCAATAGCGAGACAACACAGTTGAAATCAGGAGGTTCAGGAAACCTAGAACTTGCAAGAAAGGATGCTTGGGCCACAGCATATAGCACAGTTGCTGCAGGTGCTGCCCTCATTGCTGGGCTTGGTGTGATGGCATATTTGAGGAGAGCTAACTCCTAATAAAAGATCCCATTGAAAGTGTTTTGCCAAGAAGCCAAGCACAACTTTGGAAGCAGTGGCCCCCAGTTCCTAGCAGCCTGCAGACGAAGCAGCTATATGATTATGAAGGACTTCCCTTTTTGCGTAGAATCTAGAAATTATTTGCAGCTGAGTAGTTCCTACCTGATGGAACTAGATGCTGTAGAATTACATCCTGCTCTGTAATATGAAATGATTTATTTATTGTAAAATGATGCATTGCCTCTCAATTTATACGAACAAAAGTGCACATTATGTGAAACAAAATAGATGGTAATAAACTCGTTTAATATGAGCACGACCATGTGCTCATGAATGTAATGATTCTGGTCCTTGGTGGTTCATTTTTCTTATCGCGCTTAGGCCAGATGCCTCTTCATTGCCATTTTACTGTTTAAACTTGGCTTCTTTTTCCTGAAATGGTGCGTCAGATAGTCCAGTTTGCAGATTGTAGATCTTGCAACTCTGATGGTGCAGGTTACATCACTTGATTGTAAACATGTTTCTGTAATGCATGCGCTGCAGAATGTTGAGCAATACATGATGATCTGGAGTATGTTATGTAAGCCTATATGATTAAGCAAAGAAAAGCAAATAACGGTAGTGGTGATAATGTGACTCAGCAGTGAATCTCAACTTCATTTTCGCGTTGTTTTAATGATGGCAACGACGTGGTAGTGGTCATGCTGGTAACTAAGGATGATTGTGGAAGGAAAGTAGATGATGATGCTGGTGGTGGAATAGGGAAAGGTAAACGGTGATTACGTGGGTATTGACATGTAATGTTAAGTCAGCCATACGTCGGTAATTGATGACTGATACAAAAAGGTCTATCTAAAGTCCATAATGTTCACATTAACCAGAGACTAAGCTTTCTGCTAAACACAATGTCCTATTATGATTTTATTACCAAGCTAAGCTTTCAAAAAGCTAGTTACCTTTTTTTGTTGAGAAAAATTATGCTGAATAGAAATAAAGTGGCTTTGTTCGAGCAGAATTACGTCACTGTCGTAGTGCTTTTAAGTAGTTATTTTGAAGACTGTCAGATAATTTTTATTTTATAAAATAGCACCACTTTTTCACTGTCAGTTCTGATTTTTCATTCTTTCAGCAACTGCACCATATTAAATATCATGACACTCACTCAGTCCCAATTTCTTTACTTAAATCCCAAAATTCCAGTTACCAAGTGCGTGCATGTCTCCAAAAATTAACTTGGAGTTATGGGCAGACTTCTTACATGGCAACCTGCCCATTTTGTTCTTCATGCCAGAATGGCCTTTCAAGGATTCCATGCATCTTCGAAAATGTGGACAAGCAGGACAAAATAGTCCAAAAAAATACTGGTAGATTTTTTGTCTCTTGGCTAGAAAAGCCATTTTTTTTTTCAAAATGATAGTTATGGCTGCCTTACAGAATACTTGAGGTTCAGCTACCTCATCCAACGCAACAAATGTTGCACCAGGATTTATTTTAATGGAATATTTGGGCCACAAACATTTAAAAGAAAAGGATTGAAGCTTCTGGCGAAATTATCACACGAATGCATTGTTAGCTTTCTAAGATACTGAGGCTTTTACTTTTAACGCCCAAGCTGCAGCTAGGCTGTGCATATTTAACTCCCAGTTATTCAACTCTTCACCTTCTTCAACATGCAATGTTTTAAATGCCAGTGGCCTTCTTGTCGGCGATGATGCTGATAGTTATGCTTAGGGAAAAAGACTGAGTGATCAAATGGCGTAACTTAGTCGACAAGAGTCGGTGGTAAGCAAGAAGTGAAAGCCACCCCACAATCCTCTGCCTCTAAGGTTCTTGACTAAGGTTCTTGACTGCTTCATGACCGGGTAGTCCTAGAAGGCACTCTTTAACTTGAATGTTGTGCATGTCACCTTTTGTAGGAGAGAGAGAGAGAGAGAGAGAGAGAGAGAGAGAGAGAGAGAGAGAGAGAGAGAGAGAGAGAGAGAGAGAGAGAGAGAGTCCCAAATTGATAAGTATCAACTGTTGATTTTTTTTTTTGTCATTTGATGCTGGTGTTCGACTGTGAAAAAAAACAATTAATTAAATCACGAATTCGTTATGGTTCATTATTGTTGTCTACCGTTTTACTGATCGGTATGACAAATTACTAAGTGACCACTTAATTCATGTTTTCATGTTGAAAACAATTTAAAACTAAGGCCAATTGATTAAAAATGAGAGAAATCAGAGACAAACGAAAACAAATGAAGAGTCGATTAGCATGAGATACACTGGATCTCAGCTGATATGGCTGATACACATCTGATACTGGTGCGGAATGGGTCATGTTAATTGATTTTCTTGAATAAATTTTCTTGATTGTGATCATTCGATCCACTAGTGCTGATCGGAAAGCTGTTGCTTCGATCGCTTACATTTTATTACGGGGCATGTTGGGCTTCCACTCCCATTACGGGACATAGAATGATTGTGCTACGAAAGATCGTTCTTTCACATTCCTTTATAAGTTACTAACAATAAATCCTCAAGGTACAATCAATCAGAAAATGCAGCGGTGGCATTACCTCGAAGCACTGAAAGCATTAAAGCCGTAGAAAATGAGGAAAAGGAGGAAGGCTTTCAGCCTTTACTCAAGTGGAGGGATTAGCCACCCACTCACCTGAAGCACTAATGAGGAAACTTAATTCATCTCAAGACTGATGAAAACTTCTTTGTGATACATCTACACTAATTTGGGATGAATTGCGATCATATATATTTCAGTACCTTTGTATCTGATGCCTTAATCTGTGTCATTGTTTTTTTAATCTCAAACTAAAGATAGTGATGGACAGGGTGGGATTTGTGATTCCGATATGATCAGGAGTGAGTTGCAGCTGGTGTTGTATGCCATCCTTGGCACTTAGACCCAGAGTCGAACACGTGAATTCATGATATCTCGAATGTGCATGTTTCTTGAAGGGTTAAACTGTAAAATCAGAAGTACTTTCGAATAATCTTATACTAATGATCATATATATCTTGGTTTTCTATTAGTTAATGTCCTTGTTCTTAGCCTTTTCTAGAACGCGCAAATCGAATGAGACTAATATCTCATGGATCTAGATGTGCCATGTTGGATGTTTCAAGTCATTATTGTTAAGGAAATTGATAAGGTGGATAAGAGCAACAAATCCGTTGGAGAAGATAACGAAAATCAGAAAACTGATGAAGAGGTGGTAACAGAAGATTATGATCATATGAAAAAGGCATAAAGATATGGAGAAAAGGAAAGGTGAAAATCTTGGGATCAAACGAAAATTTCATCTAATCTAGGCAGGAAATATCTTGCCTATGATAAAACGTGACCACTTTTCCCTATAAAAGGGACTCAAGTCTGTCGTTGTAAGTCATCTTCTTATCAATGAACCAAGTCTGAGTGTCTTCTGATCATGGATGTGGGCTTATCAAGAGCCGAACCATGTTAATTCTTGTTTCTATTCTTCTCTTCTTTCATTTTCTATGTTTACATTACATCAAAAATCAAGAACTTTTGTGCTTCTTGTATATGTTGACGACATAATCTTAACTGGAAATTGTTCCACATTCTTGCAAAGTTTCGTTAATGATTTTTGCAAGGAATTTCCCGTCAAAGATCTTGGCATGTTGAATTATTTTTTAGAGTTGAAGTGACTTGGACAAAATAAGAAATTCTCTTATGTCAAACCAAGTATGTTAAAGACATCTTTGAACGAGCAAAGATGGAGGATTGCAAACCAAGTACCATGCCAATGAGCCCAAAAGCACCGCAATGTAAAGATGATGAAGAGAAATTTGACAATCCTACTCTCTACATGCAAATAGTTGATTCTTTGCAATACTAGACTCTAACGCGACTAGACATTTCTTTTGCTATTAATTATATTAGTCAGTTTATGCATGAGCCATTTCAAATTCACTATCAAATGGTCAAAAGGATTCTACGGTACATTAAAGGATCAATATACATGAGACTAAACATATTGATGCAAAGCACTCTTGATTTATATGCTTTTTCAGATTCAGACCGGGTAGGATGTTCTCAAACAAGGTGATCCACCACTAGATTTTGTGTTTTTCTTGGTGCTAATTGTGTGTCTTGGAGTGCTAAGAAGTAAAACAGTGTAGCCAGATCACGTACTGAGGCTGAATACAATGCAATGACATCAACAGCAGTGGAACTTACATGGATACAATTCTTAATGAAGGACATTGGAATTCAGATTATCAAAGTTCCAATTTTATACTGTGACGAAAGAGCTCCTTTATATGACGGTAAATCCAGTGTTTCATAGCCGAAGCAAACACATTCAAATTGATTTTTATTACGTAAGAGAGAGAGTAGCTCAAAAACAATTTGAGACTAAGCATATTTCAACTAATAATTAAGTTGCCGATCTTTTTGCCAAAAGCTTATCAAAGCAAATTTTCAATCTTCTCAAGAGCAAACTCGGCCTCCTGCAGCGGCTCGGTTTGAGGGGGAATGTCAAGGAAATTGATAAGGTGGATAAGAGCAACAAACCGTTGGAGAGATAACAAAAATCAGAAAACTGATGAAGAGCTCGTAACTGAAGATTATGATCGGATGAAAAAGGCAGAAAGATTTGGAGAAAAGGAAAGGAGACAATCTTGGGATCAAATGAAAATTTCATCTAATCTAGGGAGGAAATATCTTGCCTATGATAAAACGTAGCCCCTTTTCCCTATAAAAGGGACTAAGTCTGTCGTTGTAAATCATCTTTTTGTCAATGAAACAAGTCTGTGTGCCTTCTGATCGTGGATGTAGGCTTATCAAGAGCCAAACCACATTAATTCTTGTTTCCATTCTTCTCTTCTTTCATTTTCTTTAATTATCAGGCCAAAATCTCTCTCTCTCTCTCTCTCTCTCTCTCTCTCTCTCTATCACACACACACACAGACAGAGTCACACGCAGCCTTGTCTGCAAAATTTTGAAGTTGTTCTACGAAATTCTCAAAAAAATCACGTTAACAGGTTCATCAAGACAGATAAAAGAATTATTGACTTCATCAAGACAGACAAAAGAATTATTGAATCTTATCTTTGTCTAGCTAAAAGCTTTTAACTTTTGAAAATCCTTAATTTTTTATCAATAATCAAACCTTTTAAGTATATTTTACAGAAAATTAGTTGTCTTTCTTCCAGTCCTAGATGAGACATCCGTATCCAGTTTGTTAATTGGTTATTCAGACAAATCATGCGGCTTTGCTGTTAGATTCCTAATTAGTTCTTTCCTTCCCAACTTCCTGGTGCATGCTAAGTTCCTTCCCAGATAGAACTCATTTTTCCAAAAGGTAGTCACAAGCAAGGTTCTATTTTTTAACCAATAAACGATCGTGATTCTTAACTCTATGCTCCTTTTGTCCTAGTATGCATCCCTTTAACATAATAATTCTGTTTCCACACCTCACCTTGTTGCCTTAAAATACCACAGATTGGAAAATCTGGTTCTTTTTGTGTGCTTGCCACTTTTCATGTGGAGAAATATTATGAAGCATTTGATATTTGGTATATCACAAAACAGTTCAACTGCTTCATTTGAACCCCTTTTCATCTAAACTGAACATAAAGTTAGAAATGCAAACACTTTGTGATAAAAAAACTATCTAATTAATGTTGTAGGGAAAAAATGGTTGCTTCTCTTCTAGCTGTTGGTGCATGTTTCTGGAGCTGTAACAGATCCCATTTCACAAGAGGTGGTTGGTTGAACTGTTCCCATTTTTATGCTGACAATCGGCACAATGGGATCACAGCATATCTTTCAGAGATGGCGCTAATAAGCCATCTTTCATCACTGACATTATCTGAAACTGAAAATTCTAAACGATCTGCTGCTCTTGAAGCAGAAAAAACTGTATAAAGTGTTTCAGAAAGGAGCAGTTCGAAACTTTATTTGCCACTACAAAATAACAGCTTTCACTGAGGGATTCACTGGCAACTAACTGTAAGAAATGCAACTTAGGCAGCAGCTCATATTCAGTCAGCATTCCATGCTTTTTCCTTCAAAAAGTGGCAAGAGAAAGTACACAAACAGTTGTGATAAGTATGGTATGACTGAAAACGACATTCATGGGGTAGTGACCATGTCAAAACATCACAGAGCATTCCATAGTATGTGTGATTACAAATCAAACATTGCAGCTGCCTTTATTAGTACCTTAACTGGCAAGGGTTGTGTTTGTTTCACCATGGATCTTAGATCCGTGGTGACCTGAGATCCATGGATTAGAGGTCATAACCCCCCGCACCTTTTTGCCCCTTCAATCTGACCTTAAATCCATGGTTTTTGACATGTAGCATGGATTTAAAATCCATGCTATTGAGATTTGTTTAGACTGAGGATCTTCCAAAACACATCTTTTTATGCAGTCTCAGACTTATGATCCGTGGCTATCAAATGTAACCTTAGAGAAATGTTGTGAAAATCTCGGCCGATAAATTTTATCCTTGTTCTTATTGTTTGCATGTGTTACTTTGATGACTATGTATCACCTTGATGAACCAACAAAACTCTACTCATCTAGTAGCCTTCCCAGATTAACAAATTAATCAGTATGACATTTTTATGTTTTAAGGAGAATAGGTCATTGTAAAAAAAACTGGAAGTTGATATTCTATTTGAAAGTGATGGGAATGAGTTCTTATTGGATTTTTGCTTTTGAGCATAGGCACATTATTCAATTTCACATTTCCTTTCCCTTTATTGTAAGTCTCAAATTCGAACACACCAGGTCCCTCAGAAATACAAATTGGTGCAGACAGTTGGAGTACTGCTCGAAAATATCATAATAAAGTGGTGAAGGAAAGGTATATAAGCTTTCCAAGCAGAAGAAGATTCTATCAATGAGGATGAGGATGAGGACATACTCAAGGATTTCTGGAAGAAAAAAGTGGCTTTGGCTCTTAATGAAGTTGTCTATAGAGTGCTTTCCCTAGTTGATTCACCTGATGCTAGCCAACAGTACACTCACATGCTTGGAAGCTATCAGAAAACCAAGGTTATCTCAACCGTGACACTAGAATTTACCGGGGTAGCAACGGTAGTATTCAAGATGGCCTGTTGTTTCTCCAATATTAACGGCAACTGCATTGCAACGGTATAAGTGCTTGGGTAGCCAGCAAGCTATCACAGGCTAGAGTGTCAAGTCTACCTCTTACAAAATGCAGACAGAGGCTTTGAGATCTGTTCTTATTCTAAAGACTTGTAAATATTTGTCCAAACTTTGTCAGTACTCACCTGACTCATCCGCAAACTTATAATAACTTTTTCTCTCTTCATTTGCCTTGAAGGGGGCTGAAAACAGGCAACGGAATCCTGCGGCGATGATGATTCTGTGAAGGCTGAGAACTGAACCACATAACTTATTAGCTGGATAGTGAATTCTGGCATTCTGACTCATAGATGCTGAGCCTTCAAAAAAGTTGAAGAGGGTGCACACTAAATGATTATCCGTAAAAGCAGGAGGTCATGCGTGACATTCTTCCTTGCTACTTATTCGTACCAATGTAAGAAGAATAGGAGTGTCGTGTTCTGTGCTCTAATTTGCTCTTTACAATTTCCTTGTAATGCAACTTTATTGTAACTGTTTCTCTTGTATATGGGTTATGCTCCACCTCACTCCCTTTTCCCTCTTTCTCAAGCATGGCTCTCCAACTAAGTTGGCAAGCTGTTACATTTAAGTTTTCCACTCGTTTAAGAGGCTTTGTCACTATGTAACAGCCTAGCCCACTCACCGCACCAGGATCGGGCTTCACATTTAGTGGATCCTAACCCACCCTTAGCAGCAATTTTAGCTTAAAAAAAGCTAGAAACCACAATATTTAATCACTTAGTCAACCTCGAAGTTTCAGAAGATCAATATTTGATCACTTAGTCAACCTCTTTATATGTTTCATAAGATTCATCGCAATCTTATATATAGGATCAAACTCTCGGGATGTTACAATCTACCCATTAAGGGTACACGTGTTTGAGTGCATGAGACCTAGGTACGAGAGTTAATCGGCCATAATACTACTATAATAACCCAATCCATTTCCACATTACGCTTGAGCTCCCCATTTGGCAGATCCCAGCAGATCCCAACTCAGACTCCTTTATAAGTTCCTCAAGATTCCCTACAATATGAGAACTTTCAAGGAAGTGTTACACATCATCGACATGTTAGTATGGTATGATCCCCATGACGACCAAAACAATGACTGGCCTTTTACTTGCTCTGGTCCAACCAGCTGGGCGAACCCCTTGGAGTTGACAAGCTCAAATTTCATAGAGCCAAAACAACCAAACTTCATAACCAGTTATTAGCGGTTTGGGGGACCCCTACAAGGCATAAAACGTAGTCTGGGCATAAGTAATCCTCCTAGTTAAGCATTCAAGCCTGTTGTAGTTCCTGCAGGCCAAATAGCGACCTGAGTTTGCTGTCAAATAGTACTAAGCTTGCCGTATACTATTAATACCAATAATATGCGTCGATAAATTCAGCCGCCGGTTATCAAACTGAGCTTCAATGCTGGGGGCCGAAGGTGTCCACTGCTTTCCGCTTGAAACTAACGTGTTAAAACTCCGTTGCGTAAGCATCGTTACGTAAACAACGTAACTGTCAACGATCACACCTGGACGACCCGGCGGGATTGGGGTTATACGGTTCTGCAGAGAGAAGGCATGGAAGGCCAAGAAGGAAGCGTGAAGATGATCCAGGAGGCCATCGAACGGCTCATTGAGGAGAATCGCGAGTATGGTGGTGTCTCCGACTGCCATAGCAGCGGCGACGGAAAGGACTGGCAATCATTCTCCTGCTTGCTGTCTCAGGTCATTAATTTATCAGTCCATTTCATTAGTATGAAGCGAGGCTGCTTTTTCTTCTCGTTCACTTTGATGGGCGGTTCTGGTTCCTATCAGATTTGCCTTTTAATCTTCTTCCTTGGAGAATTTCATCTTCTATTTTACGCCGTAGGATGGGTTCCTTAAAAGAAGATGATGGCAAATGCGAATTTGCGATAGGTCAAGTTTTGTATAGGAGGTAAAATGCCGCTACTTCAGGACACTAAAATATTTTCATGGTGTAGAAGCAAGACCATTCATATGGTGGTTCGTGTCATAGTTGATCGTGCAGTTCGATTGAATTCGAATGGTCTCATTTGTGAGAATTGAGAAAGCGAGAGACCTTGTATAAAGATGCAGATTTAACTTTTGAGTTTCATTTAAATAAAATCGCATCTCGTCATGTACCTAGGATCTGCTTTAAACAGGTTTTGTTGGAGCCCTGTTCGTATGTTGCTACGGGCTCGAATACATCTCAGACATGCATGAGTTAGGGACAGAATGCAGTGAAGCATGTGCAATCATGTTTGCCATGACTAGAAACAGATCACGCACTTTCTCTCTTTATCTTCTGCTTTTCCTACATGCGATATTGATTCATCAAAGCTTGACTAGAGTAACAATGGCAAATGGGGTTTTGAGGAGAACATTCATCAAGTTGTCACAAAAAACGCCGTTATTTTAAAAAAACGTGTATTATACGTTAAAAACGTTTTTATCGTATAAAACGGAAATAAAACGCTTTTTTTTTCAAAAAAACGTTTAAAAATAAAAAACGCGAATAAAACGCGTTTTATACGGGTCTTCCACTTTTTTAGACACAATAGAAATGGCACTCGTGTAATATTTGTAAAAGAATTGGTTTTTTTTAACTTGGATGCTCCCAAAAACGTCTTTTTAAAGGATGATGGTTTTTTTTAACTTGACGCTCAAACGTTTTTTTCAAGGATGGCACGCATGTAATATTTGTAAACGAATTGGTTTTTTTAAACTTGGATGCTCTTTTTAATGGCAAAAACGTCTTTTTAGAAGAGAAAGGGGCTTATTAACTTCCCGCCATTCTCTCCTTAGTTCTCTTTTTCCCCTTTTAATTTTCCCTTTTCCCTCATCTTGCTGGAGTTCAATTGCAAGGGAGGGAAAGGGGAAGGGAAAGAATTTATAACTTTAAACTTTATTTTCAATTTAAATTTTATTTTTAATTTTTAAGTTAGCAAATTGTTTCAGACGTGTACCTAAAATTTGTTGCTTATCTAGCTATTTTCCAATGTCTTTTTAATTTTTTATTTATTTTATTTTTATATAATTGTTAGGATTTTTTATTTATTTTTTAAAAATTTACCGTCTTTTTCCCGTTTTATTCTCGAGATTTTTTTTCTCGCCGTATTATATCCGTTTTTTTCCTCACCGTATTATACCCGTTAACGTCTTATGTGACAATCCTTATGTGACAATCCTTGGAAGGTGCTTGAAATTTCAAGTCGCAAATATGAACTTAAAGCTCATAATAAAAAATCTTTCTTATTGATAATATTATTACCTTGTCCACATTTTCGTCTACGGAAATGAGTGGTCTTTTCCTTTAAGAGTTTATGCATGCTACTGCGTAGTCTGACTCTTCCTCAAAATTTGATGTTTATTCCTCTTTATTAGAAAATCTTTGCACACACTAAGAAAACAAGTCAAGCACCTAAATAAAGACTATAGGTTCTAAATCTCTTAATTTTCAGTCTTTGATCCCAATTCTATTATTTGTCTATTTGGAATTCTGAGGGCGTAAGGAACTAATAAGTGTTTATTCAAGTGAGATGATCAGTTTTTTACTTTTCTCCTCCAACATCTCGCATGGGTTACAGTTGGAGTTGCTAAAGGACGGATGACAGCAGCACTCACCAGCATCCATGCATGACTCAAGCCTTTTTGAATCTACAGAAGCAGGTGAAGCATGCATCAAGAATGGCGCAGACAGAATGACAACGCCCATTGTGAGGGCGGAAGAAGTATTAAGAGAGCTTAAAAATATGAAAAGCCAGAATCGCATCACACATTGGTTGCTTTCCGCCATGATTCTGATAACTGCATTCTGGCAGTTATCAGAAGTTTCTGTTTTATTGTTTATGAAGCAGAAGTTACGACATCCATTTAGGGCACTAGGGAGCTTGCTCATAGAATCACTGAAAGGGGCTACTGTTAAGGCCGACCAGGGAGCCTCTGAAAAGGTCTTTGCTGTTGAAGTGCCTCTTCCTCCACTTGCCAAACTACCAGAATTCCCCAGTTTATGCATCTCATCGTCCATCAGAAACAGCAGTGAAGAACAATGACGCTGCAATTCCATTTACGTGACTACTCTGATCTTTAAATGAAGACAAAGAACAGCATATGAGTAACATACATATTGTTTTGGCCATATGAAGGGAAAGGTTTGGTAATGTAATCGTGATTCAATAATTAGGATCTAAATAACATGCACACTTTTGCAGAGTATAAAAGTTCGGCACCTTCCCCTTTTCATGAAATCCATTTGTTAATCTTCAATGGCCCAATGCGATCATAGATGACTCATTATCTCCTTTTGCCCTCCATTTTATTATTCTGTTATTTTTCTTCTTTCTCCATAATTCTTTCTCCAACTTCACGCATGAAGTAATGAATACCTCCATTGGCACTATTCACTTTGTGACTTTCATGTGAGAGTCTGCTCTAGTAACTTTTCATGCCCAACAACGAAAATGTATTTTCCTCTTTACAAGACTTCCTACACCACAATGAAACCGAGAAAGAAAAACATAATTGCACCTCTCTCCAGGAGATCCAATTTTGTCTGCAAAAGGTTAAGCAGGTGAGTAAGTCTGAAGCCCAATGTTGCCAGGTTTTTCTCACCTTGAACTTTGAATATTTGCTTTCAGCTGGGGCTAGGAAAAACCAGTCATTATTTGCTAGCTCCTCATTTTCCTGTCACTACAGCATAAAGCAAATGGTGCGTTCGGGTATTTGAAAGAGAAGCATCTTGGGGTATTTAAAGGGAGAGAACTTTAAAAGAAAAATTTCGTTCAACTGATGTAATGTCCTCATACATCTAATCAGACATTACATAGCCTGTAGATTAACCTCATTCCCTCAAGATAAGGGGGAATAATGCCACCCTTGCTTGGACTTATTTTATGCCACATATATATTATGAATAGTTTTTTTCTTACAAATTATGTTTTTTAAAACTAAAATGATGATTTTTTTTTACCCATTAGGTTTTGATAGATTGTGCTTTTCCTTTAACCCTTCCAGTGATGTGCTTCAAAGGTTATTATTTGTCGGATAGACTACATGGATCACATTCAACAAATTCATTTGGTAGTCTGGATGGTTTTGGTGCAGGAAAATGTGAGTACATCGTTTAATACTTGTATATATGACATACACACGACCAAAATTGATGTTCTCCATATTAACTACTCATTTGTCCATTAAGTTTCATGAGCGATCGCCAGCTTTTACACGCAAAATGGAAAGACACAAAAAGAGTGATGGATATGGTGGATATCATTTTTGTGAGTACAATTTAATGTGTGTGTGTGTGTGTATAAGAAATAGGTTTCCTGCATTCAAATTTCAAACACCTTTTTTAAGGTAAAAATAGTGAAGGTGGCGATGGAAAGGTGAATAGGTGAGTAAAGGAAAATGAAAGGATGGAGGACCCTTGGGCCAAATTTGATGGCTTGGATTATTAAGTTATTTAGGGTATCTTTATTCAAGAGCAATTTCGTTTTGAGCGAATCAACATCCATTGTTTGACTGATTCGGTGCAAACAAGGAAGAGGCAATAAAGCCAAAAAATGCGTTTCCCAATTCCAGTCTTTCTCAGCTCACTAGCACTATCCGACATGGGTATCTAATCTTCGTTGTCTTCCATCCCAATTCTCAGTTATCTTTGTGCCATTCACAATAAACACAGAGATCGCCCCTACAAGATATGGAAAACGTCACCTCTATCCAGATGAATGGGAGGGTAACAACCTGCCACCTGAAAAAGACCCGAAAGCCCACATTCGCCTAGCCTTTGGGATCATAGGCTGCATTGGGACCTAGGTAAGTACGGTATACTCATCAACTAAAATGTTGCAATCATATTGTTTAAGGTTCAAAAAGTAGCTCCCACAAGAATAGAACAGGCGACGCACTTCTATGCACCCACTGCCCAACCAGTTATCCTATGCTCCTTGAGGTGGAAAACCTCGCCTATCTCACCCGAATGATGGTTGAAGTGAAAATTGGGTTTCTGGCACCTTTCCTATAGTGGAACACCATCATTTGGCAGTGGCCTCTCATAGCAAACATTCCAATTCAGCAGCGGAGGTTAAGCTTCTCAGTCAATGATTTAGCTAGGTGGCTACCACCTGAATCTCGCCAATTGGCGCCTCATCACCATCACTCCATCAAGCCCAAAGGACCATATGAAACCAACACCTTCTTGACCACCGGCAACAGCCTAATATCTAGGCCTGGGCATCGGGCCGGCCCGGGCCGCCCTCTCGACCCCCTTTCCCCTGCCCTCCCGTCGCCCTCCGATGGAGGAGGAGGGGGAGGGGGAGCGGCGACGGAGGAGGAGGGGGAGGGAGACAGAGGAGGAAGGGGAGCGGCGAGGGAGACGGAAGAGGAGGGGGAGCGGCGAGGGAGAAGGAAGAGGAAGGGGAGCAGCGAGGGAGACGGAGGAGGAGGGAGAGGGAGAGGGGGAGAGGGAGAGGGGGAGCGGAGAGGGAGGGCAGGAGTCGGGCAGGGCCAGCCCGGGCCCGGGCCAGGTTTTTTCCGGCCTGGACCCGGGTCCGACCGGGCCGGCCCGACCCGACGCCCAGGCTTACTAATATCTCAACCTGCAATCAGCTAATGAAGCAGGCACATTTAGGCACCCCTCCAGTAATAGAAATCTCACCAGGTAACCCAAGCCAGAACCTTATGAATAAACTCGGGGCGAGGTTCTCTACTTGCTACCACAAGGTTCCGTTTTCTTTGTACCATCCGAAAAGCTAGGGTCCCTGACTTTCACCTCGCACGTTTGATACCCACTATCTACACCACACCAGACGGCCGATTAATCAATCCCGACGTAGATATCCATGCCATCAGCCTTTCCTTTGAGAACGAGGATGAATCGATGGATAATTATAGGAATTAAGAAGCAAAGGCAAAAGCTGTAACAAAAAGAGAGTGAAGCAAGGGGGAAGCAGGTTGGTTTGCACACACAAAATGACGGCTGTTGGCACCAAGGTTCGACTAAACAGTAGCTTCAAATTTTACTCTCAAATACCACCTTTTAGATGGATTCCAAAACAAAAGTACCAGATGGCCTTTTTAACATTGACATATAGCTGGCGTCCAGAAATAAAAGAACTTCATGGCCCTCGGCAGCTATAACTCAAACCAAAGACAATATCAACCCATCAAGATTCCGAATGCTCCAAAATCCAACTTCATGAAACCAAACGCAGACCAAACCCAAATTTGGGCAAACACAACAAAATACAAAGCAAATCCCGCAAAAAATGGTTCACCATCCAAAGCCGACAGTATGTTGAATTTTAAGCATAATTGAGCCGAAATATGTCATTGAAGACGTAAAAGCTTCCTTGGGGGGTTGGCATCAAATGGAACATCTGAAATGAGAACATAAAAAAAATGTTCATCAGAATCACTGGAAAATGTACAGATGTGGCAGTTAAATAGAAAAAGAGCAAGCGGCTAAAATATTACGCGCTTCAAAACTCATAACGATAACAACACAGAAGCACCAGAAAAAAAGTTGTTAAAAAGGCATATACGCAGGAGCAAGGAAAATATTTTGCATTGTGCACTTTCTCTCATACGCGCAGTTTCGTATGCAAACTTTCTACTTCCTGAAAAGTTGGAATGGCGACTAGAAGTTTAAGATGAGAACACTGTTTAAAAAGGAAAATCGGTAGCATAGCGTGACCAGTAAGAGCAAACAATCTCACAGGGGCAAGGACTTGATTCCATGAACAGGATCCATCGCACAGCTTCGAGTTTAAAACTCTAACGATCTAAAAAAAAATTTGGAAGCCTTCAACTTGAAATATGCTAGTCTGATGAAGAAATAGATAGTTGACTGATTAACTACATAAAAATGACAAGTTCCTGCATACTGCAAATATTCCTTGCCCACCTCTTTCTAAACCAGCTACCACAACTTAATTGTGTACTGCAGTAGGGAAACATTTTCACCATTAAAATACAACTGCACCGATACCACGACTGCTGTCGTGAAACAGATGATATCATGCAAAACCATTGCCGCATCAACAGCATTCATAAATTACTACATCAGTTAAGGGGTGCATCGGTTGTATTGTATGATACAGTAGTTGTATCGTCCGATACAGCTGATACACCTCGGCTACGATACACACAAAAAAATGTGTAGAATAGGCACATGTATAGGTCATGCCAACCTATATGATATGTATCATTACGATATGCGCACGTATCATACCATACACAATACAATATGCGTTTATATCATACGATACAAATAACATAGAGTTTGAGTACCATTCATGTGCTATCACAAAGCAATTATATGGTTAATTATCTCTTTTAATGAGATGCTAGACCGTAACTTCACAGAATTGGATGTCAATAAAGTAAAAATTATTTGACACAGTTGCTTAAGCTAGTTAAAATCAATGTTCTAAAAAGCGTATACTAAGCCGTATCAGTCCGGCCAATAAATAGGTTGTATCGTAAAGTATTGTACCATATCATATTTGCATCCTAAAATTATTTTTTAACTAAAAAAATAGAAAAATAGAAAAAATAAAAAAAAATCAAGAAAAGTCAAGAAAAATATATTCTTTATAAAAAAAACATGTTATACATAATGATAGACTTATTACAGCTATGCAGTTATATCACGAACATTCACAATGTTAAAGTTAATAGGTCTAATTCTACTCAAGTTAGTCAAAGTCTATTTATGCCGTTATTGTAATATGTTTTAACTTAGTTTACAGTTTTACCCATTGTAAGTGAGGCAGTCTTTTAACAAAGGATAGTCTTGTATTTTACGGTCTTTAGTAGAGCATTAGTTACAGTTTTGTTCCCTATTGCTGCAACTTTCACTTTTACACAAGAAGATAATGACGTGAAGAGAGCTGCTGCTGCTGATGTACTCCCATGCAGATTGAAAAAACATCGAATCTTCTTGTTTTCTATGTCTAGGTTTGTTGGATTTAACATGGTATCAGAGCTAGAAGATGCAGTTTCGTTTAGATTAGCCATTTGCTGTGCGTTTTGGAGAAGTGACTGTTCGTATTCCTCCGGTGGAAGCTGCTTGCTGGTTGGCACAGGAATGTTGTGCGTTGAAGGTATGTGGTGTATGAGTTGATGTTGGCTGATGTATTGTGCCCATTTTTATGTCTTGGGTGCCTGGTTTCTGAACCTTGCTAGCTGACGTGAGGCAGTTAGCAGTTTTTTTTTTTGTCTTTTGATTGTGAGGCTTGGTTGCATCAGCTGCTCTAAAGGTTATGGTAGTTTCATCCATCCATGATGCTTATTTGTTTGCCTGGTACACTGCAACAGTATTGAATAAATTACTACGGATGTCCACTATTTAGCTGTGATTGATACGCATGCAGTTGCTGCTACCAGACAAGCAGCTTTAAAGTTAATAAAACTTGACCATTGGAGAGGAAAGAGTCTTGTTTGCAGCAGTTTTGAAGGATTGAATTAAAGTATGTCCTGAAACAGCTTTGGAAAGTGTTCTGCTGCTGAATATTATCAAGTATTTATTTCCTCATGACTGTGATGTTGCTGCTTACTGTTCTGGCATTAACAAGTCTGGCTTGAGTATTAGATGTTGTAAGTGCTGGAAGGTTGGTTGCTTGTAGTCAGTTCATGGCATTGTTATCAGTTTGTTTTTTCAGCTATCAGTTATTATCCATTGTAGCTGGGATTACTTTGTTTGCTGGACTGTAAAATATGGATAAGGTAAAAGTGTTGTAAGGCGTTAAATGTGCTGAAGTCTTTTGGGGGAACAGGAAACAATAATAGAATGTTTGAGAAGAAAAGAGATATGAATAATATACAATGCCATTACTGTAAGGAACTAGAACATATGAAATTTAATTGTCCTATCCTAAAGAAGAAGAAAGGAGTATATGTTGCTGATTCACTTGGAGATAAAAATGAAAATGATGGAGTGTTGACATCTAGGGTGCAACCAAAGGAAGATTCTTTTGCTGGAGATAAAGATCATGTCTCATTCTAACATTCTAGAAAGTATTCAGCAACTTCTTGCACCTAGTGAGTTTGTTGTTCCCACTTCCTCTATATCATTTTCCAATGATGCATTTGCAGGTATACCTTGTGTCATTCCGACTTGGCTTCTAGATTTTGGTGCCTTAGGTCACATGACATCAAATGAGGCCATTCTAACTAATTGGCATCCTTGTTCTGGGTTTTTTAAGACTGTGAATGGTTCTTCCATGCCTATAATTAAATCGGGTTCAATCACTCTCAATTCTTATCATGACAGCAAACTACATGTTGATGATGTGCATCATGTTCCCTCTCTTACTGTGAACCTAATTTCTGTTGGTCAAATTACTAAGAAAAATAGTACTATCACTTTTTCTCCTGTGGATTGTGTTCTGTAGGATCAACAGTCTGGGAAAAAGATTAGAATTGGCAATAGAAGAAGTGACTTATACTATCTTGATTGGCTAGACATGAGTTCTTTAACGAGAGACAAGAATGGGGTATATGCATCAGTAAGAGATGAATCAATGCCATGGCATCAATGATTAGGACATATCTCAACATCTAGATTGAAGCATATTTTGATTGAAACATATTTTGGAACTTTTTGATGATTCCAGGATCATGATATCTGATGATGTGAAAATTTGTTAAAGTTGTAGACTAGCAAAGACTTATGCTTTACCTTTTTGTCCAAGAGAAATTGAATCAGTAAAACCATTTGACTTGATACATTCAGACATTTGGGGGTCATCTTCCATTTTGTCAAAGGGAGGATCGACTTAATTTGTAACCTTTGTAGATGATTGAAATAGGTTCACTTGGATATTCTTTATGAGAAATAAAAAGTTAAAAACAAACTTTATGATATATTTGAAAGGTATTGTGCTATGATTGAATTTTAGGTTGAAATCAAAATCTCATGTTCATATTCAATGGAAGAATACATTAGTAAGGTGTTCGAAAATAATTTGCAGAAGCAAAAATCTTGTTCCTATACACCTGAACAAAATAGAGTCGCTGAAAGGAAAAATAGACACATGCTTGAGACTACAAGATTTTTTTCTTTTTGCTACTAATGTTCCGAAAGACTATTAGGATGATGCAATATGTATGGTGGTATATCAAATAAATCGTATGCCTTCAGAAGTTTTAAGTGGAATGTCTCCTTATGAGAAATTGTATGGACATAAGCCAAATTCCAACATGATGAAAGTTTTTGGATGCACTTGCTTTGTACTTATACCAAAGCAATTAAGAGACAAGTTTTCACCTAGAGCTGCAAAGTGTTGTTCCTTGGGGTTCTCAGGAAATAAGAAAGGTTATAAATGTTATGATCCAATTGGAAGAAAAATGTGGGTTTCAAGGCATGTAATATTTCATGAGTATGAGCCATATTTTATACAAGAAAGTGAAAAGATAAAGAATTGTGATGTAGATCTATCCTTTCTAATGACATATCCCTCATAGTATAAGATTGAAAAGGAAGAAAGACAGTCAGAATGTAGAGGAGGAAGCTCTCATGATGATTCTGAAAAATAAAATGACATCAGCCAAGTCTATCAAAGAAGAAAAAAAGACATTATTCATGTGCTTTTTCTTGAGCAGTCTGAGCCATTTGAAGAAGGACCAATGAGGCCAATTCTGATCTAATTCATTCTATTGATCCTGAACCTCCGATTCATGGAGAGAATTCCTCCTCATCCTCTTCCCACATGGCTCTTTCTCCTTCTTAGGTACGTTATAGTTCAAGAGTCTCAATTCCTCCCTCTCGCATTGTTTCTTGTGGTTCTTTTTCTCCCAAACATCGTGCTTACCTTACCTAGATTCATTGTTATGATGAGCCCAAGTTTTATGAGCTATGTCACATAGGTGTAGGGTACGGATGCTGGTGCAGGTGCGGTTGTGGGTGCCGAAGCGGCACATACCCAAAAATTTAAGTGTAGCGGTGCAGCGAGAGTATTTATTATTATTATTAGTTTATTATTATTATAATATATATATATATACATATATATAAGAATTAAGAAATTAAGAAGATACACTACAGTCTATACACTACACTACACACTTTATGGGTAAATTATATATGAATATTATATATTACATCTAAGTTATAATGTAATTGGGTATATGAATGTAACATATTAAGCATTAACATGCTTACAAAGTACAAACATTAAACAAGTAAACAAAAAACAACAAAAACAGGACAAAAGTCACAAAACACAGAAATGGAAAAAAAATGCTAAACAAGAAATAGCAGTCATTGCAGCAAAACACAAAACTAAGAAAGTGAAAAAACAACAGCCAACTATGAACATTTACTGATTTAAGCATAAAACAAAAAAATAGAATCACCTGTGCTATGAGTCATTAGTTGAATCGATGACACAACAAAATGAAATACAAAAGAGTGCAATGAGAAAGTGCAGATGGCATAACCACGCAAGGGAGGAGTGCACAAGAGGAGAGGAAGAGACCGGAAATGACCTTCCATTCCACTGGATGCTTCAATAAAACCAGCAAAACCACGCAAGGGAGGAGTGCACAGGAGGAGAGGAAGAGAGTAACGATCGTGTAACCCTCTTTCTAAAGTTAAAATTTTTTAAAATAAAAAATATCGAAAAAGGATGACAATAGGCTTGGCACGGTTTGACCGCACCCGATTCAAGTCAAACACGAGTTGGGTGCGTATCCACAATGGACGAAAATGATCAGTGCAGTCAGCTGCACCCGACTCTTGTTGACATGTGCTAGGTGCAAATCCGGGCCGCACCCGTGCCTGCACCCGCACCCGAGTCGTGTCGACGCAGATGCGGCAGTCATTTTGCAAGGTCCATGTGACTTAGCTTATGAGTTAGCAGCATCTAAGAGGGAACAGCAACTTGCTATGTTTGAGGAACTGAATGCTCTAGAAAGAATGAAAGCTTGGGACTTGGTGAAACTTCATCCAAGAAAGAATGTTGTGAGCTGTAAGTGGGTATTCAGCGGGTATTTAAAATTAAGACAAAGGCAAATGGATCAATTGAACGTTACAAGGCAAGATTAGTTGCAAAAAGCTACAATCAACAATTTGGAATAGATTATTCCAAAACATTTGCTCCAATTGCTCATATGACCACTATTAGAACTATTCTTGCAGTTGTTTCAGCGAGGCAATGGAATCTATCAGCTTGATATAAAGAACGTGTTTCTGAATGGAGATTTAGATGAAGAAATCTACATGCAGCTTCCTCAAGGTGTTTCAAATTTAGAAAGAAGAGTGTGTAAATTGAAGAGAGCTTTATATGGGCTGAAAAAATCCCCAAGAGCTTGGTTTGAAAAGTTTGACTCAGCAATTGAAGAAATTGGAATCAATCAAAGTTTTCATGATCCAGCTTTGTTAGTATCTTCCATAGAAAAAGAAAAATGTTTGTTACTTTTATATGTGGATGATATGATTATTACAGGCGATGATTTTGAACTTACTGATGAAGCAAAGAAGAAATTAGCACAAATGTTTGAAATGAAAGTTCGGGGATTTCTAAAGTACTTCTTGGGTCTTGAGGTTGCCTACTCAAAAAAGGGTTTGTTTCTGTCCCAACATAAGTATGCAGTTGATTTGGTGACTAAGGCTAGACTATATGATGAAAAGAAGAAAATGTTTCATCGATGGAGGCAAATGTGAAACTAAAGCCTCGTGAAGGGAAAGAATTGAAAGGCTCGACTGTTTATAAGAAAAAGCAACTTGTTGGCAGTCTGATTTATCTCATTATTTCTAGGCCTGACATAACATATGCAGTTCATGTGGTTAGTCAGTTTATGAATGCACCCAGATCAACACATTTAGTTGTTGTCTTCAGTATATATAAGAGATACTACGGACTATGACATGCTTTTTTCATCATCTAATTCCGAAGACCTTGTGGCCTATTGTGATGCTGATTTTGGTAGATCAGTTCGTGACAGAATATCCACAATAGGATTTTGTATTTTCCTTGGCAATTCTATGATCTCCTAGAAGAGAAAAAAACAACAGAGTGGCTTTATCTACAGCTGAAACCGAATATAGGGCTATGGCCCAAACTATAACTAAGATAATATGGATATGGTGGCTACTAAATGAGATAAGAGATAAGGGTTCCAGTTGTTAATGAGACTATTTTGATGTGTAACAACATGAGTGCTATTCATATTGCCAAAAATCTAGAATTTCATGAAAGAACTAAACATATTGAGATTGATTGTCATTTTACAAAGAGAGCATATGAAGAAGGAGTAATATTGCCAAAAATCTAGAATTTCATGAAAGAACTAAACATATTGAGATTGATTGTCATTTTACAAGGAAAGCACATGAAGAAGGATTAATATCTCTAAAACATATAAGGACTGGAGACCAAATTAATGATATGTTTACAAAGAGCTTGTCACCATCTAAGTTCAGAAATTTTGTTGGCAAACCTGGTATGATCTCTCTTAATCGTGCCAAGTTTGAGGAGGGAGTGTTAAAGTTAATAGTCTAATTCAGCTCATGCTAGTAAAAGTCTATTATGTCCTTCTTACTGTAATATGTTTTAACTTAGTTTACAGTTTTACCCCTTGTAAGTGAGGTCTGTATTTTATTAACTAAGGTAGTCTTGTATTTTATTGTCTTTAGATGGTCCACATAATAACTCACAAGATCCATAACATATAAAAAAACAAGTTTTAATCTATGTCACACGGGTACGGGTACGATAAGGGTACGGGTACGGGTACGTGGACACGGCAATTTTCAAAATTTTAGGATACGCGGACACGGCGAATTTTATATTCTAAAAAATTAAAAAGGATAATAAAATAATAAAAAACATTAAATTAATAATTCACTCTTACAATCTCATAAGTCATAAAAAAGAAAGTCTCAGATTCTCAAACAAAACATTGTTCATCACCAATCTCATAAGTCATAAGAAAGAACGTCTCAAACAAAACAAAGAATGTCGGGTTAGTAAAGTGGTTCGGATCGGGTCTGACCTAGACCCAATCCAAAACGTATTCTGCCGTGTCCAAGTGTCGGTATCCAGGTGTCGGAGTGTCGACACCGGTACGTGGCCCATTTTGCCGTGTCCGTGTGACATAGGTTTTTAATTGTTATACATCACATTGCAAGATGAAAATTTTAATGCAAATAACAAATCAAAGCAGTCTTATTCATAATCTTCATCATCTTCATTTTCAACTTCATCTATGTAAAAGAAATAGGAAAAACCCTTTTTGTTCAAACAAGAGTTGGTCACCCATGCACAAATCTGCCCCCAGATTGATGATCTTACTGTAAAATTGATGATTCTCTTTCAAAAATTGCCACAAAATCCCCCAACTTCAACTCTTAGGTATATTTGAAAATGAAGAGGGAAGCGGGTTTTAAAACTTATTTCGAAAAAGTGGGGCTTAGACCCCCTGTTTTCGAAATACACCGTATTATATGGTATGGGCTATGTATCGATACACATACAAGGTGGTGTATCGTATCGCAAATTTAAAAAGCAACAGTATATATCTTATGGTATGGCCCGTATCATACGATGCGTACAACACAGCACAAAATGACTCCTTCAATGCATTAGCAACACCATGTTCTAACACCATGATGCAATAGGCATAGTCAATCTATCCATGAGGCTACTGCGGAGCTTCAAATGGAAGAAAATAGACTTTGTCTTGATAGAAAAAAAACCACCAATGTTCTTGCCACATCTAGGCCGGGGGCCTATTTGAAGCCTTATAAACCTCCACACTTCAATCGAACAAATGAAGGAGCAAGAAGAATAATTATTTGCTATCATTGCTAAGAAGAAGGACACACCAAACCTAGATGTCCAAAACTAAGAACTTTTGACAAGAGAAATAATGTTGCGGCTCCGATACAAGAAGAAAGGAAAGAAGCAAGCTCATTTCAACTCGATCAACTCATAAGTGTTCTTCAACCTAAGCTCATTGAAGCTATTCAATCTTTGCTAAAAGGAGGGAGCACACCTTCAACGTTGAGCGCTACCGTGACATCTGCTTCTTCAAGTAAGTATTCTTGGATTATTGATTCGGGTGCATCTTTTCATATGACTTCTTGTGGATCCCTTCTCACCAGATGCACCAAAAATGATTCTTATCCTTTTGTGAAAACGGCGGATGACACTTCTCTTGAAATCAGTGTTGTACGTATCGTACGATACGGGGCCGTATCGTACGATACATATCGTATCGTTTGCAAAATACGATACGATACACCCCCTGTATCGCAAATGGGGGTGTATCGTACCTGTATCGTACGATACGTGCGATACGGGCCCCCGTATCGTACGATACGGTGCGATACGGCTCGTATCGTACGATACGGGCTGATTTCTAAAAAGGAGACTTGAACCCCATTTTTTCGAGTTTTTTTTATAAAAACCCACCCCTTCCTCATTTCTAATCTATAGATTGTACCGTTTTAGAGGGAAATCATTGATTTCCATTGTGAAATCATCGATTGTCACCGTGAAATCATCTATTAAACCATGGATTTGTGCATGGGTGGCTGATTCCCATTGAGAGGAAATGGTTTTTTTTTAAACCATGAAGATAAAGATGAAAAAGAATGATATTGTTATGAATTTTGATGTCTATGAAGTATGAATGATGAACCGTGAACGTGTAAGTTTATAGCATTTAGCAAAATAATAAGTCTATCATTATCTAAAAGACTAAACCATGTTTTCTATGAAGAATTTATTATTTTTAATTTTTTTCTGATTTTTTATGAATTTTTTGATTTTTTTTAATTTTTTTCTGATTTATTATTATTATTTTTTTAAAATTTACGATACGGTTACGATACGTTACGATACGTTACGATACGGCGTATCTTAAAGCCCGACCGATACGCCTTACGATACGCTTTTTACAACATTGCTTGAAATTGATTATATTGGAAATCTTGACCAAACTTTTACATCCAAAATTTTTAAAATACCTAAAGTAAGATATATTCCTAAGTTAAACTTAAATTTATTATCCGTTTCTCAAATAGCCGACCTTGGTTTTGATATAATCTTCTCACAATATAAATGTTTGATACAAGACCGTTTATCCAAGAAGACGATTGGGGAAGGTTTTAGAACTAATGATCTCTACTACGTAGAGTTTTTGAACCTTTCAAGACCCTCATGCAATATCACCAAAGGACTTGACATTCAAAATTAGCATCAAAGACTTGGACATTCCAATCTAGAAAAAATGTCTCATCTTCCTTTCATGGAAAAGTATTGTCAAAAGGCCTTTTGTTGTAATGATTGTATCAAGGCAAAAATGAAAGTCTTACCTTTTGATAATAGAAAATTTGTTGCCCAAAAGTCTTTTAAATTGGTGCATTCGGATGTGTGGGGACCCGCTCCTATTATGTCAAAAGGAGGATTGTTGTATTATGTGATCTTTATTGATGATTATTCTAGGCATACTTGGGTTTACTTTCTCAAACGCAAATCGGAAGTATTGACAAACTTTAAGAATTTTTATAACATGATCAATACCCAATTTGGCTCCAATATTAAAATCTTTAGAAGTGATTCGGGTGGAGAATTTATGTCAAATGAATTTCAACAATTTCTAAAAGAAAAAGACATTGTACATCAAAGATCTTGTCCTAACACTCCCCAACAAAACGGAGCGGCTAAACGTAAACATAGACACATTATTGAAACCACTAGAGCTCTTCTTTTATCGAAAAATGTCCCCAAGAACTTTTGGGCTGAGGCTGTTTTGACATCAACCTATTTAATTAATAGAATGCCTACCAAACTTTTGAAAAATATTTCTCCTTTTGAAAAATTACACAATGTTAGACCAAATTACAATAGACTTAAAGTCTTTGGTTGCAAATGTTTTGTGTTAAATGACAAAGACAATAAGCTTTCTTCCAAAGTTATTAATTGTGTGTTTATTGGGTATTCGAAAACTCTTATGATATTGAAAGAGATAAAAGTATATATTTCTAGAAATGTGACTTTTTTTAAAAATGAAGATGGTTTTAAAAATGAGCCCAAGAAACTAGAAGATTATGCTTTTCTATGGACGGATGATGATGATGATGTTGATGAAGTTAACCATGATTATCCTTCTAATATCAATCCTCCAAAAGAGATTTTAGTTTATAGGAGAAGAGGTCACCAAACTCAAGAAACCAATCAATCAATTCCTAGGAGATCCCAAAGACACATTAGGCCTCCTCAAAGATTTATTTCTTATGAGTCTTTTTCTCCAAAATATCGAGCTTGTCTTTTGGCACATCATTCTTTTTATGAACCATCTTCTTACCTTGAGGCTAAGGAAGATCCTAATTGGATTGAAGCTATGAATCTTGAGCTTAAAGCTCTCGAAAATAATGAGACTTGGGAAATTGTCTCTCTATCAATAGGGAAAAAGACTATTGGTTGTAGATAGATCTATAAGATCAAAACTAAAAGTGATGAAACATTAGAAAGATATAAGGTCAGACTTGTTCCCAAGGGATATGCTCAAGAATATGAGATTGATTATGAAGAAACCTTTGCTCCTGTTGCTCGTATGACTTCTGTTAGAACTCTCATTGTCGTTGCTTATGTTAAACAATGGTCTATTTTTCAAATAGATGTTAAAAATGCCTTCTTAAATGGTCACCTAAATGAAGAAGTTTTTATGCGTGCTCCTCTTGGATTTGATCTACCTCAAAACAAGGTTTTACGACTTAAGAAAGCTCTTTATGGTTTAAAACAAGCTCCCAAGGTCTGGTATGACAAGTTTAGTAGTGTCATGTTTAATCAAGGTTTTCAATCTTGTTACTCTGATACAGCCATGTTTGTGAAGATCACATCTGTAGATATAATTGTTTTATTGTTGTATGTTGATGATATGGCTATTACTGGGAGTGATGATAAAGGAATTGTAGAGATAAAACAATTTCTTAAGAATTGCATTCAAATGACTGATTTGGGAAGACTAACATATTTCATTGGAATTGAAGTTGCCTATAGCAAACAGGGCTATCTGCTTTCATAAATGAAGTTTGCCCAGCACAGGTATCTCAGATAACAAAATTGTAGATACTCCAGAAGCATTGGGAGTAAAAATGAAGATCGATAATTGAGAGATATAAGAGAACCTCACTCCTTTTCGGCAAATTGTTGGTGCTCTCTCTTATCTCTCCATCACTAGCCCAAATATTGTTCATGTCATTTATGTTATAAGCCAATTTCAACAAAGACCCACCTCAGTGCACATGGGAGCAACAATGCGGATTGTGCGTTATGTGAAAAACACAATCAACAAAGGACTTTTCTTGTCTTCATCTTCTGTATTAGAACTAGTTGCTTACACAGATGCTGATTGGGGTGGAGATCCCAATAATAGGCACTCCACCATTAGTTTTTGTGTGTTTTAGGTGATTACTTAATTTTCTAGCGATACAAGAAACATAATAAGGTGTCTCTATCATCATCAACCATTACCAAAGTTGAGTATCGTGTCATGACATCTACAACAATGGAGATTGTGTTGCTCAAAAGCTTGTTGAACGATATGTGAATTCATATCACGGATTCTGTCAAGCTTTATTGTGACAACAAGAGTACCATTTACATTGCTATCAACCACACATTTCATGAAATGACAAAGCACATAGAGATGGACTGCCATTATGTTCGTGAAGAGTTCCTCCAGAAAAATACTGATCTCTCCTATGTTCCCACTAAATATCAACTAGGAGATTTCTTTACAAAGGCACTTGCTGCTGCCCGATTTCAATTTCTCTTTGGCAAACTTTCGGTTATCACACCGTAAGTTTGAGGGGGGGTGTTAGAATGTATGTATTCCTATCTATATGTATATGTATGTGTATTACATATGTTAGTATGCTAATATATGTCTTATATATACATATATATATATTCTAGGGTATCTAGGTTGCACATGTAATTTTCTATTTCTTTTTGTACTTTTTCCCTTTTGTATTTTTCTTCTTTTCCACTTTTAACCTTTAGATTGTAGCCTTTTGACTAGAAGAAGACTAGTCCCAAGGGCTAGAATTCTAGCCGTTGGAACTAGTCCACTTGTTATCTCAGCTATATATAGTGCTGAGTTCTCTTGTTTAGGTATGGCTTTTTAGCCTATTCTTGTATCTCTTATTGTGATTAATATATGTTCTTTTTCACCTCTTGTGTGAGGTCTTGTGAGTTTGGCTTGTTGGTGGAAGCTTCAAAGGCTGGTTCTCTTGAAGTTTTTGTCTCTTTGGGCCTGATTTACATGGTATCAGAGCTTGTTTTGGATCGTTGAATTGCTGCCTTTCGGAGTTTTATGAATCAGCTCATATTCTCTCTTTGGAGCTGTGAAGCACTCCAAGTGTTTATGGTATTGCTGGCTGCAATTTGACTCAAGGAGGTGCTGTCTTTCTTGCTGGTTCTTGATAATCAACAGCATAATCAATATAACAATACATCAATACAAAATAAAGTACATAACAATACAAAATACAAAATAAAGTACATAACAATATAACAATACATCAATACAAAATAAAGTACATAACAATATATACTCAATTAAGAAACTTTAATTGAAATGGAATGTGACTTTTCACTTTCCCATGGAATAGGCATGTTGGCGCCAACACACATCCCGTCGCCTAAGTGTGGACTTAGGGACGGTGTGGACTCACGCTTAGTCCACGCCTAAGTGAGGCCTATGCGAGGCCTTAACAACATAGATCTTGAGCTTCATCGAATCACAGTGAGAGGATGGAGGATTTCTCCATCCAAACCCACATGGAAAAATCCATAAATATATATATATATATAATAAATTTGTCTACAAACAATGAAACTAACAACAAAATTGTTCACAAGTATAAAAAATAACAATTAATGACTAATAAACTATGATTTTATCAATTATTCAATAGAAAAGTAAATAATTTGTTTGTTGCCGCACCCAAAGATGCATCCGACAAAGTACCCAAGCCACACCCGACATGACTCAGGTGCAGCAATGTTTTCAAAGAGTCCATGTAACTTAGGTTCAGTGCTTACATTGATTCCAAAAAGATGAACAAGAAACTGTCATATGTGCTTGGGCAGGCAGGTGAATCAAAATCTGGTACCTGATAGAGGCAACTCAGGCAAGCAGTAAAAAATAAAACGTTGCAACCACTGTCACAAATATGAGCTTATCTCAAACACAATGTGATCAGGTTTTATTTCGATTCTGCTCATATTATTTCCCAAAAAAAGGAAAATAGTGACACTTTGAAAAAAAAACCCAAAAAGAAAACAAAATGTCTTCATCATATTTTTATTTTCTTTCATTTTTTAAAATATCTATATGGTTGAAACTTTTTTAATATATTATTAAATATTCTGATCGATCAATGCTTTTTTAATATATTATTAAATATTCTGATCAATGTTCTTTTGGTTTTTTCAAATCCCTGAGATTTTCCTGAGAAAAACAAATTTTCTGATTAATAATACAAGAGAAAAGTTTTGCGATAAAAAAACAATACTGATATTAGTGATATATATTGCAATTTTATACAACAAAATCTCATTAGTGGTTATGTCGCTTATGTGTGTTACTGAAAATGCTAGATGCAGCCTAGGCAGTGAGTTAAGCCTAGAGCCTAGGTGGGGACATCAATTATGTTGTTCGTAAAAAAAAAAACAATAAAATAGTATATTAAACAACAAAACTGAAGCATTTGCACATGTAAAACTTATAGTTGTCAACTTATAAGAAGAAAACAATTAAAGTGCATGATAAGGCTCATAGTAGACATGCTATAACATGAATAAACATAACAAAATTTTGAAAGAGCAAATTCAATAAAATTGAACAATTAAAGTTCAGAGGTTATATAGCACAAAGATTTACAATTTTACATCACCTTTTTGCAATATTTTAAAGTTCACAAATCACAGGATGCGCTTGGATAACACCTCAAAAAAATGGTTTTTGTGAAAACATGGTTTAGTGAAAACCATTTTCTTAATAACTTCCAGGTTTGTGCATTTGGAGAGACCTTGAAAACCAGGTTTTCACTTTCTAAAACTTGGTTTCTGTTTGGATGACAAAATCGGATTTGAAGGGTGCTTTTAAAAACTGATTTCAGCTAAATGGTAGTTCAAAGTTAATTAATTTAAACTGCAAGGTTAATTCAGAGAGAGAGAGAGAGAGAGAGATTATGGATCTCAAAGGAACTAAAATGGAACTAAATTATACAAGTAGACAAGGAAAAAGAGAAAAAAACATTGAAGAAATATTCATCTGAGAAAAAAATGCTGGTGTACCTCATTAAATAAGACAAATAAATTAAATGTGGAGATTAAAAGATAATATTTATTTGTAAGTAAAAGATGAACTAATAGTGGCCGGTGTATCTCAGTAAATATACAACTACCTTTGTTCATTAATAAAAAAAATATCAAGAAAATAAGATTGGCTTCTTATAAATAGGACACTGACTGAAATCAGTAGAAGTTGATGTTGATTTTGAGCACAGAAATTGCAGAATCAAACAGAAAGCTTGCCTGCAACTCGCCTATGACAGTCAATGCAGTTGCATGTGTAATAAAGCAGTTACTCATGTAGGCAAAACTGCATGTGTAATAAAGCAGTTACTCATGTAGGCAAAACTGCATATGCAATAAAGAAGTTGTGTGTTGTTTTATTTTAGAGCCAACGGGAAGGTAGGTACGATGTTTTGTTGTATTTTAGAGCGAACATAATAAAATAGATAAAAACCTGAGGGGGATACAAACCAGCGTTTTTAAGTGAAAGATCTACCCGTGTTACACTCAAGCTTAAAAACGTCGTTATCAGAAAACGTAGTTTTTACTGCAACCAAACATCCCCAAAATAATATTGGCATGCAACCAAACACGCCCATATAATTTCCTAAATACAAATTAAATGAATCGTGACTTCTAATTTCTAAAATCTAAAAGGCTAATCTAAATCCTAAAGTTACTAACCTATTCCTTTTTTGAAAAAGGTGACCTAAATCTTCAAGATAATCACAGTTTCCATGTTAATCTCACTTGTCATAAAGCTGTCTTCAACTGCAATTCTAACAAACAAGAAATAGAATTAAGAAGGCACACACATGAACTGCAAAATAGTATATGAACTATAACTATGGCAATAACTATAAGTACATAAATGCCTACATGAATATATACATATATACTTCTAATGTAAATTGCATAGAACATGAAAAAGAATGGGAAAGAAAATCTGCAAAAAGCCAGAAGAAGAACAAAACTACAAACCTTAGAAGAAGAAGAAAAACAAAAGTGGTCTCAAACAGGAGGAGGAAAAAAAAAGAGAGGAAGGAGAAGAAAAGAAAGAGAGACAAAAAAATGAGAGCTGATAAACAAAAATGGCTAAGCTGCTAAATGCCTGCAAGGGTAACCTACCTGGGCAATGGACTAGGTGCTTTCCAAAGGCAGGTTGCTAGGAACAGCCAGCCTAGGGCTAGGCATGTTTTCTAACAACATAGATGGTTTTAATGATTGACATTCTCAGTTGCATAAGTTAAACCATTGTCATAGATATCATGAGATTTTCAAAAATCTAGCAATATTTACGAGAAAAACAAAATGACAATATCGGGAAAATCTCGCGAGATTTTAAAAATCTTGGCAAAAATGAACATCTTGTGATTCCTTTCATGAACTTTTAATGATTTTTCATTTTTTATTAGTTTCTCAGTTATTTTATATTTTTCCAATTTTTATGATTTTTGAAAAAAAAAATTGCCATGTTTTTTTCCAAAATTTTCCTGAAAAAAGCAACTTTGCCAAAAAATACCCAAGAAAAACATTGCTGATATTTTGCTGAGAACGACATTTATGACAATGAGTTAAAGTTAAACTGTGTCCTCTTGCTAAACAAACCAGGAAAAAGTACCTAAAGAATGAAGATTAATAATACTATAACCACGACTCTGCACCAGCTAAGAGTGATAAATTAACGGATAACCAAGTTACGAAACTATAAAGCTCCAAGCGTAATTTTAGCAATAGAATTTTTGCTTCGCTTTCCAGTTCACCATTTTTTTGCCTACCACAAGACATGGTCCAAGTAGTTTAAGAAGCCCTGAATTGGATTTGGTAAATTGGTGTGAAATTGATTTTTGGATTGCTAATAGAGATCGAACTTGTCTGAAAGCACAAGAAGGAAAAAGAAAGAAAAAACTAATGGGGAACAACAGATAGTACAGCACTTTTAAAGTACACTACTATAAACAGATAGCATGCTAAAATAATGCAACACACAACGTACATAACTATATTTGATGTATATACAACCATAAGATATTTGTCCACCACATGACTATGCAGGAATCATCCATGGAAGAACAGTCCACATGCAAAAAAATCAGCATATGCCAAGAAACAATGTTAACATGCCTAGACATTACAAAACAGAAGCTTATGATCTGCAATGTATGTGTGGATGTGCTTCAAACTTCGTTTGTCTTTTGCTAACTTATTACATCAAATATATGCTGCATCTTACATTCAGTTTTCCCTAACCATCATTTAATTAATACATATGTTATAAGAAAGGATAAGCATTTGCAGCATCTGTGCATTTTATTTCTCCATTCAAGAGAATGTCCTTCAGCAAGAAACCTGTAACTTTGTCTCTTATAGAAATGCTTACAAGAGCCAAGCCAAAATTTTGCACAATAGGTTGAAGTTCTCAAAGGCATATCCTCAACTACTTTATTCACCTAGCAATCATACGTCAGTCATAACACCAATTTTAGTATTGACATGAGTATTCTTGTCAAAAAAAGGACAATTGTTTTCATGATAAAAGCTCTTTGAAGTGGATGAAGGCAATAACAAATTCAGAGAAGGAAAGATAAATCAAGTCACAATTAACATGACCATAAAAGAAAGATCCTCTAGAAATCGAGTTGTGTTATCAGAAATATAATTGCTATGAAATGATCACAGATGGTAACTTATAAGCTTTGTCACATATATCGTGTACGGGTATTATACGAAAAGGAATTTCTCAAGTATAATACGGCACAGTTGTACATCTCGAGAAAATCTTGGCAAATTTTTAAAAAAATTAAAACATTTAATAAATCCTGAAAATTATAAAAAAATAAAAATTAATAAAAATACAAAAAAACTAAAAAAAAGCGTATAATAAGCGTTTTTTTATATTTTTTATTTTCTTGCACTTTTTTAAAAAAGACGTGTCTAATTGCCATTTTATATGGCTGACTTATTTTTCACGTATTATGGGTGCTTTTAAAAAAAAAAAAAACGTGTTTTCTGTGACAATGTCTTTGGGCATCAAAGGAAACAGAAAGATACCAAGAATTATCTTCCGACATAGAAGTTGAGACACTACCAACAATTTTAAACATTGATCTAATAGGTCAACATAAGCCATCAGGCCAGATGTTCAACCACTGTTCAGGTAAGAGTGTTGACCCATTGATTGACTTCCTCTCATTCCAACGTTCTGAGAAAACCTCTTTACAGGAGAGAACTAATAATAAAGGTATCTTGGAGTCATTTGATTTCCCACATATGCAACTAAAGTAGCAATAATCTTACAGCATGAGAAAAGTTCAAACGAATTGTTTGCCATGAGAGGAAACTCCTCAGGGTCAATCATATTTCACACATTTCAAAGCTGGATAAATACTAATGATGTCAACAATCTCTTAACCACACTAATCTTGACTAGAAAGAACGCTCCTCCATTTCAACAGCCAATGATGCCAAAGGTGAATGACCCATTTACTTATTAGAAGTTTAAAACCACCCAAGGAAGTGTAGGTGCATGAGCATAGAATTTTTCCCTTTCAGGTGAAAAAGACATCAGCAAAGGAATGTCAATCTAACCATGGTACGACCAGGAAAATTTTCCATGTTGTCCACTAGGGAAAAGAATAATACAGAAAACATTACCAATATCACCACTAAACATGCAAATTGTTGGAAAGTTGAAAGTCAAATAGCACATAAAATGATCAGATAAACAACCACTCCAGGCAAGCATCAACGTAAAAGCAGACTTGAATACGTCTTTTGGTTAAACTCGAAAATCAAAAATAGTAACAATACTAATTAAAAACAAATCCCAAAAGTATCTACAAGCAAACCCAAATCCTAACAAACAGAAAGCAAATGGAAAACAGCAAATAGGCAGTCCAAGTTAAACTGAAATTCTGATAAGAAACAGGGTGTAAATCCCAACCTAAAAAAAAAGGCCGGAGACACCATCCAATAGGAAAACACGTCCTTACCATTATCACTCGACTAATAAGAATAAGGACAACCCTGACCCAAAAGCAAAAAAGATCTAACGCCCATCGAGAGTGATCCTAACACAATCACCAACAATCATAGCCAAAGCAAAAGAATAATAAACCAACCAAATAACAAACCCGAAAACAATAAACCAAACATCCTGTAAAACCACAATCCGTAATCCTAAAAGAATCAACCAAACTAACCGATTAGCGTAAAAAAGAAAAAAGGAAACCCGAGAACCAAACGCGCAAATCAAACTCGTTACATCAAGCAAATGCAACTACCGCCGACATCATCAAACCACAGAAAGAAAAAAACAAAAAAAAAAACTAAGAGAGTCTAATCGAAGAATCACAGTCGAGGGAGAAGAATCTAAGAACGCAATCCACAAACCGAAAAGAAATGACAGAGGAAAAAATGAACCAATCAACTTAACCATCAAGGAAAAAAAAAAGAGCAGATCAGCCGATAGACCTGGCTGAACTTGAGGGGGTGCTGTTCGCCGGCGAGCTGGAGATTGCCGGAGACGAAGACGAGCATGCCGCCAGCGGGGCCGGAGGGCTGGCAGTCGACAGTAGTGATGCTGTGCTGGCACTGCTGGAAAGGAAGGGAGGTGAGCTTCGCGGCGATGTTCTGGGCTCCCTGTATCTTCTGTCCCTCGAAAGTCAGCATTGATCCCTCCTGGTAGAGGTTCGCCAGCCCCGCCCTGTTCGTGTCGAACGTGCTGTAGTAGTGCTCCACGAAAGCCTTCGCCAGGGAATCAGGATCCATCTCTCTTTCTGTCTCTCTTCTCAATGAGACGACGATGGCGATGAAGAAGAAGAAGAGGAGACGAAGACTAGAGCAACAAACCAGAGATAAAGGGCTTCCTCCCTATTCTCTCGCTCCCCTATTTGCAGAAAGGGGAAGAGCAGACTGATGGAAAAAAGCGACCGAAAGGTGGACTGTTTGAGGAAGCCGGCGACCTCATAGGGGTAACATTGTCATTCACATTCAAGGCGAGTGGAACAAGCCGTTTTTGGTTGTGAAATGAATCGTGTGTATCGGTTTTGAATCTCTCTCCTCTGATTTATTTACTTTTTTTAGACAAATTTTTCTCAGGGCTCGTTTGATGGGCCACAAAAACACTGTAGCCCAGAAAAGAAATTTCAAATTTTTTAAAATTTTTCGACGCCAAAAAATTTTTTTGCCCGTTAAAGCTGAAAACATAAATTTTTTTCCACCTCGAGAAGTGGAAATATCTTTCGAGAAATTTTTTTTTTGCCCGTTAGGGCTTCCTCATCAACGTTTCGCATCGTCCTGCTGCTGCTGCGTTTTTCTCCTTCCCTCTCCCCTCCCCGTCACAGAGTCCGTCTCTCCTCCACTGGATGGCCGTGATCCTCCAGCCGCCCGCCGGTGAGCCTCCACCTGCTACTCTCCAGGTTTTTTTTTTTTTGCCTGTTAGGGCATACACTCATCTAGCTCTGGGGTTTCCATCGTTGCTATTATCGGCACCCACAAGTAGAAAGAAGACGAGCTCGCTGTCGCACCTTCATTTTCTCCCTGTTCACTGGATTGTTCACGCTGCAGGGCAAGCAGCACCGTCAAACGACTGGCGATCGGGTAGGTAACTTTGCTGCTCTCTCTCTCTCTCCCATTATTTCCCCTTTTTTCAACCGTCGCAACGCCCATTATGTTTTAGATGCTATATATTCTGGATCAGTCTACCTGTTCCCCTGTGTTTGGGAGTCTGTACAGTCCTTTGCTTTGTTTTGCATTGTGCTTCCTTTGCTTATGTTGAGTTATTTGCTTATGCATGTTTACTTGTAAGGGAGTACCCTCCCACCGGTCTAAGTGTCAAGTATTGGGATTTCTTGTTTTGGGTGGTCGGCATGGGAACCCTGTAAGAAGCCTCGGCCATCCTATATAAGTAAAGTTGATATCATTCTCCTTACTTATCTTTCTCGTGATGTACTAATTTTTCAAGCGAATACATTGCGAGATTTCTTTATTCACAAGCATTCTTTATATACTCGTTTTCTCAAACTACCTTTGCGCCCCGTTCAGCGGTTTGAAGGCTTGCGGCAATCAGGTTCTTGCCATGCCGCACGGACCGAAGTTGTCAGCCCGTGACAACTGGTATCGGAGCCCAAGTTCAGCTCAATCTGGGGAAGCGGTTGGATAGTCGGTGTAGAACTACACGTCGACGATTGTTGATCGAAAGAGACCTCCGACGATCGTTGATCGAAGAGGAAGAAGCCCTGGCGACTCAATACATTCTGCGAAGTGCCAAGGGCAAGGGGGTAGCCCATTCTGACGAGATGGGTACATCCCAGGGTCAGAAAGACCTGACCGAGATGGTGAACAAGCTGGCTACCGACGTAACTACTCATGAAAAAGCGTTGGGTAATGCAGCTGAGTCCTTCGGAGAAATGAAGGACGAGATGAAGGTACTGCGGGAACAAGTGGCCGACCTAGTGGCCATGAATCAGGCACTAACTGACACAGTGACCGCGTTACAGGCTGAAGTCAAGGAACTTCAAGTAAAGAACTGCACACTACAGTGACAGATCTCTGTAGGTGGAGGTGACGATCGGCCAGCGAGGTCGACGTTCAGAGACCAGCTAAATACAACTGAACTCGGGATAGTCGAGTGATCGACAACTTTTTACTCCAAATAGAGTATTACCTGGACTTGCAAGGCATTATGGGGGACGACCTTCAAGTCAAGACTGCGGTTATGCTGCTAGAGGGCGATGCTGTGGCATGGTGGAGAAGAAAAAGGCTCGACATTTAGAAGGGGATCTGCACAATAGACACTTTCGATGATTTTCAGCGAGAGTTAAGAACTTACTTCATGCCCCCGAATGCGACACGCCATGCCTATCGGATGGTTGGTGAACTGAAACATACCGGATCCTTGCGAAATTACGTGAGAGCCTATCAAAGGCTGATGTTAGATGTGGGTACAATCTGAAGTGGAAAGGAGTAATCCAGGGACCTTGGAGGATGCTTATGTGGTAGCAGAACGTTTGGCTGATACTCAGCGCAAGAGCTACACTAACGCCTTCAAGCCGTCGAAGAAGCCTGACCATGGAGGAAAGAAAGAGGATCGAAGGGAACGGAAAGATGAACCATCAACTCAGCGCCAAGTCAAAAGAAGAACTTTCTTTTGCAGAAACGATAACTCTCAGAATAGAGTGTTGAAATGTTGGTTTTGCGATGGTAATCACTTAGGGAGGCAATGTCCAAAGCGTGTAAATAGGGACAATCAAGCAAGCTCTTCAAGGCAATCTGCTAATGCAGCACAAGGTGAAGAAGGGGAAGGACCAAAGGTGGGCGCACTTCAACTTCTGAACACCATAAAAATGGAGGAAAAAGTGAAGGTGACAGCGACACCTTCTAACGAGCTCATGTATTTGGAAATCGTGGTAAATGCAAGGTCTACCCTGGCTATGGTAGACACGGGAGCCACGCATAACTTCGTCTCAGTTGAGGAGGCGAGGAGACTAGGCCTAACCCTTGAGAGGGGAGAGTTACGCATGAAGGCGGTGAACTCAGAGGCCAAACCCATCCATGGAGTGGCCCGTGATGCGGTTGTGAAGATTGAGAGTTGGTCAGGAAGGCCAACTTCTCGGTGGTCCTGATGGATGATTGCCGGATGATCCTAGGCATGGAGCTCCTCAGTACAGCAAAAATGGTTCCAATGCCGCACCTACGCAATATCAGTATCATGGATGAGAAGTCCCCTTGTATGGTTCCAGTAACATCTAAGGACAAAGCCGCAATGATATCTGCCCTTCAGTTGAAGAAAGACCTCAAGCACGGCGAAGAGACGTACTTGGTGGCAATCAGGGAAGTGACTAATGACTCCCCTGGTTTGGTCCCAGAGGCGCTTGCGCCTGTCTTAGCGGAATTCACAGAAATAATGCTTGCGGAGCTCCCTAGACGGCTGCCACCTCGACGTGAGGTGGATCATGCCATCGAACTCCTTCCTGGTGCCAAACCCTCGACAATGGCACCATATCGAATGGCCCCTGTAGAATTAAGAGAATTTTGGCAACAGTTGGACGAGATGCTAGTTGAAGGTATAATCAGACCCTCCAAATCTCCTTTTGGTGCACCAATGTTATTCCAAATGAAGCATGACGGCTCCAAAAGGTTATGTGTGGATTATCGGGCGTTGAACAAGGTAACGGTGAAGAACAAGTACCCCTTACCTTTGATTGCAGATCTGTTTGATCAACTGGGCGAAGCTCAAGTGTTTTCCAAGTTAGACCTCAGATCAGGATATTGGCAAGTTCAGATTGTTGACGGCAACGAGCCAAAGACCACTTGCGTCACTCGCTACGGTGCCTTTGAATTCTTGGTAATGCCGTTCGGGTTGACGAATGCCCCAGCCACTTTTTCGACTCTAATGAACACGATATTCTATCCGTACTTAGATAAGTTCGTGGTAGTCTATCTTGATGACATTGTAGTGTACAGCAGCTCCATGAGGGACCATGTGAAACACATGCGGACAGTGTTCAAGGTATTGGAGGAAAACAAACTCTATGTTAAGTGCGAGAAGTGCCTATTCGACCAACCGAAAATTAGTTTTCTCGGTCACATTGTGGGAAAAGGTCAGCTGCGAATGGACACAGAAGAGGTGAGGGCAATTCAAGACTGGAAACCGCCAACCAATGTACCAGAACTACGTTTTTTTCTCGGTTTGGCAAATTACTATCGACGATTCATTGAGGGGGTATTCTTTGATAACTGCGCCTCTCACTGATTTGCTAAAGAAAAACCGAACTTGTGCTTAGGAAGAGTTCGAAGAAGACACCTTCGAGAAGTTGAAGAGGGCCCTGATGCAGGAGCCTGTGCTCAGGTTGCCCGACCACACAAGGAAATTTGAAGTCCACACTGATGCATCAGATTTTTCCATTGGTGGAGTTTTGATGCAGGAAGGTCATCCAGTCGCCTATGAGAGTCGGAAGCTGAAAGACGCGAAGCGACGGTACTTCGTGCACGAAAGGGAAATGACGGCCATTATTCATTGCCTTCGCACATGGAGGCATTACTTATTGGGGTCCCAGTTCGTGGTAAAGACTGATAATGTAGCCACAAGCTACTTCCAGACTCAAAAGAAGTTGAGTCCGAAGCAGGCTCGATGGCAGGAATTCCTTGCAGAATTCGATTTCGCCTTGGAATACAAAGCAGGGAAGACAAACGTTGTAGCCGATGCACTGAGTCGGAAGGCGGAGTTGGCAGCTACCCGGACAACATCATCCGAAGCGCAACTCGAAGGTGCTCTTCTCGGGCGGATTCGAGAAGGCATGAAGCAGGACCTAGTGGCCAAACACTTGGTGGAAACAACGGAGGCGGGAAAGACGCGACGATTCTGACTACAAGATGGACTTTTGATGGCAAAAGGCGGACGAGTGTTCGTGCCTAGATGGGGCAATCTCCGACGAGAGTTGCTGAAGGAGTGTCATGACTCGTTGTGGGCTGGCCATCCCGGCCAGGAGCGGACACTGGCATTGCTCGAACATGGCCACTACTGGCCACAGATGCGCGACGACATTGAAGCCTATGTGAAAACATGCTTAATCTGTCAGCAGGACAAGGGAACAAACCAGAAGCCTACCGGTCTCCTGGAGCCTCTTTCTATCCCAGAAGGTCCGTGAGAATGCCTCTCCATGGACTTCATCGTCAGCTTGCCCAAAGTTGACGGCTTCAGCTCCATCCTTGTGGTTGTGGATAGATTTTCAAAGTATGCCACCTTCATCCCAGCCTCTAAAGAATGTCCTGCGGAGAAGACGGCAGAGTTGTTCGTAAAGCATATAGTCAAGCATTGGGGCGTGCCGAAAAGCATTGTCAGTGATCGGGACGCTCGCTTCACAGAGAAATTTTGGCGCGAAGTATTTCGTTTGTTGGGTTCGGATTTATTATTCTCAACAAGTTTTCACCCTCAAACGGACGACCAAACTGAACGAATCAACGGATTGTTGGAACAATACCTTCGACACTATGTCAGCGCGAATCAAAAGGATTGGGTGAAATTGTTGGATGTAGCTCAATTTTGCTACAATTTACAGAAGAGTGAGTCTTCTGGACATAGTCCGTTCGAAATAGCCACTGGACAACAGCCATTGATGCTGCATACCCTTGCAGCCCAAGAAAATGGAAGACCCACTTTTGCCTACCAGTTCGTTCGCGATTGGCAGGAACAGACAGAAATGGTTAAGGCGTTCTTGCACAAGGCCGTCAAAAAGATGAAAAAGTTTGCAGATCGGAATCGAAGGCCAATGGAATTCCGAGTGGGTGATCAAGTCATCGTGATGCTCTATCCTGATCGCACGGGCATTTTCCATGGTCGACACAGGTCATTGATCCGCAAGTATGAGGGACCCTTCACAGTGCTCAAGAGAATCGGAAAGCTAGCCTACAAGCTAGACTTGCCGCCAGACTTTAAGGTGCATTCAGTGTTCCATGTTTGTAACCTGAAGCACTTCTATGTCGATGAGGAAGACCCCGAGAGAAGCGTTCCAGAACGAGACCCGATCCTGCAGTGAGCCCCGTCGACCAAGCGAGCGGCGGACCGTCAGATGGAAGAGATTCTTTGACACAAGACAAACTATTTGGGGGAGCCGAAGAAGTACCAAGTGAAGTGGATAGGTGAACACAACCCCACCTGGGAGTATGCATTCCGCATGAAGTAGCGCTACCCGCTAGATGTCAAGGCCTATCATGAAACTGCTGGCGCCGAGGACGGCGCATGACTTGAAGGGGGGAGCCTGTTTCACTGTGTCTGGGAGTCTGTACAGTCCTTTGCTTTGTTTTGCATTGTACTTCCTTTGCTTATGTTGAGTCATTTGCTTATGCATGTTTACTTGTAAGGGAGTACCCTCCCACCGGTCTAAGTGTCAAGTAATGAGATTTCTTGTTTTGGGTGGTCGGCATGGGAATCCTGTAAGAGGCCTCGGCCATCCTATATAAGTAAAGTTGAGATCATTCTCCTTGCTTATCTTTCTCGTGATGTACTAATTTTCTAAGCGAATACATTGCGAGATTTCTTTATTCACAAGCATTCTTTATACACTCGTTTTCTCAAACTACCTTTGCGTCCCGTTCAGCAGTTTGAAGGCTTGCGGCAATCAGGTTCTTGTCGCGCCGCACGGGCCGAAGTTGTCAGCCCGTGACACTACCTGTCTGCTCTCTTTATTTGCCACTAGTTATGCTCTTATTTTGCCGCTTCTTTTATTATTTGACAAATTTTACTTGTTTGGCATATATGTAGCAGACCGAGGGTTTTACTCTGTGCTATTTGCAGGAAATTTGTTGTGAAATAAAATTTGTAGCTTAGTAATTTATTGGCAATCAGTTTCTAAAGTTTGATTCTCCCTTGCGTTGGCAATGCAGTGTTTTTTTTTTTGGGGAGGATTTTGAAGCAGCCCTAGTGATTTTTATGGTTGAAAGCCTGTTATATTGGTTATAAATAAAGTCCAGCGCCTAGATTTTGGCTCTCGTTCGTGTTGCTATGCAACTCAGTGATTTGTTTTGTGATGATTTATGAAGAAATCTATAATTTTTATGGTATTATGGGTTGTACAGTCCATTTTCTGATTACTGGTTTTGGCTTGGTGGTGGTTATATTGTTGTTATATCATGGCTTGGAGTCTTGTTGTGTAAGAAACTAGAGCTGTATTTTCCTTCCGATTGGGAATATTCTTAGATGGGGTATTTTAGATACTGTGGTTTTGAATCTTTGATCAGCATCTGTGTTTGGGTTTGCTCAAGTACATTGATGTTTGATATGTCCATGAACAAACCGAATCAGTATCTTGGTTGTTAGTTTGTGATCATCTGAGTCACTTAAAAGTCTGATTTTGCTTCACTTGGAAAATCATACCTGTTTTGACCTCTGTCATAGAGGAAAAGATTTGTCCAGCGAGCTGAAAGTGAAGATCGAGGACCTGAAAGCCAAAATCGAATCCCTTAAGAACCAGAAGAAGTTTGATCTGAAGAGCAAGCTTGTGGAAATGCAATCACTGACAACTTCTCTCTAAGAAAAGCATCGAGCCCTTGGTGCAGAGGTGGAGGAGAAGCATAAGAAACAGATAGAAAACCTCAGCGTGAGGAAAGGCCTCTCGAGCAAAATGTATATGCAACTGATAGCATTGAGAGAAACCTTGAACACAAAGAAGATGAGATCCATGAACTCAAGCACTAGAATGCAAACATGCCATCAGAGCATTCTGCTGGCTCCAACGAAACTGCAAGTTTTCGGTCTAACGTTACAACCATAAAGAGCGTATTGGACAGGGAAAATGGTGCAGATAGGGAGCAAGAATCTGCTTCGAGAGGTCAACGGGATGAACACAGACAAAATCCCCAGGATGGAGAAGGCCCAAGACAAGGTGATCAAAGTAAAGGAATCAGCGGAGATAGTGTTAGTTCCACCAAAGGGCGCCACCCAACGTGGAAGCTGTGAACAAAGAACAAGGCAGTGAAACTCTTCAAGATGTCAATGCAGGCAAACAAACTGAACATGCAAGAAGAGGCGCAGTCAAACGAGAAGTGAATGTAGATGCTGGTGACGTGTTATCTCTTCATGAAACTTCACAGGCTGCTCATTTCATCCAAATGACAGTTTGCAATCAGCTACATTTTTTATTAGAGAATGTGAAGGATTGAGTTCCAATCTGATAGTTTTGATCAGAGCCGACATAATTGTATATTCTAAATGTTGATCAGAGCCGTTTGTTTCTCAAACATTAGTATTGAACTTTGTCTAGATATTTCACATTGTCTGTGGGAGGAACTAAATCAAAGTGGCAAAGATTCATGGTGTGTGTTTGATGACGCAACTCCGATAAAAGATTATGCTGGGATGGAGGATATTTGACTTGGTTTGTTCATTTCTGCATTTTTTTAATTCATTCAAGAGATCGTAACATGAAACTAAAAAGGAAATGGAAGACTGTAAGAGCTCTTCATCACAATTAAAAATAAAAAAATATGTTCTGAAAATCTGAAAATATGTTTCCTTATTATTAAACTAAGAAATATTTTTTTAGAAATCTAGAAATATATTTTTTTCATCAAACAAAGAAATATATTTTTCAGTTATCACACAAACATCAAAATGAGAATAAAAAATGAGAATCAGAAAAAAAAATTTCATTCTATTTTTTCAAGAAATATATTTTCAAAAATATCTTCCCAATTTCAAGTTTCCAATCAATCAAAATATCAAACGGCCCTTAAAATACCATATTTCCTCTTGAGGGGCATTCTAGGAAAGCGTGGCACGAAGTCTACCATTTTCAGTCCCTCCCGTCGAAACGGTTACACACACCTTTAGTTTAGGAAAATTTCGTGCACCTCGACTACCCATCTCCAAGAGTCATGGGAAAGCTGAGTCGGGGCACTCCATTCGGGTCCATCATGAAGAAACCCGAATCGACGTCTGGAGTTGATAGACAAGAATGACTTGAGAGAGGAGGCGAGAACTATTGTGTCAATCTGTACGTTGAGGTCTTTATGGTCAATACACGCATTTGATCAGCAAAGAAGACGCTTCGATTTTCAAATATAGAAACCAAAAGCCATAAAGATCATTGGTCGAAGGAGAGTGAATCAAGGAAGAGGGAGCGTAGGCAATAAAGGTTGTCGGTTGGAACAGAGCGAGCGAAGTCGTCAAGGAACAAGAAGCAGGTGGAGTAAAGGCTGTTGTTGGAGTAGAGCGAGTGGAACCCACTAGCGAAGAAAGCATGGACAGCGAGAGATTTAGGCGGTTTCATCTAATTGGTTTCCCACCCCTTTCGTGATCTTAGATGCCATAGGACGTGTTATGGAAGACAACATAGCAGTTAGGTTGGTTCCACTCTCTTTCCTTTTTTCTTTGGACGCTATACAACTAAGATAATGAAAGGGTTTGTTACCTCGTGCTTCGATAATGCATGTTATAGCATCTGAGATAACGAAGGGGTTTGCTATCTCAAACGCTATTGAACGCATTATGGAAAACGTTGTATTGTCTTTGATATCATGCTCTTTAGCGTCTAGATCATGAAGGCGTTTGTTATCTTAGAGGCTATAGGACACGTTATCAAAAACTCTATATTGTCTTTGATAACATGTGCTATGGTGTCTGAGATAACGAAAGGGTTCATCATCTCAGATAATGAAAGGATTCGTTTTCGTTATCTCATATAATGAAAGGGCACGCTATCTGAAACATTATTGGATGCGTTATTAAACCGATATATTGTCTTAGTTATTTCAAATATAGCATCGCAGATAACAAAGAAGCTCATTATCTCAGATGCAATAGCATGCATTGTTATCGAAGATAGTACGATAACGTGTGCATCCTATTGTGTATGAGATGACGAAAGAGTTCGTCATCTTAGATGTTATAGTGCACGCTATCGAGCTTTCAACACGTACTATATTGTTTAAGATTGGTTCCCTCCCTTCCTTTTTCATTATCTTATACGGTATAATAGCAAGTGTCACCAAAACAGTAAAACATTATCTCATTTGCTTATTGTAGATCAACCATGTCTATTCTTCAAGCCATATGGAAAAATATCACACTGACCATTCATTGTATGACATCTACTGAAGTAAAGTTCAACAACATGTTGAACTAAACATATAGAACATGGTAAAAGATGGATTGATAGGTGTGTCCGCATAACCGACAGAAGGTAGAACAGTTGAAGTTGTCGTTGCGGCAAAAGTGGAGAAAGAAAACAAATGTGAAAATAAAAAATGAGGAGGAGCAAGTCGTGAAATGCAAAGAAAAGTGGTAGAAGATGATGATAACAGAGAGTTGTTGGAGGAAGTAGAGGAAGCAATCATGCAACAAGCGGTGGAAAGGGTGGAGAATATTATCCTCTACCTGAGCAGCGCATTCTTGAGGGGAAGTAGATGGAGAAGAAGTTATAAAACAACAACAAGACAGAGATGTCCAAAAAGAAGCTACATTGAAAATTAGATGTGTGAGGCAAAGAAGTTATAGAACAACAAGTAATCTGTTGGGGAAACTTACGATGCAGCGGAAGTTGCAAGCCGTCGCCTGTAAGATCACCAGCGGCTTTAGTTCCATGTAGAACTCGTCCCTATAGAAAACAACACAAGAGGAAGAGGAAGAAGTAGAAGAGTATGTCAGTTTTGGGGTTTCTTTCTGAGGGGCTCCTCATGTGTAATCAACCATATATTACTTAGTCTCGCTGGATATAAATAGTTAGCCCCTTAGGTTTTCCCCAAATCCAACAGCGGTTACAGTGAGTGAGAGATTTTAGGTGAGCATTAAAGCTCGTAACTGCAAGTGGGCCCCCTTGCAGTTACGAGATGAATGGGTAGGGCTCTTGGCCACTACCACTACCCAACATCTCCCACTTAGCCATGAGACCACCAGTTTGCATCCACTATATGTGAGTTTTTTTGATCTTTAGTTACATGGTTTTTCATCATCGTAACACAAACTTTATTCAAAGTTTACAACGAGGTTTTTCATTTAATGGTTTTTCCTTCGCAACCTTTCAAATATCCAATATATTGTACATTAGTTACGAGGTTTTCTTCATGTGCAAGTATTTCCATCGTAACATGTTAAAACTTAGTCTTATGCAGACCATAAGCTTTACTTAAAGATCATCAAGAATTCTCTTGATAATAAAGCTAGCAATCATGTAAGCATTTGAAACATACTTTGCATATTCTCTTCTTGTTCAACAATTTCTTGTTCAACAATGAAATTAACCTGGATACTTTCCAACCACCTCACAAAGAGGCAAACCAGGATTTTTTTAGCCTCATGCGGGCTACATGCTTAACAAATAAATCAATAGGAATTCTTTTTACTAAAAATGCTAGAAAACATATAAATACTTCTTTGTTTCATTCATGTATCCAAAAACAATTAATTGCCTTAAGACAAGGCAAACCTGGACATTTTTAATGTGTACTGACAAGCCAAATTAAGAGCTTGTATCACGTCCAGTACATAAACTAATATACATTGAAAGCTCATAATATACTTTTCCTTTATTGTTTTCCACAATTACTTAACTCCTTTAACAACAGGAGTTCCAAAGTATTCATGCAATGCTTTAAGATGTGACAAAACAATATAAAGTTTTCCAACATAGCAAAGAGCATATTCAAGTGTGCTCACTTATCAAATATTTACATAGTCATCAACCTGATTAGCAACTCCTAATCTTTATTATGACTATTTAACAGAATGAGCAATTAATTTATAGTCTATTATACAAGCACTTTTCATCTTATATAGTTTTCATCATTGTACTCTCTCATAGAAAGAGTTTCATTTAACTCATCGAGGTCAATACATAGCTTCGACAACATATGCATGCAACAATAATTCAAATATCTTCATTCATGTATTCTACAAGATGATCATTAACATCACTAATAAGCTTCAGTCGGACATTTAATACCAAACTGATTCTTAGTCGGTTCATTACCTGACCGCTTATTAGCATATTTAATCGATCAAACTTGATCATCAAATGAATAGTCAGATTTTGTGCAAGCAACAATGATTCAAATATAACCATAAAGCTATTGACTTTTGTGACTATTATCAATGTTTGAAGAATAAAGAATTGGACTCAGTTGGTTATTTTTCTAACTGATCCATAAATTGATCCAGACGGTTCATTACCACACTGATCCTCGGACGAATGTTGCTCAGTTTGTTCATTGCCAAATTGATCCTCAGTCGGTTCATTGCCAGACTATTATCCAATTGGTTCATTGCCAAACTGTTCCTCAATCGGTTCATTGCCAGAAGAGCACGTAGTTTCTCAAAGGTGACGATGAAAGGAAAAACAAACACCCAGGTTGGAGCTACGACTGGAAATTCACTCCTCTCAGCCAGTCTCGTGAGAAGATCTTGGAATACCTTCTCACCAAAGGAACTATCATCCTGCCAAAAGTATCAGAGCCTCCAAAAATGATGGGAGGAAATAAAGAAAAACTGTGTAAGTTTCATCGTGCCCCTGGTCATGGCCCTGATGATTGTTTTGTCCTCAAAAATATTATTCAAGACTTCATCAACAAGTATCTCAAGATTGGTGATGATAGCGTCCTTGAGGTGTTGAGGAATCCATTTCCTGACCATGGGAAGGCGGCAGTGGCCATGATCACCACAGGCACTCCACTTCCATATCATCCGCAGGAGCACATCCGACCTTGTGGTGGAAGTAGTTCACATAAAGTCATGGTGACAGATCAAGGTGGGAAACCTTTGGATTTTATTGCTCTGATGAACGGAAAGATAAAAGGTTCATTCGAAAAACTTCCAATAATCACAAAGACTTTTATCTTACAAAGCGGTGATGATGAATCATCAAATGACTCTCTGGATGAAGATTCATGCTACTGGGGTAAGGTCCTCCCCTTGGAAGAACGTGTAGTTGAAGGAGATTGGATTCGACTCTCTAAGGACCAGTCAATTATCTTTTCAGAGAAGGACCTCTCAAAATGGGGATATTTTTATGAAGATGCTCTTTACATCGTCGTCCAAGTCAATGGAATGACTGTGCCACATGTATTGATTGACGGAGGAAGTGGCTTAAATATTTTCCCCGATCTCACGGCCAAAGCTTTGGGATTTCGTGAAGACAAATATCGTTCCGATAATACCAAGATCTATGGATACGATGGCCGAGGCATGAACAGCAAAGGTACCCTCGACATGAATGTGATCATTGAAAATACTAGCCATTGCATTGTATTTCATGTGGTAGATGTACCACCATCATACAACTTGCTTTTGGGACGACCTTGGATCCATCAAGTACGAGGGATCCCATCCACTCTTCATCAATGCCTAAAATAGAGTTTTGGTCCATCAGTCATCACTGTCCGTGCTGAGGATCCGGTCGAGAGTTTGATGCAACCCATGCTCCCTAGGCCAATTGATCCGGTGGATGTACCGAGCATAAGAACAACAAAAGACAGACCTTTGGAAGAATGGATGCAGAACATGGAGATAGGGGAACCATCCGGGAATGCTTATACTATTTCAAGCAATCGTGCAAGTTACCAAGAACACCTATTGTATGTTCATTTCATGAAAAATCCTAAGGATTTTCAGTGGCTTCTGAAAGGTGGCTACCGTCCATTCACTGGTCTCGGGAAAAATGAAGATGAGATATTGCAACCGATTAGCATCTCTTTTCAGATGAACATGAGAGGACTGGGATATCATGAAGGAATTTGAAGAAAATCTTGGGGGCTAATAGTATTTACTTTTGTTTCAAAATCCTCCCATGAATTTTGTAATTTTAAACATCTTTTTGTTTAACTAAGAACCTTTATATATATATAAAATATATATATATATATGCAAAAGCAAGTAATCTTTTGTTGTCGATTTTAATTTCGTCCAACTCTTTCCTTTATCCTCTTTACAGGATGTCAGAACTCAATATGTCTCAGTTTATTCTTTTTCCTCGAAAGTCCCCCCAAAAAGCATTTATCGAACAAGCAGTCGGTGAAATGGAACCTATAGCAGTACCCGAGTCAGAATTACCAGAATTCACTCAGATTCAAAAACAAGAACATCCCTCATCCTTGGTTAATGATCCAACTGAAGAAATTAATATTGGAACCAGTGAAGATCCTAAAATTCTTCAAATTGGCACCAGTTTGTCAGTGGATGAGAAGAAAAGATTGGTGGACTTTCTTATAAGTAACCAAGAAGCTTTTGCTTAGACTTATGAAGATATGCCAGGCTTAGACCCCCAGTTGGTCGAACATTGTTTGCCCTTAAATCCTAACTACAAGCCGATTAAGCAAAAATTGCGCAAGCTTGACCATCAACTAGAAGGCCCTGTAAAAGAAGGACTAGAGGACTTGCTAAAGGCAAAATTCATTCGTGCCATTGATTACCCCGAATGGTTGGCGAACATCGTGGTGGTCCCTAAGAAAAATGGTAAAGTTAGGTTGTGCATTGACTTTCGAGACTTGAACAAAGTCACACCAAAGGATGATTATCCTCTTCCAAACATTGATCTCTTGGTAGACAGTACTGTAGGCCATGCAATGTTTTCTTTCATGGATTGATATTCGGAATATTACCAGATCAAATTAGCAGTCAAAGATCAACCTAAGACCGCTTGTACTACACCCTGGGGCACTTTTTGTTACACGGTAATGCCATTTGGGTTGAAGAATGTTGGAGCAACCTATCAAAGGGCCATGGCTGCCATCTTCCATGACCAGATGCATAAAATCATGGATCCATATATCGATGACATATTGATCAAATCAAAGACAAGAGAAGATCACATTGAAACTCTTGCCCAAGTATTCGAGAGGCTTTTACAGTACAAGCTTCGCCTGAATCCTCAAAAATGTGTGTTTGGGGTTGAGTCAGGCAAGCTATTGAGTTTCATGGTTAGTAAGAAGGGAATTGAAATAGATCTTACCAAAACTAAGGCAATAATCGATATGCCACCACCTACCAATATCAAGGAGTTGCGAAGCTTGCAAGGACGAATCCAATCTATCAGACGATTCATTTTCAATCTGGCCATGAGATGCGAGCCATTCAACCAGCTGCTGAGGAAAGGTGTCAAGTTTGAATGGAGTTTTGAATGCCAACAGTCATTCGAAATGATCAAGAAATACCTTCTAAATCCACCAATTCTAAAACCACCAACGTTGGGTAGACCATTGCTGCTTTACATCAAAGTGAATGAGTCAGCATGTGGCGGCTTTTTGGCACAATATGCGGAAGGAAGTCGCATTGAACATGCAAACATAGTTCAAATAAGAACTAGCTTAATTGCATGCTAACATAGTTCGATCCACAAATGTACAAATTACATAACATGTTTGGATCTAATAGAAACGGGATATGGATGTTTAACCGTATATCCAAATATATAATTCAAATATGAATCTCAACTGTATGTAAGGTGGATCTCAAGCAATAAGTAGATCTAGTTCCAAAAGTCACATGAATTCATATTATATTAGCATAGATCCAAACTAGTAATAGCAACAATACCATTGACAAGAATTTAAAACACATGATCTTCATTGAAATTTTATACAATACGATTCAACAACCATATTTAGATTGTTGCTAACTCATCTCTCTTTTGAGAAAAACCAGTTATCATGTACTAGCACTTTTAGTGCTATAAAGCTTCAAATAAACACATTCTTGTCAATATGAATTTTGGTTCAAGAGTGTTATGTTACATCTCTTGAGCATGCTTGAAACAAATTCATTTTATTAATAAAGAAAGCAATTGAAGCTTTATTCACTAGAACTTTAGAATGATCTTTGGATCCAGAATGACAACAAATATCACAATATGATCGGATCCAAAAGCAAACATGATAACACATATTGGAACCAAAGCAAATAGGATATGTATTTTCCATATATCCAACCAAATCAGTTCAGATCTTAAGCTGAACTTTATGCAATGTGGATTCATCAATTCAAATATATAAATTCATATCAAACCAATAATATCCACAATGTAGCTAATATGTATTTAAAACCACAAATGATCCAAATAAAATATTGTACAACATGATTTCAACAACCATGTTTGGATCAAACAATACCCCAATTCTTGAACAAGGTGCAACAAGAAAAAAAATTCTTTACCTTGAGATGATGTATGTCTGAATCCATACTAATTCATCACCCAAATAAAACAAGTCTCCAAATAAAGACATTCCAAACTCATATGGCTTTCAGTTCAAGAGTGTTACATTACACCTTATGAACATACATTTAAAACTAGTTCACCTGTAATCACCCCAAATTTTTCTAAAAGATTATGATGTTTTATCCAAGCACGAAACTCAAATTTAGATCCAAATTAAATCTAAAATACAACTTCCATATCTAAATTGGATTCAAAACCCAAGTTCAGATCCAAATCGATCATTTAAGACCCATTTGCCCCTCCTTTTGACCAAAAAATCTCCTTTTAAAGGGTGATTTTAGTCTTTTTTGGTGGACAAGACCAATTTGCCCTTCCTTTTGACCAAAAAATCTCATTTTAAAAGGTGATTTTAGTCTTTTTGGGTGGACAAGACCAATTTGTCACTCCTTTTGACCAAAAAATCTCATTTTAGAGGGTGATTTTAGTCTTTTTAGGTGGACAAGACCAATTTGCCCTTCTTTTTGACAAAAAAATCTCCTTTTAGATGATGATTTTAGTCTTTTTAGGTCAAAAAATTTAAATTTAGGGTTTTGGCTCCAAAATCTTCTATAAATTCCCCTCATTTTCCCTGCTCTTGGGTAAGATTGGCCCTTGGGAGAAACTCTAGTGTATTCTCACTTGAAGACTTAGAGTTTCTCTTGAGCTCTCTCTCTCTCCCTCTTCCTCTCTCCATTTCCCTCTCCAACTTGGAGCAAGCTACAACCCTCTTGCAGGCATCATCTTGGAGCTTCACTCAAAGGGGATTTTCAAGTGAAGATGTTTATCTTCCTTAGGTCATTTCTCATTAGAGGTATGTAATCATCATCCATCTCATTTCCTTTTTTTTTCTCATTTTTATCTCCCCATGGCCAAAGGAGATAACATTCAACCTCTTTTTAGAGACAAGAGGCTATGCTCAAGTGCACCGGGAACATGAGAAGATGAGATGATATTTTATTTTATGATTAAATAATGTTCTTTCAAGTATTATTGTTGTTGTTATTTTTTATTAATATGTTCTTACTATTATGTTATTCTTTTTTCTTGAACATAGTCTTGTTGATTGTTTTTATTTTCTCTTCTCATCTTCATCTCTCCATGGCTAAAGGAGATAGCACTCAACCTCTTTGTAGAGACAAGAGGCTATGCTCAAGTGCACCGGGAGCATGAGAAGGTGAGATGATATTTTATTTTATGATTAAATCATGCTCTTTCAAATATTCTTGTTGTTGTTGTTCTTTCCCTTCAAGAATATATTCTTGTTGTTATTGTTATTTCCTTTCTTCAATATAGCCTTGTTCTTGTTATTTTCTTTTCTCTCTTCCTCCTCTCCTCATAGCCAAAGGAGATAGCACTCAATCTCTTTTTAGAGACAAGAGGCTATGCTCAAGTGCATTGGGAGCATGGAAGGATGAGATGATCTTTCATTTCGTGATTGAATCATGTTTTCTCTTTTATTAAATATGGCATTGTTTTTCTTTCTACATTTTCTCTTCATCATCATCTCCCTATGGCTAAAGGAGGTATCACTCAATTTCTTTTTAGAGACAAGAGGCTATGCTCAAGTGCACCGGGAGCATGGAAAAATGAGATGATCTTTCATTTTAATCAGGTTCTTTATTTTTATTAATACATTCTTGTTGTTCTTTTGCTTCCTCTTATTTTTCTCTATTCCCTATTTCCCCATGGCCAAAGGAGATAGTTCTCAATCTCTATTTAAAAGTAAAGAGGCTATACTCAAGTGCACCGGGAACATGAGAAGATGAGGAGACATATCATTTCATAGTTACATCATGTCCTTCCTCCCAATTGAACCTTGCACTTTCCGTCATCCTCTTTCTCTTTTTCCTTCCTTGAATGTTGTCTATATATTTTCCATGCATAGTTGCTTGGTTTTCTACTTATATGTGAATGTATGGTGGGAACGAGAGTGTGGTTTAGGGACTCTTTATTTTTATATTAATTTTTGAGGTTGGGACTTGTCCAACTCGGGATATACCCTCACGAAAATGTACATGTTAATATGCATTTGCATGTCGTTTTGCGCTAGTTTTCTTCTTAATCATCCCATTAGGAACCCTAACGAGTGTCTTGTTATGTTGCTTGTTTTCTTCCATACCCAACGGTGGAAGAAATATATCCCTTACAACAAACTAAATAATAACATTCTATGCTTATATAAATCCTATTTTCCAAAACATTTTCAAAAGGAACCTTCTAACATGGCCTTAGGGACTTAGCTTAGACTCTTGCATGAGTCCAAGCTCCCCTCCGGCTCACATTAAACTTGAAGTTGGTAATTTTAAGTTGTTCCTTGATTTCTAATCTTGTGAAGGTATGGATGTGTACACATGTTATATACATCTGTGCCAACATGTTGACCCCCATCTTTCTCTCTCTATGCTTTCACTTTCCATTTTATAAATTTTCATATGTGCATGAATACGTATGTACATGTGCTCCATTTCCTCTCTTTCGAATATTTATTTCTCTTTGCAAGACAAATATCTTCTCTTATAAAATTTCTCAAACCCATATATACTTATGATATTCTTCTTTTCTTCTAAAATTTCTCTTTCTCTTCAAATCAATACATCTTTTTCTCTTAAGCTTTCATATATGTGTATATGTGATGGTATGCACATATGTATGCATGTCTTTCTCTATCTCTCTCTCTTTCTTTTCATAAGAGTGTTTTATCTTTTGTATTCTTTTTAACATTCTCCTTTCATGAACTTTCTATTTACCAACTTCATTAAGACCACAAACCAAGTAATGACTCAATATTAGAAACATGCTTGATGGTCTACAATCCCTATCCCTTTCCAAAAACTTTTCCTTCTTATATACAATAATTATAACAACGAAATCTTAGATGTATGTTGTGGTAGGAATGACTTTAGATGAATGTTGTGGTAGGAATGTTTTACATTTTTTCAATCATATAGGGTAAATGCATCCATGCATTCTCACCCACTTTATTTCACTTATGATCACAAGCACCTCTCCAAAAAAACTTAAGCAAGGAGGGATGGAGATCTAGCTAAGTGGTAACCGAATTAGAGCAAAATCTCAAACCTACTTAAAGTCTTAAGAGAACACTAAAGTGATTTCAAAATGATTTCACAAGTTTTTCAAATGATATTTACTAGTTTCACTTTTTCCTCAAAACATTTCACATTTTCAAGCAACTCTTCAAGAACCTTTTCAAAAGTTTGAAACTTCAAACTTTCAATATTTTCTACACCACATATAGAATCAAAAAGATGTTTAAGTTAAAATGAAATGCATCAATGATAAACATAGCCCTTGGGTTGTTTACCCCCGGTAAAGGCGCCGGAAACGGTCGATCCTTTTACCGACGGATGAGTCCCTTTCTTTCCTCTTTCAAAACAAAAACCTCATTTTTCTAGTGCACTTCAAAACCAATGAAAATTTTGGGATGCAAACATCACCTCAGCAATGAAGTAAATAAAGTCTTGTTCAATAGCACTCTAAAATTATTTGAATTTATATATGCTAGCCATCTTTGATAAGGGCAAATAAAATTTCATGTACTAGAACAAAACTTTAAATAAAATATTTCATTAATATGACTTTCATCATGCTTTGAGAGTGTTACCTTCCACAGGGCAAACATGATGATATATTGTATTCAGTGCCAGTACAAGTATTTGGAGCCAATGATCCAACCAACTTAATCTGGATCTAAATTCATCACGAACCCAACACAATGCTATATGGATCTCACCATGTCTAAGAGTGTTGATTTACACCTCTTAGCATACCAGCATACAGTAATATAATTATTCCTTTTAACTAGGATAAACACAAAGTAATATAATCTTTATCTCGAGAATATTCTTTCATAAGGAGCTAAAGAAATTCATTTTATAGCACTCTAGTGCTACTCACATTGAAAAATGTACAACTTGTAAAACCATTAGATCTAAAAATCAATGTTCATCAAAATATGTTTAGATCTAATATAAACAAGATATAAATCTTGAACAAGTCAAATCAGATCATGCTCCAAAAGAGTGCAACGTTTAGTATGAGATCCAAATTCAACAACTAAATGGATATATAAAAAAAAGTTTTGGTCATTTCTAATATCTGCATGGACCCAAAATGACGATGAATTTCGTAAAGCAAGTATAATAATATATACTTGAACCAACATAAACAGGATATGGGTTTTTAACCAATATCCAAACAAATTTAGATCTGAATATGTCATTATTCAAACTGAATGTAATATAGTTCTTAAGCAACAATCAGATCCAAAGCAAAAATCCAAATGATTAGTTAGATTCAGATCTTACCTATGTGGATCTACACACAATAATATCAACACTATAATTGATATGTATTTAAACAAATAAAGAGGATCCAAATTCAAATCCAATATGAATATGTTTCAACATAATATCCATATCTAAATACGACACAAGGTTTATAGCGCCATTGGGTCATGCACACAAAGTAACAAAATTGCATAAGCATACATGCTTACCATTTTCAGCTTTTTGCCTGAGGCTCCTTTCTAATTTTACAGACAGACTTAAAAACCACAAAGATGAATTTAATCATCGCTAGATATTTGCAACATTTCCTCCATTATTCTCAAAACTATTTCCAGAGCCCTTTTTCGGTAATCTTGAATAAGTCTAAAGGGTACCTATATGCAATTGTACATTAAATCTCGGTTTTCCATTGAAATTGCAAAACTATTTTCTGTAACCCTCTTTCAGCAATTTATAATAACTCAGAGGGTACCACTTCGAAATTTCATATAAAATTCTAGGTTTTCACCTAAATTAACTTTCGCAAGCCTCTTTCTAAAGGTTTTTAGCAAAAACGTTGTGGCATGAATTTATGAAAAAAATAACAGCGGTTTTGAAAATACTACAGAAGTGGTAGACTGATTTTGTAATTTCTGAATTTTGGGTATAAAATCCCCTTTCACGCTGAAAATTTTTCTTTTGTGCGTTTTCTTTCTCTCTCCTCTCAACTCTCTCATCTCGCGAAAACTGCCTCTCTCCTCTCAACTCTCTCTCGCCAAACCTCTGCCTGGCTAGGGTTTGTCCACCACGCCTCCGCCGCTGCTACTGCCGTGTTTCTTCACCGCAACCGTGATGAAGACCTGCCTACCGGCGCGGTGAGAACTTACGGCAAGTCTCCTCCCTTCTTACACTTCCACCATACCCGGTGGCTCACGGGGAGGGCAGGAGGCAACCTACCTGGCTTCGTCCTCCAACCAGCGACTGATCAAGGCCTCGGTTTCTTCCAGGTAATAAACCATGGAGTGAACATAGACCTCACATCTAGGGCACTTCATCACTTGGATGAGTTTCCAGGCAACCGCATCATGAGAAGAAGAAAATGAGGGGCTCCTCCGATGGTCATTCCCATTGTTTCACTTCCAAATGCCTTGCTTTTCTTCCCCTTTCATGCCTCTGATCCTACGCTTGCGCTGGACCATTTCCAAGCTACAGGGTATCCTAGATGTCAATTGACGATGGGGTTTGGCGAGGAGGTTTCTACAATTATAGAGGGAGAAGGTGATGCCCAGGGAGAGACCCAAAGCCATTCTGGTCATCTCTAGCCATAGGGAGATAGCCAGCCCTGTGTCAGCGTCATCTCCACTGCCAATGCTACCATCTACGCCCATGTACCAGTTGAGGAGATGAGACGCTGGAATAAGATAGAAAAACAGGACGACCACCTAGCACAGACTGATCTGCGTGTCCTTGGTTTGGAAAAGAAACGACGACGCAACTCGACGCTAGACGACAGAAGGAGGCTGGAGCAGAGAGGTCGAGGAATAAGAGACCAGTCATTTAGGGTCCAACGGAAGAGGAAGTAGAGTTTAATTTCTCCATGTAAAATCTCTTATTCTTCCCTCTTTCCCTTAGTATTCTCTTGTTTATCGAGCAGAGCAAGTTTTGCTCTCTGTCGTTCTCTGGTTCTCTTGCAGACAGAAAATAAATCGACAATTTATAGAAAACAGAGAATCCCAAACCCAATCAAGACACTCAGTTTAGCATGCTTTGTTTTCAGAAAACAGATCTTAAAATAATACACGCATGATGCACAGACGACACACTTGCATTAACAGATAGTATAATCTGCACAGGGGCCACAGTAGTTGAATTTCACTTACAGAAAATTCGACAAACCTGGCTTTGACATGCATTCATAGTTATCACAGGCACCACTGAAAGTCGGAATAGACTTACTGGTATTCGTAGAACCTGGCGCTCTGATACCACTATTGGGGAAACTTACGATGCAGCGGAAGTTGCAAGTCGTCGCCTGTAAGATCACCAACAGCTTTAGTTCCATGTAGAACTCGTCCCTGTAGAAAACAACACAAGAGGAAGAGGAAGAAGTAGAAGAGTATGTCAGTTTTGGGGTTTCCTTCTAAGGGGCTCCTCATGTGTAATCAACCATATATTACTTAGTCTCACTGGATATAAATAGTCATCCCCTTAGGTTTTCCCTAAATCCAGCAGCGGTTACAGTGAGTGAGAGATTTTAGGTGAGCATTAAAGCTCGTAACTGCAAGTGGGCCCCCTGGTAGTTATGAGATGAATGGGTAGGGCTCTTGGCCACTACCACTACCCAACATAATCTGCCCACACTTGATCATCTATTTCAACAGACTTTGAGGTGGGATCACAGCCGAAGCCACCTGTGTTTAAAATTTCTTTGTAAACCAACCATTCACGTTTTCAAGTTTTAACTTATTTTTTCTTTCATGACCGCAGTCCCAAACTTGTCAATCATTTTCTTCTCAAGTATCGCAATAACCCTTTCTTTTCTATCCTCTGCCAGACATCATCTCTGGTGTTCTTGTCAATTATAGTAAGTGTTGCATTAAAAAGTCTATTTGTTCATCGGCCCATTTCATGGATTCTACTTTTGATGAGCCGGACTTGTCCATATTAATCAACTTTTTATGTAAAAAGCAAAATTATGAATCAAAACAACTATCATACATAACCTACATATTTAACACTAACCAACATATATAACAAATGAAAACTCAAAGACATTATATGGCATTGTTTTTCTTTCTACATTTTCTCTTCATCTTCATCTCCCTATGGCTAAAGGAGGTATCACTTAATCTCTTTTTAGAGACAAGAGGCTATGCTCAAGTGCACCGGGAGCATGGAAAAATGAGATGATCTTTCATTTTAATCATGTTCTTTATTTTTATTAATACATTCTTGTTGTTCTTTTGCTTCCTCTTATTTTCCTCTATTCCCTATTTCCCCATGGCCAAAGGAGATAGTTCTCAATCTCTATTTAAGAGTAAAGAAGCTATACTCAAGTGCACCGAGAACATGAGAAGATGAGGTGACATATCATTTCATAGTTACATCATGTCCTTCCTCCCAATTGAACCTTGCACTTTCCGTCATCCTCTTTCTCTTTTTCCTTCCTTGAATGTTGTCTATATATTTTCCATGCATAGTTGCTTGGTTTCTACTTATATGTGAATGTATGGTGGGAATGAGAGTGTGGTTTGGAGACTCTTTATTTTTGTATTAATTTTTGAGGTTGGGACTTGTCCAACCCGGGATATACCCTCACGAAAATGTACATGTTAATATGCATTTGCATGTCATTTTGCGCTAGTTTCCTTCTTAATCATCCCATTAGGAACCCTAACGAGTGTCTTGTTATGTTGCTTGTTTTCTTCCATACCCAACGGTGGAAGAAATATATCCCTTACAACAAACTAAATGATAACATTCTATGCTTATATAAATCCTATTTTCCAAAACATTTTCAAAAGGAACCTTCTAACATGGCCTTAGGGACTTAGCTTAGACTCTTGCATGAGTCCAAGCTCCCCTCCGGCTCACATTAAACTTGAAGTTGGTAATTTAAGTTGTTCCTTGATTTCTAATCTTGTGAAGGTATGGATGTGTACACATGTTATATACATCTATGCCAACATGATGACCCTCCATCTTTCTCTCTCTATGCTTTCACTTTCCATTTTATAAATTTTCATATGTGCATGAATACGTATGTACATGTGCTCCATTTCCTCTCTTTCGAATATTTATTCCTCTTTGCAAGACAAATATCTTCTCTTATAAAATTTCTCAAACCCATATATACGTATGATATTCTTCTTTTCTTCTAAAATTTCTCTTTCTCTTCAAATCAGTACATTTTTTTCTCTTAAGCTTTCATATATGTGTATATGTGATGGTATGCACATATGTATGCATGTCTTTCTCTATCTCTCTCTCTTTCTTTTCATAAGAGTGTTTTATTTCTTGTATTCTTTTTAACATTCTCTTCTCATGAACTTTCTATTTACCAACTTCATTAAGACCACAAACCAAGTAATGACTCAATATTGGAATTATGCTTGATGGTCTACAATCCCTATCCCTTTCCAAAAACTTTTCCTTCTTATATACAATAATTATAACAACGAAATCTTAGATGTATGTTATGGTAGGAATGACTTTAGATGAATGTTGTGGTAGGAATGTTTTACATTTTTTCAATCATATAGGGTAAATGCATCCATGCATTCTCAGCCACTTTATTTCACTTATGATCACAAGCACCTCTCCAAAAGAACTTAAGCAAAGAGGGATTGAGCTCTAGCTAGGTGGTAACCGAATTAGAGCAAAATCTCAAACTTACTTAAAGTCTTAAGAGAACATTAAAGTGATTTCAAAATGATTTCACAAGTTTTTCAAATGATATTTACTAGTTTCACTTTTTCCTCAAAACATTTCATATTTTCAAGCAACTCTTCAAGAACCTTTTCAATAGTTTGAAACTTCAAACTTTCAATATTTTCTACACCTTTTATATCCTAAGCCCAATCTTTGACCCAAAATAAATTCGCAACTATATCCAAAATGAATCTCTAAACTTTTGTCTGAACCCAAACACAAAATTCAAATTCAAAACTCAACTTTACACATGATATTCAAATCCAAAATCCATCTCATGGATCCAAATTAGATCCCAAACCCAAGTCTAGATCTAAATCGAGCATTTCAAATTCAAAATCCAAAATCGAGTTCAAAATGATAAAATTTTACGCTATAAGCACTGCGTACGCATGCACGAGCCTTGCCTTTGTTTCATGTTTCATTCTCGCGCCAAGACATGTTTTTAAGCCCAAATCAACTCTAATATGCATTGACAACCAATTGAACCCAAATCGGATTTAAAAATGAGCCCTGAGTCACTCAAAACGGAGTTGACCACCCATTTCTAACAAAAAACCATTTTTTACACATTTTAAATTAAAAAAGAGTTTTATGTTTTTTATATGAACGACTTTTTGTTATTTTATTTTATCTTGTTTTTTTTTAATCGCACGTCGGCACACGCGACCGCGCCTTCACGCCCTACAGTGCGTCAAGACCCCCCCAGAATTTTTGATGAAAAAACGGTTTTGGCCTATTTGGGTGTCTTCCCACACCTCAAAGGGGTGTTTGTAGGCTAGTGGTCAATTTCACTTAGTCCAAGCCTATTTTAAAAACAATTAAATTATTCAAAAATATTTAAAATTTGCATAAAAATCTTGTTAAATTCAAAAAAATTCAAAGTTTAAGAATTGGCTTCAAAATTCTTTATAAATATCCCAACAATCCTCCCTCTTGGGCAGAAGCTAACCCTTAGAGAGCTTTTAGTGTTTTTTCACTTGAAGTTTTATAGTTTTTCCTTGGCTTTTTCTCTTCTTCTCTTCTTCTTCTTCTCCAACTTTGAGAGCAAGTTTCTCAAGGTCAAACTCTTCAAGGGAGCAGAGCACAAAGAGATCTTTTCGGTGTACATCCTCACCATCTTGGAGTTTCATCCTAGGTAACCTTAGGATCATTTAAAGGAAGAGGTCCATTTCTAATATCATCCACATTGAAGGTATGTAGTTCTCCTCTTGTTTTTATTTTTCTCTTGCCACCTCCTCATGGCCATGCAAGAAAGCTCCAATGATTTTCTATCCAGAATCGAGATCTACATCTTGAGTGCACCGAGAGTATAAGTAAGGTGAAATAAATTACATTTCCTTATTTGTTTTTAAGAATGTGCTTGTTATATTGCTTTACTCGTCATTTATGTTTGAAATGATGGTTATGCATGATGTATTAATTTTCTTTAATTAATGAGCAAATGCACGGTAAGAATGAGTGTTTGGTTGGGATTTCTTCATTCTTATGTTGATTTTTGAGGTTGAGATTTGCTGAGAAAGCCATTCACGAATATGTACATGTTAAAATGCATTTTCATGTCATTCTCATATTTGGTTTCTTCCTTAATCACTTGATTAGGAGCCTCAATGAGTGTTTTGTCATGATATTCCCCATTTCATGAGTATTTGGATTTCTTCCATACCCAATGGTGAGAGAAATATATTCTCTTGTAACAAACAAAATGATTATAATCTTATGTTCACATATAAAAATATTGGAATCATGTTTTCTAAGAGATTTTTGAAAGTAAGAACTGCTCTTTAATGAGGCATTGGAAACTTAGCCTAGGCTCGTGCATGAGTCCAAGTCATTTCTTGGTTTTAACTCTCATGAAGACATATACGTATATACATGTTATATACATATACGTGCACATGACTATCTTTATTTTTCATTCTCTTTTCATGATTTAGCACATTCTTCTACAAATTCTCATATGTGTATATGTGAATATATATACGTGTATTTCTCTCTCTCTCCCTCCTCACTCGAGTCTCATTTTCTCTAGAAAACTCATTTTTTCTAAAATCTCTCTTTTTCTCTCTTTTTTTTTAAAAATCTTCTTCTCCATGTCAACTCGATTTACTACTTCCTTTTCATAAAGCTTTCATATATGTATGCATATGTATATATAAGTATGTATATATATATATATATAAACACACGTATCTCTCTTTCTTTTAAATATTTTGCTTTTGTGATTTTTAAAATTTCTTTCTCTCTCTTTTTTCCTATTACTCTCATATTAAAGTCTTTCATCTTTTTCATTCGTTCAAATATTTTTCTCCTATAATTTAAGGTTTTAATTTCTCATTTATCAACTTTAATAAGACCAAAACTCAAGTAATGTCCTGAAATCATGCTTGATGGTCTACAACCTCATTCCATTTTTAAAAACTTTTCTCTTTTCAAAAAAGTATTTATGACAATTATAACAATGAGAAACTTAGATGTATGTGATGGTAGAAATGTTTTTAGATGAATATTATGATAAGAATGAATGATTTCCTTCTAATCATATATGATCAATGCATTTATACATTCATTTTCACTTAACATCATGAATGATCACAAGCACATCTCTAAAAGAACTTAAGCAAGATGAGGTGGAGCTCTAATTAATTATTAATCAAATTAAAGCAAAACCTCAAACCTACTTAAAGTCTTAAAAGAACATTAAAGTGACTTCAAAAATGATCTCCAAAGTTTTTCAAATGATATTTGTAAAGATTTCTCAATTCAAAATTTCTCAAATCAGGATGATTCTTCAAAACTTTCTCAAAGTTTGAAAATCAAATCTTCAACATTTTCTTAAACACTATACCGCATTTAAAGTAAAAGATATTTAAGTCAAAACAAAATGCATCAAGAATAAACATAGCCCTTAGATTGATTACCCTCAGTAAAGAAATCGAGAACGATCAATGTTTGTACTGACAAGAGAGTCCATTTCTTTCTCATTTAAATAAAACCTCATTTTTTTTGGAGCACTCCAAAAACCAACAAAAAAAATTGGGGAAGCAAACAAGAAGAACAATAGGAACAATGCAAGAATGACGATCTCTGCCAGCCATGACCGTGGTGGAGAATGCCAGTGTCGGATTTGAGGGTGAATGCTAACTAACAACTTTGACACAGGAAGGGAAGGGGAATGTCACAAGTGAAGGGGAAGGGGAAGGCGTTACCTGTAGGAGAAGGCTGTTTTGCTATTGCTGAACCACGACCATCTCTTTCCTTCTACAGCTTGCTTCTACAAGCGTGGTCGAAGAAACACCTCTAAGATGCAGGAGATGCTCATGGGTTCTCAAAGGCTGCTCTTTCCAACAAGCAAAAAAATGATACTGGGTGCAAAGTTCCACCTTATTCCTAGTATTAAAGTTCCATAACCATCCAAAAACACTTGGCACTGAAGTTCCATGTTTGTTGGGAGATAGAACTTTTCAAAATTTTGAACTTTAGTTCCACTTCCATTGTACAGTTTCACCAATTAATTCTGCCTAAATAACCTCCACATGTAAGACTTAGTTGACGATCGATAATAATTAACATCAATATAATATTTATATAGACAATACCAATTTATAAATTTATAATCAAATTAATCATCATTAATGAATGTGTTTAAATAACCTCCACACGTAAGACTTAGTCGATTATCGATGATAAATAACGTCAATATAATAATTACATATACAATACTAAGTTGTACGTTCGTAATCCAATGATTCAACTCAAATCAATCGAATTAATTTTCATTAATGAATATATTTAAATAACCTTCACATGTAAGACTTAGCCGATGATTGTTCATAAATAACATGAACAAGACAATTACATACACAATACTAAGACATACATTTATAATCAAATTAATCAAATCAATTTTCATTAACAAATGTGTTTACTAACATGTACATATAAGGCTTAAACGATAATCAATGATAAATAATATCAATACAATAGTTACATACACAATACCAAGTTATATGTTCGTAATCTAATCAATATTTATTAACATATGAGATGGCAAATGTGTGTAAATAATATCTAATTCGTTTGAATTTTAATAGTTTACATGTTGTGGAACATATCATTTTCGTTAGGCCGGCAGACAGTCTATTGAAAGTGATGGTGAGATTTTTCATGGAACATGTTGTCCTCATTAGGCTGACAGTAGTTTGTCGTAGTTGAGGGTCTTCTTCTTCTTAGCCATTGAATATCTCTTCCAGTGATGAATGTTTGTCAGTGGGCTTGCCGGCGATGGAGAAACTAGCAACTCCAACCAATCTAAGAAAAGATAACGTGGCTAACTTGTCTATTTCAAACATGTTGCTTTATCTATTGTATACAGCATCATTGTGGCCTTTTAGTTACACATTTGTGTATGATAGGTGTTTCCATTTTTATTTATTTGTATTGAATCAAATCGCCAACAGTTTGAAGTGAGTTTGCCATTTCAAACTACTTTCTACAACACTTTCCTTCCAGGGGGAGGGCCACATGCCTCAAAGTTTCTTTAATATTAAATCGGTGCCTTCAATTTATATATTTGCTTGTTTCTATATATTGGTGCCACTAAAAGGACACAAACAATTTTTTGAATTAGTGTCTCTCAGCCCAAAATTTCTGGCTCTGCCACTGCTTCCTTCAGTTATTAAGCCACTTGGTAGTCCAAAACAACAACGTCCTATTTTCTCAAACATGGTTACCAATCTAAAAAATTTGCCTGTCTGTCTCTCTCTCTCTCCCTATCTCTCTCAGTCTACTTTTTTTTTCACAGCCAAATGCCCCAAATTGCCCTCCCTCTCTCGTGTCTCTCTGTGTTTCCCTTTTTATTTTCTATTTGTGTTTTAACCTTTAATAGATATTCAAACATGCGAAGGGATATCTGGAAAATATACCAATACAATGATATATATACCAAGCAATGAAATTTCCTTACTTTTTGTTTGTGGAGCATCAATGTATAGGCAGAGTACCATTTATTTGTTAAATTGAAGGCACAAACTTCTATTTTTGACTTCATGGTGTAACTTTTTGAGAGTAATGCAGATTTGTGGTATCAAGTGAGAGAATAAGCTGGAAGGTGGCAGATTAGTGTTGAGGAGGAGAGACATTGACGACAATTATCATTTTTATTAGATGTAGGAGTGGTCCAAAAGGGCATCTTAATGGTTTGTAAAAGGGTCTAGTTTTATAAGTTAGGGCTACTCGATGGAAATAGTTATATTTATTCTTGCTATATATATGATTTTGTTGGCTAATGAAAGTGGGAACCTATTTCGAGCAAAGGTTTTCGTTGGAACTAAACTAGCTTTTCTTGAGGTAAATATTTTAGAAACAATTTACTTGGTATATTGAAAAACATGGGATTAATTCCACTTTGATCATTTATAATTGATCGATTATTTATGGGATTAAATGTATTTATAGATTAAAACATTATCTATTTTTTCCAATTAAATATGCTTTCGTAACTACTGAAATGACACTCACCCACACGAAGCTTGATTTTTTATTAAACACTATAATGGTGGTGTAATGCACCGGTATTAATTGATCTATACCTGTGATAAAGAGCTTCGATATAGATTGGCTACACCAGGCAGAATTGTTTCGCCCAAAAAGCTACAGCGAGGGCAACAATAATGGTGATTGCAGAGGTGAATTCCCCGGCATAGAGCTATAGTGGTGGCAACACCTGTGAAAATGTCACCGGTAGAGGTCTGTTTTCCTATAGTGAAGATCTGTATTTGGGCTCATCTTAAATGGATGCCTTATACACATTTGACCACCCCACAGCAGAGAGATGTGTCAAGAAGATTCAAAAATGGGTTGATAGGTGAAAATGGATATCTTGTTCAATGTTTGCCAAACTCTCAACTGACCGAAATTCCTAGCATATAAACATGGAACCATGAGAATATGTTTATGTGCCTGAGGTCTACTCGTTGGAACTTCATGTTCAAACTACCAGCACCAAAAGTTACATGACAGAAAATTGATTTTACTTTGATGTCTGATCAAGTGTGAAATTTACGTGGGTTCTATCAACTTCTGCTATAAAAGCATGTGTTAGCATGTGTTGCACTTTTATATCTCATATTCTGCTGCCAGGACTTGTTGTAACTCCTGATTTTTCTGGTAGAACCCACCCTTTTTCTATCAAATCAGGAAGTGTGTGAACCTTCAACAGCGCGGTGACATGTGACATCGTCAAGTACATATATATATATATATATATATATATTGTATTGGAGAGAGAGACTGAGAGAGATGTCTGAAATCCATTTAAAATGAAGATAACAATAGGTGGTAATTGTTTGCTGTGGTTGAATTCGCTTTGGGTAGCTCTTATCTGCCGATGTCGACAATTTGTTTAATAGTGACATCGTCAAGTATATATATATATATATATATATATAATGTATTGGAGAGAGAGACTGAGAGAGATGTCTGAAATCCATTTGAAATGAAGATAACAATAGGTGGTAATTGTTTCCTGTGGTTGAATTCGCTTTGGGTAGCTCTTATCTGCCGATGTCGACAATTTGTTTAATAGATGAGATATATTTTGCTCTTGTATATTGGTTTAATCGCTTTTTAACATTCTTATCCTACTTGTGGATATGACTTATCAAATGCTCTTGAAAAATGTTTTACGTTGAACACAAATTGATTTAATGAAATGCAAAATATTTTCATCTTGTATTTATTACTGTTCGTGTTGCTCTTGCGTCGTTTAGCAGTACTATTTTATGTTCTTCAAAGAAGGAAAAAGAATTAGCCAAGGCTATAGTGGTGATTATTTCATCGCTAAAAGAACTATAATACCTATAGCGGTGAATTTTCTTACTGCGGTAGATTCTCATTGGTAACCATTACCAGTGCCTTGTGCTGTCGCTTTCTTATTGGCAACCGTCTGTGTCAGTTGGCCTTGGCCAGCCTCTAGGTTATGATGGGTCATTTCCGATACCTTTGTTACGGCTTTAGGGCTTATTAGCAACGGCTCTTGTATATTTTTCTGTAGTGTGATAATTTTTTTGGTATATCCTTAGCTTGCAAGTGATGCCTCTCATTTAGTACTACATTTTCTCGCTGAGCAGTTGTCCATTACAAAATATATTTATTAGTTGATTCAGCGTCTGGGTTCTTAAAGGTCGTTTGGCAGTATGGATACTTGGTGAATGTTTTAGGAATCTAACTCAAAGATTGGAATAGGTTCGTGAATAATAATTCTAATGTCCGATAACCTGCATAAATCTTTGGGCAGATTGTTAAGACACTCACCAAATGTCTCTGCTGCCAAAAAAACCACTTAAAGTTTTTCAAACTCAGCCACTGTCCAAACTCCGCTCACGTTGATTGCACTTAATTTGAAAGCTTGCACCAACATCAAACCTTCGTTTTCTGAAAAATACGGTAGCTGAATCTCACTTTCTCTTACATCGAATCAACCAGGTTTTGCTTCTTCTTCCACTAGTGCCGAATGCCTAAGGGAGAATGTCAATATGCAAGGAAAAAAACAGTGATAATACCACAAAAAGGGAAATGTCCACGCGTGTGAGAATGCTGACAACTAACTGAATTGTTATCATGGTGCACACACACACACACACACACACACACACACACACACACACACATATATATATATATATATATATATATATATATATATATATATATATATATCCAACCTCTATGACCAGATGATATGTTTAAGTTTTGAGGCGCTTAAAACCATCGTATTAGTGCATTCTTTGACAGCAGTTGATTGGTCAGGGCTTTTAGCCATGGAATATACGAGTTGTGACGGTTTTCAACATTGTAAAATTTGAAAATGACATCCAACTATAGACTTTGGCCAGTTCATTTCAAATTATGGGGTTAAACCTCCGTGCAGAGTGAAGGATCTTGAAGTTCATAGAGTTTTTACTTAATTTAAATTTACATTATTAAGAAGAATAAACTATACATATGGCAAGTAAAACCAATGCAGCTAGGTCTCCTGCCAAGCCCCATATATATATATATATATATATATGTTTGCTTCGTATGAACTTTGAGAGAGATGCTTATGGGAGGTTAATTTCCAGCATCCATCGCGTCACTTTTGTCAACGCACTTTATAAATGTTGAGGGAGGGGTTATCCCACTGTTTGAGTGAATGCTGAAGGCCCTTCCTGGGACCGGGATTCAAAACTGCATTTGTGTCTGGGTTGGAGCTTATGTTGCATTTCAGCTTGTGCATTGCTTTCTTTCTATTAATGGCACACAAGTGGAGAGCACACTCATGCTACTCGAATTAGTGAACTGCCGCCTATCAACCACTGACCCAAGCAAGTTGCGCTATATACCCTTCAGGTCAAATGCACTTTACACCTCCCACTAACCTGCCATTTTAAACAAGCAGCAAGGATATTCTCCTAAGGATTCTACGCTCTAAGCTCTGGCGTATTATCCCTATCATCTTTCAAGCATAATGTGTACAGAACCCTCGACCTGCATTTGACCAAGGTTAGTCAACCTCGGTGGGGAGGAAGATCTCATGGAAGAAAAACGTGCATGAGAAGAGACAACAACAGTAGAAGTTAATGCATGCAGGGGCTTCAATTAATTCGGTACTCCAATGAGGTGGGGGGGAACTTTGTGAATAAAACAAGCGCTAGTTAACAGCAATGGAATTTTTTTTCTAGCTCCGTCAGGCATCCATTAAATGCAAGCACGGTTGTCTGCATGTATTTGTGAGGCAATTTATTCCCCGTCGTACCATCATGCCATGTGCTCTTAATAGTGACAGCCTATTCTGTGCAGTTCCACCGCAATGAATGTCGCTAAAACAGAAGGCCAAAGAGAAAACCTACTCCCTTTAACATTTGACAAAAGAAATAGTACCAACTTGTTCTCCCTTCTGAGGAATTCTTATTTATAGTTTCACCATAAAATTTACATCTGAGGATTCAAAGGCATTTCGATAAATACGAAGTTTTACAGATTTCCAGCGGCCCTGTTGCAGACAGAGGAATGATTCAGTAAAAAGATGGCAGAGAATTTTTATTAAACTATGCACATGGTATGTTTCGGATCAGTTTTTTAAGCCTTCCAATTTGCTGGAATGGCTTCTTGCGGTAAACTTCCTTTTTGTTTTTTTTTTCCTGATGATCATGCGGAATGTTTCGATGGTTGAATGGTATGGATAAAGTAGTAATCTTCCGAAGGAAAGAATCCAACAAGTCTTCTGTTCGTGGAAAGAAATCAACGTGGAAGATGAAAAATAAACTTTTGGACTGTAGGCCTAAAGCTTAACTTTTAGCCTGGTTTCTTTCAAGGTAAGCGCTATGCTGTCAAAGTGGGCCTGTAGGAAAAATACTTTACTTAATATTGAGACCCACTAAAAGTAGCACTTAATGCTTATTTCACCCAATTAAGAAAAACACCATATTCCTTGCAACATAATCAGCTTTGATGAGAGAGCAAGTGAAATATAAGGGGCCTTTGTTTCTAGCGAACCGATTGTCCCTTTCAGTCATAAATTTGTCAGTAAGTTTACTTATCAACTATAACAATCATGGAAAAGGTAACCTCCTCTTTTCAAATGCTAATTAGAACTGGACAAAGGCTGATAATAGGAGTCATAAATGTACACCATGGAGCAGTAATCACAAATCAGGAAGATTTTGATTTTCCTTGAGCTCAAAAAGTTGCCACCATGCACAGGAGAAGCAGAAGATGGAATTATGAGCAAGAATTAGCAATTTACGTAACTGGGTCAAGCTGCTGCCTCAACATCCAGACTTGCCCAAGAGGTTGATATCGTCAGATTTTTTATTTTTTATTTTTGACGAACGAATGTCTAAATTCATTCAGAACAACAATTTTGTTAAATATTATAATATCCTTCAAACTTTTATGCTTTCTCTTTGCAGCAGAAAATACAATCACCTAGAATTAAAAAACGACAATCACTATACACTCGTATTATAGCTAAATCACCAGTTCTAACTACACTTTACAAGGTGAAGACCATTGATAACAGAGCATAAGAAATTCCTCTGGTTCGCTGGTCCCCAGCCAACAATTTGAATCTTCAACTAGAAAAGAATGCTTCGTTATCAGGAGCTACATATGTACAGATTGGTAGAAACTGAACATGCCAATGCAATTATTGATCCTTCTTTCTGTCACAAAATTCTTGCAAAGGCTTGGCCAAGAAGACGTAACTGTACAAAAGGAACCATTGCTAAAGGATCACCATTGCTCTTGGTCCCTGAAAAGAGATACAAAAGGAAACTATGAAGAAACTCCATTGCACCACAGAGCTACACTTTAATGGAATCAATTGTAAACCATTAAAAAAAGTCTCAGATATGCCCATTCAGGAACTGCTAACAAATTGTGAGTCCAGTGTCGTCCTCGATTCCATTGAGGGAGTAGGGATGATGCCCATGGGACTTAGCTAGATAAATTCCATCGTTGAGTTTTTGGTTCACTTGGATAAGTAATCCAATATGACCCAGATTAACCATATGGAAAACATTCCAGCCAACTGACATCCGTGTAATTCCTAACCAAACCACCTGACCTGCTTGCCCCTTGTATACACTTAATTGGTGAGAAGCAAATCTCTTTGACAACCTAACATGACAACTAGAAAACAACAAAGTGGGGAATAAAGAAAATTTCAGCAAAAAATGATCCAGCAGAAACTTACTTAATGGGAAGTGTGGAAACCAATGGACTTCCTAACGATTGATTGCAGAAGAAGAATCTCGTGGTCCACGATGCTCAGTCAAAACCACAAAACCTCTCAATTAATCTGAAGAAGAATTAGATTGCAAGAAACGCGCTACTTCTCCATACAGCTGTGACTCCTCAAACGGCTTGGAAACATAACCATCCATGCCAGCCTGCAAGCAGTGCTCGTGTGTGGCCTGAATCACATCAGCAGTCATGGCCAAGATTGGTGTATGCCAGTGTACGAGGTTTCCATGAACTTCAGATGCTTCACCTTTCTGGACGCGATCATTTAGACCAGTTTCCATATCTCTAATTCTTCTTGTAGCTTCAAACCTGAAATCACAACAGTATGTTATGAGATGGTCAATCACACAATACGGTACTCTAAGCAGTATTCTTACTGCAGCAGAATTACCCGTCCATTTCAGGCATTTGAACATCCATGAAGCACGCATCAAACTCATGTGGTGGCTTGAGCTTTGCGACAGCTATTTTGCCAGATTCAGCACATTCTACATTCGCTCCATACTTCTTTAAAGCACAAGCAGCAACTTTGAGGTTTACAGCATTATCATCTACAACGAGGATCCTTTTGCCATGCAATATGCTCTTAAGAGATGCAAGGCGAAGCTCTCTGCTACGACAATTCTGTTTCTTTTCAATACCAACAGCTCGTTGCAAGAATGAAGAAAGCATGCCTGCTCTAAGGGGCTTTGTGATCACAGTTAGGGGACATCTGTTAAGAAATTTGGATGCATTTACTTCTGCAGAGGTTATAGATTTTGCCAGAAGAAAAAACTTTGTATCGCTCAATGCACCATTCTTTGATTTATCAACTATAAACGATGAAAAGATGTAAGCATGCTTAACCCAAGCTTCCTCATCAATAAAGACCAAATTGATGTTCTCTTTCCCACTCAATATTGTACTGAGACCCTCACTTGGATCACTGGAAATTTGCACTCCAATGCCAAGCCTCTGAAGATGATATTTAGTCACTGCAGCACGAACAGGCCTTGGATCAACAATGAGGGCAGTCATTCTTTGAAATTCTGATATTACAAAGTCTTGTTCATACTGTTGACAATGACCTTTAGGTTCATTAGACTTGGTTTGCACCTTTGTAAAAACTGCAGTAAATGCGAAGGTACTACCAATATTACGCTCACTTGCAAATCCTATCTCACCCTTCATGAGATCAACCAAGCACTTGCTAATGCTCAGGCCAATGCCTGTGCCTCCATGGGTACGAGAAGTAGAACTATCTGCTTGCATGAAGGGTGTAAAAACACGACCTTGTGCTTCTACAGGGATTCCAACACCTGTATCCTCAACTGAGACAAGCACGTTGACAGCATCTGCAGGATTTGCCTTGAGAACTTGGTTACAGGTGAGCGCATCTGTACTGATTGACTTGAAAGTTTCCCAGCTTCGCCTCCTTTCTACCACTGGGAACCCACTCAGTGTATTACATGAATTACCATAACCATTCCTAATGCAGTCTTGGTACAGTTTGAATGGAGGCTCTAGAGCTGTTTCTGATGAGCTCTTCACCGCATCGACAAGCTGAACAGATACAAGGATGTGTCCTCTCTCCGTGAACTGGAAAAGAACAAATTTGATCAGGATGAATAAATGCATGATCATAGAAATGATGCAGATCTCAATTTTGAGTAGGTCGACTTATCTAGAGAAGAAAAAATTTGTACCTTAATTGAATTACCCACGAGGTTAGTAATGATTTGACGGAATCTTCCAGGATCCCCTATGAGAATTTCTGGCACCTTATCGGACACATAGACTGCCAACTGCTCTCACCAAATCAATTCAAGTCAGAAGTTCATCCAAGATCAGGAATGGCGAATAAAATTAGCAGAGCTCTCATTGACTGAGACTTACCTCTATTCCTTTGTCCTGAGATTTGCCAGAGAAAAGTGATAGGACATCATCAAGAACGGCCCGCAGATCAAATTGGACAGCCTCAAGCTCAAGCTTGCCTGATTCAATTTTTGCTTGGTCCAGAACCTCATTTATCAACGATATAAGTGCTTTTCCACTAGCCTGAGCCGTCTTAACATAATCCAATTGTGTTTCATCAAGATCTGTATCCATCAGCATCTGCAACATGCCTGAATTGAAGAAACGAGTGAGCTGTCACAACTTGAACATGAAGACTAACCAGATCAAGCATCTAGATGGATCACAATAGCCCTTGCTCATCACGCACCTAAAACACCATTCATCGGAGTCCTGATTTCGTGGGAGACGGTAGCCAGAAACTGCAAAAGGTGAACACATTCAGATTAACTATACGGAAGAGAAAACTTCAATCTGATGTTTACCGCATATCAGAATCTACCTGAGATTTTGCAACATCTGCTGCTTCTGCACGCACTTTTAGTTCCATCATCTCACGGTAATCATCCTCTACCTTTGCAATACGAGCCATTGCTGCATAAAATATATGTCCTACCAACAAAGCAATAACGAGTATCCCAAGTGATGTGGTTATTGCCAACCATGGTAAAGGAGGCTTCTGCTTAAATCTGCCCAATGCAATATGAGGAAAGGCGCATGTGAGTTCCAAATACTGTTTAAGCATATCAAAAAATAGATTGAGCTTGTTGATTGAAAAGCACATAATTAAGGAAGTACTGGAAAAGATCCATCTTGCCTGCATTGCATCTCATGCTTCCTGAAGGGATCCCCAAAGTTTAGTGGACTAACATGCCGCTGCCTATTGTCTAAAACAGTTGGGCCATACATGCTGATTGAATGAGAAGCATTGGTCGTATCATACACATTCACAACAATGGTCTGTTTACTGGCAAGTTGGTGAAGCAGTTTCTCTACCAAGGATTCAATGTCAAAAATTCCGCCAATATACCTGGAAATCAATATGAAAAATAGAAACAACTCACATCTTACAGTAGCCAAAATAGATCAATTTATGAAATAAGTCAACGGGGATAAAAAATAGGCTCCACAAGATTAGATGATTACCCAATTGTTGACTCAATACGCTCTTCAGGTTTCGCATCCAGCGGAAGTTCCTTGTTATAGACAGCAAAAGTAAGAATAACCCCCAACCTCTTGGACTTCAGAAGGCTGAAAGGAGCAGTAAGAACACCTCTTCCAGATGCTCTAGCTCGCAAGATGTTCTCACGGTCCTCCTGCACGTGCAAGGATAAACAAAATGAACCATTAGATTTTATAAAAGTTAATGATTTAGAAGCAAACACCAAGAAACAAATACGAAACAAATGGACAGGTTCTGGATATTATTTGCCAGAGTCTAAAAGGAGAACAAAACAAATACGAAGAAATGAAACCTATATAGTCAAAATATTACTTTTTACAGGTTCTGGATCTGTCGTAACTTGTGGATAAACAGGACCTGGGATCGGTGTAATGGACACAACGAGAAGTGACAATGGCTGATCCATGAGGATGGCTACTAGATATTTCTTTTCCTTTCTCATTAAGTGAAAATGCAGAATGATAACATTGTCAAGGAACATAACATGCCTTCTGTTCTTTTCTATTTTATTCTGCAACAAGTTGCACTTAAAATTCTGGGCATAAGAGAACACTAAGTATTACTTAAGGGTGTTTGGAGGCTAACAATATTGCATCAACAACAGAACTACTTAGCTTTTGCACCAAAAGTTCAATACGATTCAGCAATTGGTCTTGAGTTCTGATAAAATATATGACATCTGACCTTATGATATCTGTAAGCTGTCATCATGCCTTTTACATCCACGAGAGAAGTGAAATTGTTTAAACAATAAGAAATAAACAACGAAAGAGAATGTTGTTTACCGGCCCAGATAACATGTCAAGAGATATGACATGGGCAACAGTATCTTGCGCAAAGATAACTGGAGCATACTCCTCCTGCACAGGAGATACCTCATGGAATTCAGCAAAATGCTCATCATCACGAACAGGATTCTTATCCTGTTCATCCATGACCTTGATGGTCCAGCCCTGTTGCTTCTCGAACTGTTCCCTCTCAGCATGCAGTACCCTTTGTGCATATGCCACTCCGCTAGTTAGAGGCCTTTCAAAAGCAGTTCGATCTGTATATTCCGCAAAAGTTTTCTGTAAACAGACAAGTTTGTGTCGTCAATAGGCTGCAGTTTCCAATTAAAGCTACAGAAGCAGGAGGCAGACTCGGTAGAGGTATGAGCTTGAAAGAGCTGACCAAATACCCTAGTTAAGATAATTCCCTCAGTTGGATTTTGGATGAGGTGTCATGGGTGAAAGTTAATGAAGCAGAGATATCTTTTATCAATCTAAAAGAAAAAGAGACCGCCAAAAAGTTACCAAGAAACGAACAACAGGAATATGAGAGGGATTCCAGAATTCTCACTGTTAGATCATGAAAAACGTCGAAGACAGAAGCTCAACAATTCCAAGCCAGACACAAAATTGAACAGAGCAAAAGAGATGTAAGATCAAGGCACCTGATCAATGGCAGAAGGCATCTTCCCATGATGAAAGGTTGAGACCATGATTGCCAAAGCATGAACATGATTCATGCTCACATTGAATTGATCCTGCAGCATCCTCGCCCTTTCGTCACACATATTGATAAGGGTCTCCTTCCTTCTCTGAACATTCTGGGAATTTATATACCAGAAAATCCACGAAGATAGCAATATCCCACCTAGTATCCACATAAAAAGCAGTCTTTTCCTCCAGCTCCCCCACGCCTTCACAGATCCAACATACACATATTTGTGTTGGCTAGTCCAGTCTCCACCTACAAAGCTTCCCCACCATTTCAACCCCAATTTTCCTGTACTCCCACAACCCCCAGACTTCTGGGCCATGATTTCTGTAGCAAAGACCCAATTCATGATTCTCAAAGTTAACAACCACACCCATCTCTTCAAATGAAGGCCAACCATCTTTCTGTGAAACTTTGGAACACCCAAAAAGAAACTCAACAAGACATAAAACCCAACTCACTCCATTACTTACAAGAAAAAGTACAATATTTTCCCCACAAACTGATGCAAATAAGAAAAGAGAAACGGGACACTAAATTCCAGAACTTTAGATATTGCAGCTCTTCAAGAAAATCAAGCAAAACCCACCACTGGATCCTCAAAAACAAACGACCACCTAAAACAGATACCCCCATGTAAAACACCCGACCAAAAGAAAATGAAATCAATACATTTCTAATCCTTCAAAAAATCAAAAAGAAAAAACAGAAAACCCCATCATTCTAACCCCCAAGAACACACCTTTTTGAAGTACAAAGATAGAATCAACACCCCAACAAAAGCGAAAGGATGAAAAGAAGGCTAACTCGTAACTTCCCAGCCGTGAAACTCCAACACAGTATCACACTAGAGGCAAGGTAAAAGAAAAGACTTCCCTTTTCGTAGTGCCTCTCCCCCTCCACCCATCAAACTTCTCAGATTAGCCTCTTGTTTCAATCAAGCGTGTGCCCCCTTTTAGTGGTTGACTCTTGCAAGTTTCCCAGTTAAACAGAGAGAGAGAGGGGGAGAGAGAGAGAGAGATCAAATGATGGAAGGTGGGGAATATGGTTATGGGGTGTCGCCTAGCTGAGACCATTATCTTCAGTGTCTCTCTTTCTATAGGAAGATTATTCTACCGTTAACGTCAATACAAGATTAAGCCAAAACAAAAAGGGCGTCACAATTATTTTTCCTTCAGATGCAAAAGAAATTTCTCTCTAAAGAAAGGGCGAAAATCCTACCTTTCGCTCTTTTCAGACTATCAGTGACCATACCCATCCAAGAGCTCAACCTGCACACGCTACCATCGCCTAGTGGCTTCCAAGGCTCTCTGAAATTACAGAACCGCCCTTAATTTAAGACTCCGCTTTAGCTGCTAAGCGAGTTGCGTGCCTCGTATCACAGCCATGGAGGGCCATATTGGGACGTGACCAACCAATGAGATTTGCAGAGTAAGTTGAGTTAAATAACTTAAAAGGCGTTCCTTCGAAGAAGCAAAATACATAGTTTAGAAGTCTGATATCGAGAAGTTAGGGGTGCATGAACATCGGTATAGTTGGAGACCACCACCACTTCGATTTCCTGCACAGTTTTCTTTTTATAATCAGTTAAGAGGTCAAGATTTTCGGATTTTTCTTAATGTTCGTGTACCTCGACGTTGGTTGCACTGCATGAATTCGGCTCTCATTCAAGGCATTTGGGTGCCCCAAAAACATGGGAAAAAATAAACAACAATTGGATACGCCGTGCAGTATCATGCTTTCTCCGCCACTCTTATCATTTTTTATAGTAAGTTACTAAAATTAGTGTAAAAGTTTTTTTCTTAGAAAATTAGTTTTTAATTAATTTTTAACTTTTTCTTCAACTTCGTCTCTAATAGTCCTTGTTTACTGCCATTAATAAACCACTGAGATATTTGTACTCTTAACGCGAGTGCATCTTGTGCTATTTTAGTCATGTTTAGCAACTTACCATACCTGGCGAACTCGGTTTTTCTTGTTTGAAATTAAAATTTTGGTAATTAGCCATGGGAGAGCCCCTCTAGTCATGGAGAAAGTCATTAATGAACTCATCATGAATAGCTTTTACTTGTTGATCCAAAGGGTTATCTTCATGAATGAAGCCCAACCAAATATGGTGGAAGAGGACTTTTCATGGACGTTATGCAAAGTAATTTAAACCTTGAAATTAGGTGAAGAGAAAGCTTCCAGTTTCCTCACTCGATTACAACTGATCAAGAGTGAAGACATAGCCCGTGAACGTACACCCAGTGGATGCCGTCTCAATAATCAAACACGGCTTTAGGATGTGCTTGGCAGATCACGTGAACATGAAGTCGCTGCAACTAGGTGTCAACGTGCTTTAGGATTTTCCTTGCACCTTCAAAAAATACGACAAAATTAACGGAGAGAAGAGATTGAACGCAAGTACGTGTCACAGACATTTAGTCACATGTTTGTGTGCGACATATATTTCGGTGTTTCAATGACGCCTTGAAAGACATAATCTGAATGTTGGTTTGCATGCAATATATGTGTGTATGTATGTATGTATATAAGTATATTGATGCCCATATAGCTAGGAGTCTACACGAACAAATGAGATTAAAAGAACATGCTAAGTAGAAGTGAATGTAGAGCATCCAATATCTGGGATGAACATAGCCAATTGCATTGGATATCTAAATCTGATTATGGAGTTGGCAATAGCTTTTCGTCAGCCTGTTCCAAGTTCAACCACTTATGAACACTATTTCTGTTATTAAATACCACTATTTCCAGTACATCAATATTTTTTCAATTTTTGTTGGTAGTTGAAATAATATTTTTCCCCCTCAAGAAGCATTGTTTTTAGAAACCCAATTCCTAAACTTGCAACTAAATTTAAGTAGGACACACATATCTATCCTCACGACCACCAAGTGCGTGACAACATTGAATTCAGTTTCTCTCTTTCAACTCCATGTGTCTACCACTAGATGTGATCTAACAAGCGCAAGGTGAAGGCAGCATTAATAGAAGTAAAAGTTGAGTACTAATTGTCAAGATTATTTGAATATTAAAAGCCAGGCTATGTGTATTAAGGAATATCAGAACTTAACATAGGCCACCAATAGCTATGAGAATAACATGGTTACATCACTCACATAAAGACACATGTCCACTGAACAGTGTTATTAGCTATTGACTTTTTAAAAATTACTCTACATGTGTCTATTTGTGAATAGCTCCACATGCTATTTATTCCTTTTCATATCTAAACATTGATCATATTACAGTTATTTTTATGGGTTTAAACCTCAGTGCAGAGTGAAAGATCTTGAAGTTGATAGAGTTTTTTACTTAATTTAAAATTTACATTATTAAGAAGAATAAACTGTACATATGGCAAGTAAAACCAATGCAGCTGGGTCTCCTGCCAGCCCCATGAGCGATTATAGTATATATATAATATATATATGGTGCTTTTTTTATTTGGTAAAGATCTTTTCAAAAATCTAAATATTGCTTGTGAAAATAAGTTTTTTTTTTTTTTTACTGAGAATTAACTGGCCTTTCACGTATCTTATAGCTTCTTTTGTTTTTGGTGGACTCACCATCTCCTTTACGTAATGGTCTTTTAGGTTCGCGTCTTTTCTTTTCTCACTTTTCTTCTGAATGACCGGAGACCTTTGTTGTGTTCGACTTTATACATGACAGACCTTGTCGTCGTGCCCAATTCTTGGTCTTTTAAGCAACAGGATTTAAGCATTCAAAGAAATAAATATTTTTAATTTTCCGCTAGTCAATTAAGAACTTTTGTACCCAATAATAAAAATAGTTAGGGGGTTGAGTCTTTTTTGTTAGATGAGCGTGCGAGAGCCGTAAAATTTATTAGTTTGATGCTTCGAGTGTGTTTCTTATTATAAGTTGGTAGAAGCCCGCCTAACCCACTTGCACATTTTAGAGTAATAGAAAAAAGAAAACTGCACGGTTCTTAATTTCCATTTGTTGAACTAGAGAATTGCGTTTCAAGACAAGAAGCCCTAGAAAAGTGAACATACGACTATGGTGCTTAATTTGGTGGGTGACCGCAGCTTGAGTTGTACAACTTATTATATTAATGTATAAAAACGCCACTATGGCCAGGGGCGGAGTCAAGGGGGGCTTGCATGGGCCCTGACCTCACTTCAAATCACTTGTTTTATATAAAATTTTTTGAAAATGATATTCTGACCCGAATTAAAGTTTAAAAACTTTAATTCGGCCCTCCTTATAAAAAAATTGTGGCTCCACCCGTAGAATACATTGGTGCTATTAAGGACATAAATGTGCTTCCTATGGTAATAACAGGCATTAATCTCTTGATCTCTATATACAACCTTGCATATATTTTAAAGCACCATACCATGTTAACATGTATACCACATTTTTGTCTCCTTGTCGTAGAAGTACTTATAATAGAGGTCGTTTGGCAAGAGTAAGAGGTTAGGTTACTACTATTCCATGGATATGCCTGAAAAATAAAGGCAGATACTGTTATATAGTGTTTAATAAATCTGCTTCAATCTTTGGAATAGATTCAAATGGAAGCCAAAAACCTCAAGTTTTAGTAAGAAGCATTAACTTTCCACACACATGAACACTTTTGGTTTTTTTTCTCCCTGCAAGTAAGACTTAAGAGATATATTGATGTAAATTGTAATTGCATCAAATTGTCAAACTATCAACTTCTTTTACGTAATACAGAAAAAAAAACTTGTTTATATGATAAATAACAAAGATAAGTGGTTGCTTTTCTAGATTCTCGACTTGCCGAATGCATGTTCTCCTTTTGATTATGCCAAAATATCGGACTGTGATATCCAAGTTAGATTGCACATAGAAGTTTTTCTTAGAAAATCAAAACCATATATATATATACATGTAGCTGCCTTCGTTATACTGTCAATACAAAATCATGTCGTACTCTAATAATTTTGGAGGAATGACTTCCAAAATCAAATCATACAGATATTCTCGACATTGTCTTTTTCATGTAGGCCTTTCTAAAGAAATAATATGATTTCTTATTTTTTAAAGCACAAAATTCGAAGTCATCTGGTTTTTGTTTTAATATCTTCTGTCCTGATTACACGATCCATTGAATCCCCATTAAACAAACAATGTGTCGCAAAATCAAATGTCTCTCTCTGTCTTTGCATAAATTTCCTAATAATTAATTAGCAACTTCTATTGATCTTGTGACTTGTACGTATCAGTGTCGCAAGATCAAAGGTTCTTGCTTCTCATATAATGTCTAATCATTCGGTGTAGTACAAAAATTCCAAGTGGAGTCAAGATCAAGGCCAGTTTGAGTTTGTAGTGACAGGAAACAAACGCGACCCTGTGATTATTGAACGACGCAGGACGTGTGGTATTTGGACCAAAATTGAGGAGAAAAGGACTCCTGAAGCTGACCGATCACGGAGGAAGAGGAAGAGGATGAGGAGGAGGAGGAGGAGGATGATGATGATCATGCTGATGTTATTGGTACCATGTGCCTTTCGCTTTTCTGCTTCTTTAAAATGGGCCGCGAACTTGTTCTGTTGCTGTAAATCGTAAGCATGTGTATGAATCCGCTTGGAATCTCTTAGGAAGAAGCAACTAAGGCCAAATTTGTGACCACGGACGAAACGCCGTCTAATTCCTCAATAATTTTTCTTGGGCTGTCCCTTTTTCTAAAGCAACACAAATGCATGGACCATCTTATCTGCAGCAAGAACTTGGAAATGCTGATGCCTGACCAACCAGTGTCCCATGTGAGCACGAAACCTCTTTCTCTCTCTCTCTCTCTCTCTCTCTCACACACCGCTATGGACCGACACCAACAATATAAGAAGCTTCACCAAGAGGGGGCTGGCAGACGCCCCACCAGATCTTGAAAATTGAATTTTTACATGGCAACTTTTTAGAAATCCAATTTTAACCTTGTGAAAGTTTTGAAAATTACAATAAGCCTCTCCAAAACTTTTTCCCAAAGAAAAGATGTTCCTCCATTGATTAGATGGTAGGTAGGGGTGGAGCGAAGTAGGGGCTGGCAGGGTCACGGCCTCTCCTAACATTTTTTAAAAACAAGTTTTAATTTACATGTATAAAGTTACAGAAATTCTAATTTTAAAAAATGTAATTGGCTCATAAAAAATTTCAGAAATTTTATTTGATGATTAAAAAATGTATATTATATATATATACAATATTTATTTACAACATTTTCTTTTCATTTTTTCTCTCAAATCAGAAGTTTAAATGATTCGTTATACTTAAAACTTTGTCGCCAAAAATAGACAGCAAATTATATGCATGACTATGGTTGTTCCCCTGCGTCTAGAGTCTGTACAGTCCTTTGCTTTTGCTGTATTTGCTTTGCTTATATTGAGTCTTGGTGTAAGTTAGTTTGTTCACCTATGTCGGAGTACCCTCCCAAAACGGCTCCCTAAGTGTGATATTGGGATTCCTTGTTTTGGATGGTCGACATCGGGAATTCTGTAAGTGGCTTCGGCCATCCTTGTAAATAAAGTGTAATAGCTTACTTGCTTTCCCTCGTGATGTACTCTTCTCTTTGAAGTGAAATATATTGCGAGTTTTCTTTCCACACTCTTTGTGCAAATTTGTGTCCTTTGTTTTCGAAAAAGCGTTCAAGTGATCTGTGCCCACTTAAACGAGGTGAAGGCTTGCGGCTTACTGGCGAGAGTTTGCCGCGCCGCACGGTCCGGAGTTGTCGGCCCGTGACAACTGGTATCAGAGCCTAGATTCAGGTCAATCTGGAGAAGCGATTGGAGAGTCGGTGTAGATCGTCGCGCCGACTTGCTGCTGTTGAAGAAGGAGCCATGGCATCATCATATAATCTGCGAGGTGCCAAAGGTAAGGAACCGGCCCGTCCAGAGGAGGCGAGCCCAGGCCGTCAAGGGGAGACGAGCCCAGACCGTGGCCAGGGAAACCTGGAAGAGACGGTGAATAGGTTGGTCGCAGATGTGGCCACCCATGAGGAAGCCCTCGGCTTTGCCGCCGAGACCTTTGAGGGATTCAAGGAGGAGATGAAGTTGATGCGGGAACAGATGGCCGAGTTAGTGGCCTTGAACCGTTCACTCTCCGACTTGGTGAAGACCTTGCAGGACGAAGTTGCTGAACTTCGGGCTTCAAATCAGAGACTGCTACGTATTAGCTCATCCAGCAGTAGCCATGAGAGGACCAGTAGGGTCGACGTTCAACGTCCGGCGAAGTACAGTGGTAGCCGGGATGCGAGGGCGATCGATAACTTTCTGTTTCAAGTGGACTACTACCTGGACTTGCAAAACGTAGTAGAGGAGGACTTGAAGATCAAGACCGCAGCGATGTTATTAGAGGGAGATGCTGTGGCTTGGTGGAGGCGGAAGATGTTTGACGTTGAGAATGGCGATTGCATGATTGCTACCTTTGATGACTTTCGTAAAGAGTTGAAGGGGTACTTCATGCCCGTGGATGCCGAGAGACAGACTTACCGGATGGTGGCGAACCTGAGGCAGACAGGTTCCTTGCGGGAATATGTTAGAGCCTATCAAAAGCTCATGTTAGATGTACCTAAGATGCCAGAAAAGGATAAGCTTAACTGGTTCATCATAGGGCTCCAATCTTGGAACCAAGCCGATGTGGAGAGATCAGACCCGAAGACTTTGGAGCAAGCATATGTAGCAGCCGAGCGCTTGGCAGATAGCCAACGCAAAAGCTACACTGAGACCTTCAAGCCTACAAGAGAGTCCGACTACAATGGTAAAGAGGAGCGACGAGACAGAAGTGGATCGTCATTTCAGAGGCAAACTGGGGGAAGACAAGTCTTTCGCAGGGATTACAATGGGCCACCAAGAGAAGTAACTTGTTGGGTTTGTGGGGAAAGGCATGAGGCACGCGTCTGCCCAAAGCGAGTAAGGCCGACAGGGCAGGCCAATGCTGCGAGGGCTATAGAGGCAAGCACTTCAAGGTCATCTGCCAATGCGCTACAAGGTGGAGATGTGGAAGAGTCCAGAATTGGGACACTCCAACTTCTTCACGCCTTGACAAAAGAGGAGGAAACGAAGGTGATAACGACACCTTCAACGGAGCTCATGTGCATAGAGATTCTGGTGAACGGAAGACCTACCATAGTCATGGTAGACACGGGAGCCACACACAATTTTATTTCGGAGGAGGAAGTCGGGAGATTGGGCCTCACCCGAGGAAAGGGGGAGTCACGCGTGAAGGCAGTGAACTCAGAGGCAAGACCGATCTACGCCATAGTCCGAGATGCAGTTGTGAAGATTGAGGGTTGGTCGGGTAGGGCCAACTTCTCGGTGGTTCAAACAGATGATTTCCAGATGATTCTAGGCATGGAGTTCCTCTGCGCATCAAAGATGGTGCCGATGCCACACTTACACAGTGTAAGTATCATGGACGAGAGGCACCCTTGCATGGTCCCAGCCGTCCCAACAAGGAAGGATAAAGGTAAGGCCGTGGTAGTATCCACTCTTCAACAAAGGCAGGGCAGAGACTCTAACAGAAGCCTCCCAGAACGAGACCTCACCGTGCAGCGAGTATCGCCGACCAAGCAAGCAACAGATCGGTGGGTGGAGAAGATTCTTCGGCAAAAAGCAAACTCTCGAGGGGAGCCGAAGAAATATCAAGTAAAGTGGATAGGCGAGCAAGACCCAACGTGGGAGTATGCGTTTTGCATGAAGCAATGCTACCCGTTGGACGTGAAGACCTATCACAGCAGATAGCGCCGAGGACGGCGCTTGTTTTGAAGGGGGGAGCCTGTTCCCCTGCGTCTAGAGTCTCTACAGTCCTTTGCTTTGCTTATGTTGAGTCTTGGTGTAAGCTAGTTTGTTCACCTATGTCGGAGTACCCTCCCAAAACGGCTCCCTAAGTGTGATATTGGGATTCCTTGTTTTGGATGGTCGGCATCGGGAATTCTGTAAGTGGCTTCGGCCATCCTTGTAAGTAAAGTGTAATAGCTTACTTGCTTTCCCTCGTGATGTACTCTTCTCTTTGAAGTGAAATATATTGCGAGTTTTCTTTCCACACTCTTTGTGCAAATTTGTGTCATTTGTTTTCGAGAAAGCGTTCAAGTGATCTGCGCCCACTTGAACGAGGCGAAGGCTTGCGGCTTACTGACGAGAGTTTGCCGCGCCGCACGGTCCGGAATTGTCGGCCCGTGACAATGGTAGAGATTTATAATAGTGGTTTTGGTAACGATTTGAGGTTCTTCCAAAGATGAATTTGTAAATTTTCATCATTTGGTAACTAACCATTTGGCACACAACAACATTGACTTTTCCTATGCTACGCTTCTTTAATTTGATATAGCGTGCACATCATCTGATGAAATCAACGATATTTTTTTTTTTCTCGCCCACAGGGAAGACAAATGTCTATTTCTTCTTCTTGAGTAAAAAATAATTGTGTTTGGAACTACAATCAATCTCCATGTCGCACGCAACAGCATAAATATTATGTGGGCTGGTGTGGGCCCCTCTCTCTCAAAAGTGTATAATTATCATGATTTAAAAATTACATCCGCGCAACTGCATCAGACCTCAGCTAGTGACTCAGAAGAAAAAAAAAAAAAGAATCTAGCTCCACCATTGATTCGAATTCGTCCATCTATTTCAACTCTCAATACGGTGTCCTGTACGCAAACTACAAGTCCGACTGGGCCCCACTTTGTTATACCGATAGAAACGGAGGCCTCATGCGATGCAACTATCACCAAAAGGCAGGGAATCAGGTTAGAAGGAACCCTAATTGGTCACTTGAGTGAAGGCAAGAACAAAGTGGGTGGATAAAGGGAAAACAATAGGAAGGAAAAGAGAGAAAAGGAAAGGGGAAAGGAGTCTGCCTCTTCCTCTTCCTCTTCCAAGTTGTTGAAACGGACCAACAGTTGAGAAGCTAGAAAGGCATACAGTGACTGAGCTTCCGTGTCCTCACAAGCGACACAACCCTTAATACTTATCCTGTGGCGTGGCCGGGGCCCAACCCGCTTCCTTGGCTCATCTTTTTGAATTTCTTAATATGCGGCTTTGAACTCGGAAACCATCTAACAAAGGCCTCTTTCTCTCTTTTTTTTTCATATTACTTTATGTGCTAAATTTTGAGATTTTTTTTTTTTGACAAGAGAGTTGATCCTATAACAATTGAGTTAGTACCAGAATTCTTTTTTCAAAACACACTAAATATATAATTAACAAATTTTCAGTAGTGATTCGAGTCTCATGGGATTGCACCATATAACTGAACCTAAGTACACTGAGTCCAACATTTAAATTCAAAGTTTTAGAATGAGCTCCTTGAGGCATGTGCCCTAGGGAGTCTCTGCCCTAGCTTATACATCTGATTTGTATTAACTCAAGGTTGAGCTGCAGCCCGATTGTCATCAAAACTTACAAGTTTAGCTGGAGTTGGACTTGCATAATAAATGATTCAAGCCGAGCAGACAGCCCAAGATGATCCTTAGAGATGCAACAACCACTTTTGGCGCTCACTTGCGCACCAAGTTGATTGAACTTGTTGGAGCCTGGTTTGATGCTTAAACTCACCAGATTGAATCGATTAGCTCAAGATATTGAGATGCCAATTCAAAATCCAGGAGCCGTTTCGTATGGAAACAATAACAAGTTATTTCATGAATATGTTTCAATCTTTAGAACAAATTTATATAATGACACTGTTTGTTATTGTTCCTATTGCAAAATACCCGCAGATTACTTAAGCTAGTTAGCTGCCCTGCCCCGTTACTTAAGAAAGAAAGAACACCGGTTAACCTGGTTGCGTCGGCTCGGATGTAATGCAAGGACTCCTCTGCGTGCTGAATACCGCATGAGGCGTCATAATGGTAGTAGAATTTGACCTCATCAGACATATATGTCGCCAACTTGGTGACGTTCATAATAAGCACTTGACTATCAGCACATGACCGCTTTGTCATTCATTAACTCACGTAAAATGAATGAGATGATGACACAAGTGAGGTGGCTGCAAGGAAGCAGCAGTGGCCGAATGTCTTTTTATAAAATGAGCGTCTTTCCAAGCAAATTTTTTGGCTCCAGCACTGCATGGAAGTCACTTAATTACAACTTCAATATTATAGTTGGGGAAGAGTAGTAAACTAAGCCATAGATAAATGAAGGATGAGAATTTTTTTCTGTCGAGTTGTTTGGCAGCATGCAGCTGCCAGCCATTAATGGAGTCCACCAGAAATTGTTTGGGACATCAATGGTGGCATCAGAGTGCTCCCCTGACGCCCTTTTATGCAGTCGTTGCAGCAAATGAGTACTTTTTAACTGTAGGAGGAAGAAGTTAGGCAGACATTTACTAATTTGATTGCGTGGAAGTGATGCGCAGCCTGCAGGTATACATTGAATTTTTTACTTCAATTTCAAATCCAAGGCTTTAAAACCCGTTGTTAATGAGTTTGATATAACAGGTGTTGGCCCCCTCCTCATACACTTGCTCCAACTCAGCTCAATCTCCTCCCCAACAGAGCGGCAGTGGAACCGCATGTTGGATGTGTGGGCAGTTGCCCACACGGTCCTATTTTTTTTGAAAAAAAATTTGCATTTATGTCCTCAACAATTTGTTTATTTTTTTTTAAGTAATAGTAATTTCAAAAGGTTGTTCAGCAATTGTAGTAATATATTACTGTTCCAATAAATCTACCTAAAAAATTAACAAGTGTTTCTGTTTTATTTTTTATGACGGATTTGCAGGGTAGTAACAATATGCTATTATTACCAAACGGCCAGATCTAAAACTTTGTTTTGTCTATTCCAAAAAATGTAAGTCTAAAGAATTCAAAATTTGAGCACATGGACAACTAAGAAAATGATGATGCACCCTGGCTGGGACCGAGCCAAGGTCATGGCTTCCCATCAAATTTTGAGAAAAAAAAAGCTTATAATTTTTGAAAAACTCTAATTTGCCTTATATAAAAAAATTTGAAAAAGTATGGTTCATGAAAATTTTAAAATTATAGTTTGGCATCCTCCTGAGAATTACAAGTAAGTAAAAGCCGCTGGTTGTTACCTTGTGCCCTGTGCTGATAACATCTAAGAATTACGTTTACAAGCAAAGGCAAACATTTAACTTGTGAATGGTTTTTCTTTTTCCTGGTTTCAATCTGTACTCTGCGACAGCCACTCCAGAAAGGAGAAAGAGAAGGTGAAACAAAATTGGGCGGACATCGATGCCATCAAGTTACCGAGCTGCTTAATTTCATTGTGTGCGCAGCTTTCTTTCTCAAAAGCGTCCTAAGTTCCAGTCCGTACGTGTACAGTGTAGTTCATCTTCAAGTTTTTAACTTGAAGCGATATGAATTTCAACACTCGTCACATTTAACATGGATATCAAAATATATCAATTTTTCCTTTCTACTTATAGGACATATATACATGTACACTAATTTAGCTCACTAACTAAGGTTGTTCGACTCATCATAATATTGATGGTTGAGAAAAAAAAATAAAAAAGAAAAAGATATAAGGTTTATATTTTAAAACTTTTTTTAACTTAACATGTGTAAGAATTCTGAAAAATATTATTCGATCTCTATACAAATTTCAAAAATACTGTTTGACCCTCTTTAAAAAGAAATTCTGTGTCGGCCTCCGTATATATCATAAGTTGATTATGTGATTTTCTCTACTCTTTTTTTTTTTTTTTTTTTGGTTATGAGACAAACTTTTCTTTTAGATATATATATATATATACACCATTGCCATTGGTGCATTCCATAATAAAAATCTGTGATCAATCAACTGTCATGCAATTTAAGAAGGTTGTTAACTTCAAGACGGTTTTTAATATCACAAAATAAAAAAAAAAATCGTTTGAGAGAGAGAGAGAGAGAGAGAGAGAGAGAGAGAGAACATGTATTGCGTGAGTTGCCAAATAGAATGAGACGGGCACGCAACCAGCAAGCTTCCAATAATGTTGAACAGAACAGGCAGTGGTCTCACTACAGTTGTCAACTCTGTCCACTTCCAATTATTTACACGGGAGTACGGATACCAGCTGCAAACAACCTTTCGCCACTCCCTTCCCTTTCCTGGATGTCTGCAACATACAACTCCAATAAACGGATGAATGAGCTGGCTGCCTACATCCCCTACCATTTTATTTACAATATCGATATTATCTTGGGTTGGCGTCCTGCCACTCGCTTTTTCCCTGCATCAAGTTATATATATATATATATATATATATATATATATATAAAAGAAGGACAACAATATGGAATGCAAATCCAAGAAATTCTGTTAATTTTATATTTGTAGTGGGATGATATTGCATTCTCCGTCATGCCAACATTTGTTATGTTAGGTCATCTCCTTTCTCTTCTTCTTTATATTGTAATAAAATTTTATGTATGTATAATTTTCTGGTTATTCGTTCAGCCGGGACAGACGGTCAGAGAAATTCAATAACCCTACATACGTAAGGGTTTATAAAATTTTGAAACCAAAACCTTTCTTGAATGTTTAACGAACATCATTTTACGAAAGTTAAAACGTTTTGCAACTAAAACTCATTATTTATGGTCAGGAGATATAAACTACTTTTTTCTATCAAACAAGTGCGTTGAATGAATAGTTAGGATCTAGTTGCAACCAAATATAGTTTTCACAACATTTCTAAAAGCACAAAAGGATTAACGTGTTTGCTGTGTGCGCGCTTACTCTATATAGATGCGAGCCAATCTCAATACCTTAAATCTTTCTTTAATAAATTTTATATATCTCTTATGTAAAAAAAAAAGTAAGTATTAAATACATAATTCTCAAAGGATGCAGCTAAATCGGTGACCGAGTCGGTGCCATTCCATTGCCAAAGCATCGGTCTCTTTGACACTTTGACCAATCGAAAGGGTGGTCACTCTGAGGTGCCACCTTTTTTTTTTATTAATTTATTAATTATCTAAAAAGCGCTTAGCGAGGAGGTGGCCTAGTCGTAATTCAGCGAATTCGCAGAGGTGAAATGTGGGAAAAGGGAAGCGGGGGAACTGAAAAGAAGAGCGACCGAGGGGGAAGTGCTCATCCACCGTGTCGCCTTCTCCCCTCGACAACGACGTCAGCCACGTCAGACCACCGCCTTTGCCTTCCACGTCGGACGTCTTCTTCCCTTCGCCTCCGGCTGACCGTCCGATGCAGCACACGTGGCGCAGCCTTTCCCACCTGAATTTCGTGTTCGGTGGGAAAGTGGACTCTCTCTCTCTCTCTCTCCCTTTCCTTGTCCGGAATTTATTCCCGGATTTAATTCTATTTAATAGAACTAATGCCTGCCTTCGCCCAATAATGGCGGCCCCCTTCCTTTTCCCAGGAATAAAACACTTTCTTCTTTCTTCTCCCCCTTTTTTTCCTTTTTAGGAATTTTGTATTTCTAGCATGGAATCTTTAGTCAATATTCTAAAAGGGACTATACGTCGCTCGTTAATTTCCAAAAACAACTCGATTCGTCTAAGCGGGCAAAACCTTTTTATCTCATTGGATACAACGAAGGCAACAAGTCCCCTCTTACCCTGCAGCAGCAACATCAAAGGTTCTTGCTAATAAATTATATAATTAACAAATTTTCAATTAGTTTTGAGGCAGCGACTTAGGTTTTATGAAGCTGCCTCATATAATTAGACCTAGGTCCACTCAAATCTAACATGTTGATTGAAAGTTTCAATCTACATGTTGATTGACAGTTTCAGATTGAGCTTCGTAAGGTTCATGCCTTACGAAGCCCTTACCTATCTACGGCCCCACTGTGTAGTTATTGATGCACACTGTATTAGCCTCCTGCTCAAATGATGCATTGAGCAATTGGCTCACTTATCTTGTGAATCAAGAAATTCAGCTTGAAACATTGGCACTTTATTGAATAGAAATAGAGAAACGAATAAAACAAGTAGTTGCCAGACCCTTATATACGAGGTTTGATAAGAATCATCTATGCCAACATTTTTTATGAAATCAAAGAATGAAAATTAAGTTTGAAAATGCCTCTCGCAAGAGACAAGGGGTTTCATGCAGCAGTGGAGGCATGTGTGAGCACTGATAAGAAATCGTGCATATAGACCTCATCACAAATTCTTATTTTTTTGATATTGATGTTTCAAGAAATTTTTTTTCATTTACATATTGGTACCCTTAAAATTTTTACAACTAGTGCCTCCTAACTAAAATTTTTTGGCTCTACCTTTGGTTTCATTTAAGGAAACTTTTGTTTCATTCTTTCGAATGGTATTTTAGACTCTTGAAAACACTACTTGCCTTTTATACTTGCAACTCAATCTCAGTCAGTTGATATCTTTCTAATTAACCTTCCTGATTCCTATCAAAGTCTAAGTACATGAGGGTCTTATAGCAAATGTTTTTTTTTTTTAAAACAACAGTAGTTGAGTTTTATATTTTTAATCAAAAAGAAGAAATTTTCAAAATGCCATAATAGGCAATGGATTTAAGGTGATTAATAAAGCCCATGTTTTGTACCTTTTTCTTAAAATTAATTGCACTATGAGTCTCTTACTGTTTTTCAGTGTGGGGGCGTTACAGTTACCGAGAGTAGAAATCATCGCCCTTTCAAGGCTAAAGCAATTAAGTCCAGCACACGTTTCAGCTTGGGAAGGAGCTCCAAAGTGCCACTTTTCTTTTAAAATATCAATGAAAGTTTCAATTTCTTTAGCAAAACCAAAAGCAGCTTTTACTTTGCGACAGACTAAAACAGCGAAGTCATAATCATATGGGGTTTAAAACTTGACGTTTTCCTGAATACTGAAATCTTACATTCAAATGGAAGTTTTCAGCAGCAGGGCCAAACTAACTGATGCGCTTCTATTATTTTGGGTCTTGAAGGGGAGAGTTTGTACTATATACTAGCAAGGTCGTTGAAGACGTCAACGTAATTAAGATTGCAACCTTTGGCAGACCTGTAGTCAGACTTTTAACTTTGGGAAAGATACTCCATTTTTTTCATGTATGACTAATGATAATGTTATATTGATCCTTAGTTTGGTCTGGAAGCAGTGGCGAAGGCACATATCTACATATATCAGTACATCATGACCATTTAATTACTTACATATAGTTTGTCCCCCCGGGAAAAAGTAAGAATTTGATGCATTTATTAGTCACAACCATTTAGAAGAACGAGCTCCCATAGAAACCTCCAAATTTATCTTTCATTCTTGCAAAGATTGGATTTTGTTGTAGATTGATTGTCCCAATAAACAGGCTGGGTGTATGGGTACTTATTATCCCTCCAATAAGAAAGAAACCTACATTACATACACCCGTTGTTGATGCCAATTAGTGAGAAATCTGCTCCAACCCCGCCGTTGATAATTTCAACAAAAGTATGAAGGGACGAAAGGTGCATTTTATAGGAAATTAGGGTCCCCTGTCGAAATACGTATGAGGACTCCAAGCTTTTGTGCCGGTTCCCTTTTTGTCCTTGTCGCCTCCAGCTGGTCTCTAAATCAGTTTTCCTTTTCTGACGGTTCATAACGTGACGTATTAACTGTGTCATGTTTCGGTGGCAAGGCGGATGTCGTCCATCGGGATTGAAGTTGATAAGATTGGCACAAGAAGCTCCCTTATCAGGGCAAAATGGGAAAAAGGAAAAAAATACATTTTTTTTTTAAAATAAATGAGAACTATCCCTTACACCGACAAACGGGAAAAAATGTAAAAAATACGTTTGTTTCTAAATAATATATAATTAACTACCTTTTAGCAGATAAAAAAAAAATACCGTAAACAAAAAAGGAAATTGCATGCTTCTTCCAGCAGAAGTCGATCCTTCACACTTTTGATCAACTTCCCACTAGTTTCAGTGGCATTTCTTCTGAGGAAATTTGACAGACGAGAAGGATTTTGGGGAACAAGAGATTCTTACTGAGTTCTAGTGGCATCCACGAACTCTTGTATGATCGTCATATTTTTTTACTAATATTTACTTGTCCTTGGCCAATGCTACTTTCATATTCTTTTGAAGTTTTTGGTTTGTTTCGGCAAACACATGGTATATCCATCAACTCAAGTGTCCTTCTTGGGATCCTTTACAATGCAGAAACAAAACATGGCATTGATCACATAATTCAAACTTTAAATCCTGTATGTTTCAGGCTAAAAATTTACGTATTCAGCATTGAAATTTTAGGAAAAAAAAAAACGAAGTAAACGGTAAAGTGCAATGACATGTTTTCGGTGCAATTTTCAATAAGAAACACCCCACACATATATATATTAGTTGGTGAGTAACTGTAAGTAGATAGGGGGGATTTTTTTTGTCGTAGGAACCAAACCATAGTTTCAAAATTTTAACAGGGGCCGAAATAAAAATTTTCAAATTTTTTATTTATATTAAACTAAAATTTTTTAGATTTACATATAAATTTTTAAAATCTAAGGGGGCCAGTGCCACCCCCTTCCCTCCGCCACTGTAAGAAGAGAATGTACTGAAATCTGTCGTGTTGAAGACCTTAGATTAAGTCCACACATATATTGCATGATAGTAAGCTATAGTATGTTCGTAAAGCTTGGTAGCTGTTCTCGTCTTAATTAGTTGTTTAAGAAGAAGCAACACCCTTGGTGTGTTGAAGGAAGAAGGCTTCAATTGCACTTGTGGGTTTTTTTTTTGCCAAAGACAAAAGATGGGATTAGAGGGAACGGGGAAGAAGAGGGCGCAACTACAACCCTTGTTCCGCAGAACTTCACCCTCACCTCTAACTTTCAATCCACTGCCGACCAGAGAGGGTAACATCTATGATAATCTAACTTCGAGACCCACTTATTTTTCGTGTGCCTGCCATAGGTCTGAACAGCTACGCTGCACACCGCTTGACTATTGATTACTTGTTATATTGGATCTATGATCTAAATGGTAAAGTATTAACAGTAACCGGTTGACTATTGACTACTTGTTGTGTTGGATCTATGATCTAAATGGTAAAATATTAACATAACCGGTCGACTATTGATTACTTGTTGTGTTGGATCTATGATCTAAATGACAAAATATTAACAGTAAAATTCATAATTCTTTAGAAATAAAAATCTTGAGTTATACTTGAAATTCGCAATTGGCATCTTCATTGTACTCTTTTACACGCACAAGGAAACTAAATTAAAACAAGAGAGAAGACTACTTCTTACCCAGAGGAGTATAATGCGACATATTTGGGTCAGCGAAGCAATATGAGCACTCACAGCATTTGTTGAACGTTTATATCGGATGTAATTATTACCGCTGATTCCTGCTTCTGTCAGTAAATATCACGTCTTTATCAACATCCGTCAATACATATCGACGGCATTACTTCTTTACGGTCACCATCGGTACGTCGACGATGAAATCATTTTCACTAACGTTTTTAATTTCTTTCCGTCAGTAGAGTTTTTTTTTTTTTTTTTTATTCCAATGGGAGTTGGTTCCTAGTTCCGGTGACATGGGTGCTTGATGTTGTCGAATAGTTAAAATTAAAAATGTTGTTGTTAAAATACAATCATTATAATGACAGTAACGATAGTTTATTGATGGTTTTAGCAGTGATTTATGATCCTGTTAATAATGAATTTTTAAATTTTAACAATCTGGCGGGCAACTGTTATCCAAGAAAATCAAATTCTAACGAAAATACAAATATTGAACTGATCAACAAAAAAATTCTTCAAAACGAAATCCAGATTAGAATTTACAAAGAAAGAGAGCTCATACAGTTGTCCTCAAAATTGATGTACAATCTAATTTATAAGTCAAATTTTTAATGAATTCCTATGAATGTGTAGTCTTGTATCATTTATCTATGTAGATTTATTAAAATGGGCACGAAAATAAGCCAACTAGCTCTAGTCCGACGGCTATAAACAGTAAATAAATGTGGATGTCAGAGGAGAGAGAGAGAGAGAGAGAGAGAGAGAGAGATGAGGTCAATTATCATCTCCCTTGACATGGAAAGCAAGTTGTTTGGATTCATGCAGTTCACACAACTAGTCGGTGCATGATTGACTGATGATTACTTAGCCAGCAGCTACCCATCCTTATATATATGTATATATATAAAGATGGGTAAATTTCCTCGGTTGCGAGTTTGATGCCCGACTCAACTTGCCGGCCCCTCTCTCTACGTCTATTAGCGCTTGGCACCATCCTCGAAGTTGCCTCTACCTAGCTTTGCTTAATTTATTTATGCCTGTCCACCTTTTCACATTGTTACCTTGAAAGAAGACCGATAAAAAGTAACAACAATTGGATACCGGCCTTAGGCAAGGCAGCCAAACGATGATGATCTATACATAAAGGGCTCCACACACCTACCAAGCAGCCTTTTTGGGCTTAAACAAGTGAGAGGAGACGATGCATGCATCTTTTATCATCTCATCTCATCTCATCTATCAATGCGCGCGTTGAGCACTCTAATTCCTCCTTAGATACATATATCATCAAGTCTTCTACAATTTCAAAAAAATCATTATGGTTTGCTTTTTAGAAGGAAAAAGTTTCGAATATTTAGACACAGTAGGCAGACATCTAGCTTCTTTTATATTTCCCTTTGAGCTATGACCAACGTTTATATGTATGAATGGCCAGAAAGATGCGCACGTGCCGGACACTTTTCTGACCACCGACCCAATTGGTCCAACGCAAGCTGAGGATTGGACCCGGATTCATTTTCTATCTGAGAATTTTTTTTTTATTTTTTTATATATATTTGTTTGAATTCAATCGTGACAATATCCAACTTAAACATTACGGAAGGGAAAGCAAGAGGTTCGGTTAATTGGGACCCAATGCTTTCCTGTTGGGAGTCTCGAATAAACGGGAATTGGTTGGGCGCATCATTTTTTTAATTATCGGAAAACTATGTAGGTGTACGGTAGGGAAGGTGGGCAACCCACTTAATTTTGATAATGATTCCCATGAGCATGGTTAGGCGACCATCAGCACACTTCGGTGGGTCGGTCTGCACGATTAACTCCCGCAGCTCATGGCACACCATGTGATGAGTTCGGCCGTCAACAATGGCAGCCATTATTTTACTAAGTTCCTCCTCCCTATATTACGCATGTTCTTCCATTTCATTTGGTTTCTCTCTCTCTCTCTCTCTATATATATATACATATATATATCTTCGATCATCTTCCATCATCTTCAGCTTCATCTAATCACAGCGACCCGGTATATTGCATCAAGCGGGTGTGATTAAACACACACAACTCATGGAGGATTTCTCTGTTCAAACCCGCATGGAGAAATATTATATATACACACACATGCGTTGCAGTTCAAAGGTTGAGATTGTAACTTATCTATTCAATAACACCTGCCAGTCTCTCTATCTATCTCTCTCTCTCTACACACACACACACATGCGTATATTATTCCACTGGATAAATATCTAGAAAGCACAATACCCACCATTTGGCAAACCTGAGAATCTAGCTTAGATCATTTAGCGATTAGGTCAATGGGTCTATCAGTTGACTCGACTCAAATGTGTCAAGTAACATAATCATAAAATGTAACCTTGAAAGTATATATATATATCAAGTAACATAATCATAAAATGTAACCTTGAAAGTATATATATATATATATATATATATATATATATATAGAGAGAGAGAGAGAGAGAGAGAGAGAGAGAGAGAGGTTTGGGGATGCTAAGGACCATTCCATTTGCTTCTTGTCTTTCTCTTTATATGAGTTGAAAATTTGGGTTTTGTGGTACCATGATGTCTATTCTATTGGACTTTATAATGTGATCAACCATGTCTTTTACCTATTTGTGTTAAAGTTACGGATGTAGGACAAAAAAAAAAAAAAGTAGCAACAACGTTATTTGAAGGTGTATTTCATACTATTAATGCACATGAAGTGGATGACATTGGTAATAATGGAGTAGGATTAGAGAATGATTTTGAATATGTAGATAACAAAGGAGAAAGTGTTCCACTTGAAAATGAAGTGAAATAATATACTTCAATAATACCTATTCATTGTACACCTTTAGTTGGTACGAAATTTAAAAGTGATAAAGATGCTTTCAAATTTTACAAAGCATATACAAAAATGGTTAAATTTGATGCCCGTATACATTCAAATAAGAAGAAACAAGGTGTAGTTATATGAAAATAATTGACAAGTAATAATGGTGGTTTAAAGAAGAAAACAAGCAGTTATGGAAAAAAAGGAAAAAGTTGCAATGTGAAATTGTTGTCTAGTAAAAATAAACATTTTATAGAAAGAGGAAGAAAAAAAGGTCTATTAATTCTACATACCTATAAGACAATAATGTGTTATGGTCTGTATAAATGTTGACAACATTAACAACAAATTTGATGGGCAAGAACTGACTGTGAATGCGTGAGTTTGTGCAAATTTGAAGCTATACCACTTATAGGTGCTTCGTGTCATGAAGCAAGTGGACCTTATAATGCTCTATTTTGACTATTTAATAATTCATCTCACATGGCAAAAAATGTTATTATGCAAGGGATTTGTTAACATATTATAAATTATTTTAAGAAAAAGAAGAAAGAGAAAATCCTGATTTTTATTATGTTCTTCAAATTAATTCATTGGGATAATTTGAAAAGTGCTTTTGAAGAATGTGAGGAGGAAAGGATGCTACTATTTTGGAAATATGGAGTCATTTGATACAACGACAAAACACACAACTATTGAATGCTATTTGTACTATTTATCAATGTGAACGACCATCAGTACTAGTGTATGATGTACTACACATCTAGATGAAAAACAAGAATAATTTGTTTGACATTTAGTAAATGTTTGCAGGCAGTGAAAAGAAGGTATGAATTCTGCAGATAATGAAGGTACTTTCACATTATATTTATATGTTTTACATTTGATATATATGCCAACAAATAAACAATGCATGCCAGCCACTTATATCAGTTTCTTAAGTTCAGAGAACACTTGATACACTCATCCAATTATACAATCACATTTTCTTGTCATGGTCATTCAAAAAGTTTCAAAGTGAGTAACAACAAATGTATGAAAGAGTCAAATTGTATGAGTTTACTTATAATAAGATTTCTAGAGAATTCCTATTTGTACTTGTTCATTATGTGAGTCATTGGAAATTGTATTTTGTTTTACATTATATCTACTATTGAAACTTGAATCATTTTAAGAAGTACCATCTACAAATGTTTTTAAGAGATGGACAAGTGATGTAGCACATTGTATGGATTCCTCAAATCACTTAGCTGGACCTGACGGTTCATTATATTAAAGTGACAGACATTATGCTAACAAGTAAACATAAGTGCATTAGTGCAACATTCAAAACACAAAATATGAGCATACTATCATGCATTTGATAAGATTTTGGTAGAAATGGAAAGTATTGCACCTCAAGTTCAAGTATGCAATCTTGCTTTGATAAACAATTTACATGTCAACTTCCAAACATATCAAGTACCAAAAAAAAAAAAATGCATGTTGCAATCAAGTAACAATTAAAATGTTGTAAATTGAGAACAAGTACATGCTAAATGTATCACAAAACAAATTGAATAAGGTATCCTCAAGAGCAAAGCCTGAAGACTGCATGCTATATTTATATGCATCATTCTGGTCATAACTCTCAAATGAATGCTTTTAACATGACAGTTGGATAAGAAGTTTGTCCATTCTTTTACATGTTTTTTTTCTTACAATTTATTGGACACTACAGAATTTGTGATATAATTTTAAAGTGGTATTTGCAGGTGCAGTTTTGCAAATTTCATAGTTTGGAAGCAAAACATGTGTCACTTGTAAATAGATCAGACATGATAAACACAACTATCGTCATAAAAAAAATAGTATATGATAACCTTTTTACAATATATTATTAATCGTACGAATTTATTTAATTGTTTTCCCTTTCTGTAGTAACTTTAGATGTTGGTTTTGCAACAAGTAGTTAAATGCATAGCGAAAACTCATCATGTCTAAGTTTCAAGAATATTTAATGGCTTTTTGACATCTAATGTTATGTGATAATCATTTTTTAAAACAATCACATATGAAATGTTCCAGTTATAGATCTTCCTATTACTATTGATAGATGATCAGTTATAACAACGTAGCATGTGGGTCATACTATTCTAGAAGGCCAAGTGCAATGAGATCCAAATACCCCCATCCTTCATTTGGCTTGTGATCTTCTTGGTAGGCAAAGACACTAGCACATGTTTTTCTCTTGTGTCTTGGTTTAACATTAAAAATATGTGGAATTTGATGGTGCTTTCACACATAAATATTGTCTTGGAATCTTACTAGCTTGTACTAGCTTGTGCATCATTTTTGCTTGACTCATATTTCCAAACAATCATTCAAAAAATTAAAAAGATATTGAGAACGATATGGTGGAATCAAGTGAAGGTGGAGATGCAGAAATGGTGATGGATGTTGGAGAACATCCCGAACATCTTTGAAATCATGAATGTGAGGGAAAAAAAAGAAGAAGGCTGATATGGATGTAGAAATTCATGAGATAAAAATAAAGGTAAAAATAAGTTCAAAAGAGGTAAATATTGACAAACATCATCCCCACAAGGGCCCAAACCAAGAGGTTGAAGGAAAGAATAATGGAAATTGAAATTTAAATGTGTCTTGTGCTACAAATATGCAGTCAATGTATTTGATCGATAGATACTTAGGGAACATTATTTTTTTTATCATGGTAACAGTATTTGATTAAAAGAATATAATGAAGTTTGATTATATTTTCCTCAATTTTATGGTTTTAAATGGAGTAAATTGCTGACATATTATTTCTTGTGTATCTTATGTTGTATGTGGCTGCTACTACTTTTATCTATTTGGTAACTATGCTATCCTATTAAAACTTGGCTTATATTTGTGATTAGTCAAGTTAATCTAATTGCAGTACACAAATAGTGTGTAGCTACTAATACTTTAGTCTATTTGGTAATTAAGCTGCCCCATTAAAACTTTGGCTCATATTTGTGGTTTGTCAAGTTAATCTAATTTAGTACACAAATAGATTATCTCATTTATCAAGAGGTTGAACCCATTTGGGAATGATTGAATTCATATTCTTTGAAAGGGAATTGGCTTACCAAGCGTTCATGTGATAATTTACAATGCGACTATAGACATGCATGAAATTTGTGGGGATGGACGCTTTAGTTGCAATGAGAATATGAAATGCCTACAATTTTGTATATTGCAAACAAAGTCAACATATGCTATTTAAAAAATAGTTTGGAGTTCATGGATGGTTTTGTTCTAGTGTACTCAATATGATTAAACACATAGACTCACACAGGCATGCACAAAACGAGAGAGAGAGAGAGAGAGTTAAAGAACATAAAATAATGTAAACCCAAAGAATGACTATTCTACTTATCAAACACAATATAGAAACTTTATAAGCTACAACATTTATCATTAATTGAATACAATCCATTGGTAGAAATGCAACTGGCTGTGGTTATTTTGTTTACTCTAGCATTTTCATTTCATCTCTCAATGCCTCAACACAAGCCCACATCCCACTACATAAGTTGGACAAATGATGCTAAATGTAGTTTTTATTGGCTCAAACTTAATGAGTTTATTAGCCACATATTCATCTATCTTTGTGTTCAATAAAATCTTCAAGCTGACAATACCGATTGTTGAACAGTACACTACAACTTCATGGACAATGGCTGTCAAACACTGCTATAATATTAGCCTCAAATTTAAAGGTAAAACTCATAGACAAATGAAGGCACATCTATAATCTGTTGATCTAGGATTATGGATTGAGTATGCAAGCAGCAACCTTGCAACTAAAGGTAAACTTGGAAAATTGCTTTACCACTACAAGGAAGTATATTGCTCTGACATCTGATGCATGTGAAAGTCAATAAAATCAACTTAGAAACATACCTAAATGACACACGGAAAGAGATTATAAAAAATAAGGTTATCTAATAAATCTTCTTCTATAGAATAGTGAATTTGATAAAAGCATTACTTCTGTGATTTGATGATAAACATTTTGTAATATGAGAACATAACCATATTAAACTTCTCCTTCACTAGGGAATATTGAACGATGAACGTAGGGTAGGAATGGGTAGTCTTGAGTCCATCGACAATGTCCATGGTGGCCAAACAGAAACCACCTTTGATAGATCCTCAAGGGCAGCTAATTAAAATAGATAGAAAGGGAGGGGTTGACCAGCCCCTCCACTTAGGGGAGAGTGGGGCAGCCTCTCTGCTTGTTCGTGTGTGCGTGTGTATGTGTATATTGGGGTGGTGGTGGTGCAATAAACCCTTTGCCCATTGGAAAATAGAAGGCAAGAGCGAGGGCATCATCGTAGCCTTATCGCATATCCGAGGGGAGGGAGTAAGGGGGCAGTGGCAACCGCTTTGCTCATCCAAAGGAGAGAGGGCGAGAGTGAGGGGCTGCATTGACACTTTCATTTTTCGGCAGAGATAGTCGCTAAATGAGTATTAAAGAAAAATCTCAAACTGAATCTAAAAGAAAAGGCGGTAATTCAGCTGATTCTCCAAATAATACTCAATCTTTTAAAATCAACCAGAATCCCTCCCTACCTAAAATGTTTAATTCTAAAACAACCTCGCATGGCATCAACAAGACAAATGACAACCTTGTAAAGAAAATAATCTTACCTATTGTGATAAAGATGAGAGGAAATCTGTTGTCATGCCATGTAACCAACTAGAATTAAAAATCATTTCTTGAGAATGTGATTGAATGAGAATTCCTTTTCCATGGACCTAGACAGTACCTACTGAACCATGGTGAGCATGTTTTTGCTCTCTCTTTCACTTTCTTTCTTGCTCCCTTTAATATGGTATCAGAGCTATAGGCTTTTCTTCATATTCATGCAGTGGTTTGTCATCTTGGGAGAGAAGATCATGAGTCATGCCACAGCTTGCATCACAATAGACAAGTCCACAAAACCTGTTAGATTCCCTTCCAATCTTCAATATTTTCTTAGCGTTAAACTATTGTATGAAAATTATTTATTACGGGAGTTAGTATAATTTCATTGGTGGATGACTTTAACCCATGTTCGAAAAAATTTTGGACATCCATTGAACCTTGAATATGCTTCTTAGGTCTGTTAATGGCCAACGATGGTTAGGTTGGATCATCATTCTTTGATTGAATCCATCCATTCTAACTTAAAGACAATATGTGGAACAATATAAAAGAAATGCATGTTGCTCATTCTTGCTCTTGAGTTTTACAATAGAAAAAACAGTTGTAGTCTATAAAACAAAGCATCTAGCATAGTTAGTGAGTATTTCCATAAAACTGAATCCCTGACACATAAGCATGCCATGACTTCAAAGCTAGTGGCAAAAGATGATTTAATTCTTCATACCTTGCACGGTTTACTTGCCTCTTATGCTACATTTATGACATCTATTACTATAGGTAGACCATGTGACTGTCAATGAGTTGCTTAGTTTAATGTAAGACAAGAAGATCAAATCGACCTAATGTAACAAAACTCAAAATGAGGATTCTAGCTTCTAGGCAAATCTGGTCCAACAATAAACTAGCAATAATAAGCAGCAAAATCAATCTTATAACAAAAAAAAGTACTTCAAAAATAGTTGCAGGCGTGACATTAGTCAAGGTAGAGGTCGGCAGACAATAATAGAGAGCGAGTTATATGTCAATATTCTATTAAGGATGGGCATAACATGCACATGTCATCAACTTACTAAACTAGGTTCCAAGATTGTTTTTAATGAGAAACAAACTCAAGTGTACCACACCTTTGTGTAGGATGCAGATGATGGCAGTTGGTATCCCAATGCAGAAGAGACTCACCATGTGATTAATGATCTTGATAATTTGTCGATACATGCTCCATATCAAAGGATAATATGCACACTGATAGTGGTTCTGGTTTGTTGATTTCTAATGTTGGCATCTTTGAATTCCACCTATGTCACTCTAGAGTTATGCCGAAAGATATGTTGCATGTCCCCATTGTCAGTAAATTTTGACTATCTATTAGCAAATTTGCTAAGGATAATGAAGTTTTCCTTGAGTTCAATGCTAACATTCTATGTGAAAGATTAAAAAATTGACATTGAGATTGTTCGTGAGCATAGTCATAATGGTCTATATCAGATTCAATTTCAACAGCAAAATAAAGAAGCTTGTGTTGGAAAGAGGTTGATTTTTGAATGATAGCATCAACGTTTTGGTCAGCCTATATTCAAAACCATCTAGCAAGTTGTTACTAGATTTGAGTTGCCTTGTTTCCAAAAAATCGAACTTAAATAAAGTTTGTGTTGGTTGTCTGTAGGGCCAAAGTCATAAGTCTCTCTCTCATGGTTTTATCATGACTTGTTTTTGAAGCCCTAGAGTTGATATACTCCAATGTTTGGGGACCATTTCTCGTTGTTAGTCTTATAGATATTTTATTGCTTTTGTTGATGCATATTCTTATTATACGTTTATTTATATACTCACCCATAATTAGATGCCTTTGAAGTTTTAAAATTTTCAAAAATAGAGTTGAAAATACTTTTGAAAGAAAATTCAAATACATTTAAAGTGATGGAGGAGGTGAGTATAAAGTTTTAGACTCATATTTTAAAAAGCATGAAATTTCTCAATGCATTTCATGCTTGTATTCACATGAAATAAAGTCTTATAGATTCGTCAGGTGTTTTGGCCAAATATTTGAGTTTCGTATTCAATACTACTATTTATTTAATGAATCAAATATCCTAGGTTGTCCATCGGTAAACATCTACTTATGAGATAATTTCCAATGAGAGGCTAAATTACACTTTTCTCTAGGATTTTCGCTGCATTTGTTTTTACTACCAGACCTATAAAGACCATAACTTGGATTTCAAATTTTCTATTCATGTTTTCTTAGGAATTAATCCTAAGCACAAAGGTTACATTAGTCTTGATTTATTAAATATGTAAAATTATTATGTCTAGAAATGTAATCTTTGATGAATCATGATTTCCTTTCAAACTTCCACCTTAACAAAATCTTCACCAAAAAGCTCGCTTAACAATCCATGTCACCATCATCTCTTTCCATGCTACCAATTGAATCAAGTCACCATTCCCCTATCAGTCCAACTACCTTACATCACTAGATCCATCTCTTGCTCTCGTTCTTAGAGCACATTACATGACTACTTGGTTCAAAGATAGCACCATAATTCTAAAAATCTATATCGCCACGGCCCATCTGATCCCTTATGTAATGTGTCTAATCTCTTAGTTGACCAAGAGGCTTTAAATTTCAAACATGCCAGCCAAAGCTCATACTGCCATCAGGCTATGGATGTTGAGATAAATGCACTATGTTAGAATAACACTTGGGTGCTTGAACCACCACAAACAGTGTAACATGTTATTTGGTGCAAAAAAGCTTTTAAACTCAAACATAAAGCAGATGGACGTATTGAGCACTACAAAGTGTCCTTAACACATGAAAGACATAGTCAAGAAGGAGAAGTCAATTATCATAATATCTTTAGTCCTATTATAAAGCCCACAAATTAGAACTGTTCTCTCTATTAACATTAGCAGCCTGTAGGAGTTTCAACAGTTAGATAGTAGTAATGCATTTCCTTGTGGGAGTGTTGGACTAAATAAGCAAACCACAAGGATGTGAAAGCAAAGACTTTCCTCACTATGAGTATCGGTTTCATAAGGCTCTCTTATGGATTAAAACCAGCTCCTCAAGCCTGATACAATAAACTTAGATTCAAAAGTTCCACAATTAACATATTGCTTTGTATTCTCCATCAACATTCTCATACTATGTATATTTTAGTTTATGTTGATGACATTATCATCATTGGCTCATCTTCTTTTGCAGCGAAATAGGTAATTGACAAGCTTCATCATGGGTTAAATAAGGACCTTGGACCTCTCCATTATTTTTGGGAATATCTATCATGCCATCTTCTAGTGGGGTCTTATTATCTCAACATATGCTCTTTCTATATATCTTAAATCAAGCAAACATGATAGGAGCTAAGCCTATCAGAACACCTATGTCATGTACTAGGTCTCTTCAGGCAAGCATAGGCAACTTATTTCATGATGCATCCTTATATTGTCAAATCATTGGGGGCATTGCAATATGCTACTATCACTTGACCCAATTTGTCTTTTGTTATTCATAGGTATAGTTAATTTATACAAAATCCAGTAGTGAAATATTGGCAGGCTATCAAACACATTCTTCGATATCTGAAGAACACCATTTGCTATGGGCTTCATATCAAGTCATCCACAAGTTTTTGATTACAAGCATATAGTGATGCTGGCTCGGTAGACAATTTGGATGATTATTCTTTCTTGGACCTAATCTATTATCCTGAATTCCAAAGAAGCAAACTACCATTGCCAGATACAATTCTAAGGCATAATATCAAGCTATCTCCAACACTATTGCCAAGTTTATTTGGATTTAATATCTTCTCAACAAATTACGTCTTATTTTAGTTTCCTATACTATGGTCTGAATAGAAATCATATATTGAGACAATAAGACCCCATATTAAACAATGTTTCTTTGTTTGATATCCCCAGATACAATGTCTACTCATCTTATGTTTCGTTAGCATAACAAACATATTGAGACAAATATTTGCTTTTGTCTATGAAAGTACAACTTAAGGGAACTTCTAGTTTGGCACATTTTCTCATCCAACCAATTGGCTGATATTGTCACTAAGCCTCTCCCTATTCAATGATTTGAAGGTCATGAATCCAAACTTTAGGTTCTTTTTTGGTGTATCCCTATGTTGGGAGGGGATAGGTATTCAAGAAATATCTGGATCTAAAAGAGAAGACAATAATTTAGATGATGCTTGAGATAACACTCAATTTTCCAAAGTCGACCAGAATCTCTCTCTACCTAAGATGGCATCTCATTCCAAAACAACATCACATGATATCAGTGAGATAGATGATAACTTGATTAAAGAAAATAATCTTGCCCATTGTGATAAAGTTGAGAAGAAATCAGTTATTATGCCATGTAACTTGTGGGGAGTTAAAAATCATCTCTTGAGAATTTGGTTGAATGAGAGAACATTGAGTCCTTTTCCATGGATGTAGATAGTAGCCTATGAATGATGTTAAAAGTGTTTTCTCTCTCTCTTACTAAACATGTGCATTGTCACATTAGAAAAAAAATCAGGTTTTAATGACAATGCATAATCATCAATTTTAATCTGAAATAGGTTAGTAAATTTTTTTTATGATGCCATGTCTTAGGTGAAATCATGGACTAGTAGAGACATTGTAGCTGAAACCTTTACTGACATATCATTGTACATCAAAAAATTGGATAATATTACTTACATTTTCACATTAAGAAATCCAGTCAAATGGTATGTAAAAACATTTATTCTAACATTTACTTTCGTTAAAAAATCACATGGCGTGAGCTTATATTGACACCATTCTTGTGTTAGTAAATCATTTTTTACTGTCATTAACTTCGTCTGAACATGTTCATTTTGTACTAATGTCTTCTTAGCAACAATAAATGTTTGTTTTAATCTTTTATTAATTTATTTTATGTTACATAATTCCAATGTTAGATACATATAAAAGAGTGTCAAATTGGTAAACTGACATTAATACACTCAGACAAGTAAAGGAAACGTGATCTACAAGTTCTTCCACAATAAAGTATCCATGCACATACATCCAATGATTGAACAACAAGCATTCACTGGTTGGATCAAACATATACATTAATTGGGAAGGCCAAAAGGTTCAGCTGCATGTAGGAGAGCCACACTATATTTGGAGGTTGCATTGGAGTGGTGCCATTGAGCAAGGAAGCGCCAAATGTTGCCCACAATACTATAATAGACGCACATCATTTTGATGGCTAGAAAGTCATAAGGAAAATAATATATAAAAAAGATGTGGTAGCCTGAGAATAAACCTCGTAGTTGTACTAGTGCAATCCAGTTTCTACATTAACATGCCCTTGATCTAGCATTCAAAGCCTGCATAAGAAGAAATGAGTTGCATAAGTGCCTTGTTTAATAATTTCGGTCACAAAAGGCTTATAGTATAGAAGTTGCTACATGTAAAAATGAGTATACAAGTTGCTACATGCTTGTCACCATGACCAAAATATTGTTTGTAACAACTTGCATTGCATGACCAAAAACAACCTCATGAAAGCCACCTATTGTGGAACTAGAATTTGCATACAAACACTTTCACAATAATATAGAGAAGCAAAATTCATTGAAAACATAGCAAAATAGAGTTCAACTTAAAAGAAAAGTAACATAAACAACAATGCAAGAGTTCATTCCTAATCAATTATATGTTCGAAACGATCGACACTAAAAAGATGGTTGTCTAGTGAAAGACACTGTATGAGTGCACACAACAAATTTACAATACGTGTGATAGTTTAGTTTTACATTTTGTTTTTCATAGTAAAAAATAAAAAAAGAAAAATACCAGTACACACTGGTCAAATCAACAGGTGTTCAAACCTGCATACAAAGAAAGATATGTCACAAAATTAAAACATGTAATAGAATAAAAAACTTGCGCATGTAAATTTTGTATGACTTAATTGAATGAAGCTAATGCTGCATCATTCAAGATTTGTTGTCATTGAAACTTCAAAGTCGTCATCTCTTCACCCTTCTCCACGATTTTCTTTCTAGAACAAATTTTGTCTGTCAGTTGTTCATCAAGTTGGAGAATCTCAGCTATGCTTGGACCATCATCAAAAAATTGTGAAGCACTCACCACCAAACTGCATCGTGTGGACTCTCCCATATTTATCCTCTAAAATTACTCGAGAAAGCACATCACCCGTTCCAAGTTGTTCATTTGCTTCTTCAAACAAGATAGTCATCTTTTCCTTGAGTTGTTCCTAACAAACAATAAAAACATAATATGTATACATACACAGAAGTAGCAAAGAATATAAAAAAGGTAAATCACTTACAATGACTTCATTAGTCTAGAATAATTCTGATTTTGGCTGCTTCGAGTGGCAATGAAAACTTCATCATGAAGACTCTGGTCCATCTTTTCTAAACTATAAAAGAGAGTTGTTATAAACATATCATTCATTTAACATATAAAATAATCAATACTTATAATGCATAACTTGCAGTATGGGCCTTGAATCGCATGAGGCTCTTTGTACATGTAGCGTGTTGGTCTTCTATTATGCACACACTTTAGTAGTTACTTAGCTAATTTTATGCAAAAACCAAATATTGTTAATGTTCCTTTTCGCAATGAAATATGAAAATGAACACATATATGAAAAAACACATATATGCAAACATGGCAACACTTTTGTAATATAAAAACAATACCTTGGACTTGGGTTCTGCAAAATGGCTTATGGTTGATTGCTACTAATCATTTGGAATGTCATACGCACAGTGAGCCCAACACAATTCATCCATGTGAAATTTCTTAAACCTAAGATCATATCACTAATTTAAAAAAAGGTGACAGTATTCTGTCAATACTCACACCTTCATGTGCCCCTTTTTCTCATCTTGGATTTTGAAATTTTTTTACATTGAACAATAAGCATGACACATGTTAAATAATCAATACCAACTAGTTACAACAATAATAATGTATAAGCATACTGAAAGCAAAGTCTTTGCCTGCACACATGCTCACAAATCATCCTTATATGAGGTGGGCAATTCTTTCCAACTATGAAAAGTCAGTGGTGTTTGTGTTGGATCTTGAGCCAATGTTACAATGAATGTACTAAGCCATAGTGTTTTTTGGCTTATTGGTTGACATTTTGAGTAGACATAAAGCTTGTGCCTTTCACATGGCTTTAACTTTGCAGTGAGTAGTTCTCACTGTCGCTTCATGAGTGTTTCATCTTGTGGGTGCTGCACAAAGTTGTTGATCGGAAAAGACAACAAAAAACAATTCAATAGTTAACTAAAGTAGATGACATCAAAGCAATTCAAATGATACTCAGAGAAGTACCTTAATTAATATTGTCAAGTGTGCTACTAGAAGATGAATGAACTTGCCAACGATTAGCTATCCAAAAACAAATGAATTCTTAGACACAATGTTAGAGCTCCAGAATTTGATTATAAACATAGATGTAATGAAGCAAATGAATAATGTGGGAGATAAACAATTGCAACTTGTTGTTACATATAATAGACAAGAAAAATGCTTAGTGCACGTGCAAATAAAGTAACAAACTATATCATTCTAGTCAATGCTCATGAGATAATTAACCATAGTCTTTTGCAGATTCTCCCTAACCCAACACATATAATCATCAACATTGTCAACATCAGTACTTACTGAATTGTGGACATCTATATCATAATCATTATAATTTTCGACAAACCTTTGTCCCCAGAATATCGTACTCATTTTTAGGCCTTGTCTTAACTAACACAAAAACATAACATTTACATGCTTTAGCCCATATTCTTACTAAATATATGGTTCTTCTTTTTTTGTGATTAAGTAATATATAATTGTGCACTATTGATGAGTTAAGGTGCCCATGGATATCACCTCAGCTACACGCAATAGTCGACCCACTCAAACCACACTTAATTCATTCTCTGGATTATCAACCACTTTTTTATTTCTTTTTGGTAGATTAAATATGGTTTCTATATCCCCAAAAGAAGATTGCACAATGTCAAACATTCATCCGCCAAATAACCTTCTTCCTTAAAGTTAGCTTCTATTGCGTAGATAACCTTTTAATCTCAATAAGTACCTAACAAATCAGACAAAAGAAGAGGAATATCAAAATTATGGAGCTATGTATAATAAAATGTAAGGAAAGTACCAATAGCTTACAAACTCTCAATCGGATATATCCAACAATATTGCACTCGTCTACCAAGACAAACTTTATGTACTAAATGAATTGTTAAGTGCACCATGATGTCAGTGCAATTTGTTTTTCTTTTTGTTGCAGGTCATTATTAGTTATGGCTTTTGTACATAACTTTCTGAAAAACTCACAAAATTTGACTAACACGATGCTAACTTTCTTTGGTGATGACATGCACAATGATAAAAGATTAAATTGTTGGAGAAGACAATCGTGACTTTTAAAATTTGTAATTTCTTGCCCCTTTAACTACGTCTTTTGTGAGATATTAGTTGAATAGTCATCTGAAACATTCAAATTCTTTAAAACTTTGTAAAAGACATATTTCTCTTTCCTTTGCATACCACAACAAGCAGTAAACAATATCCATATATCTAAATTATATTGCTGATGTGAATGAGGTGATAGTCTTACATTATTTCTTTTATGTCTAATTGAACATTCATATGATCTTTTGACATGTGGCTCATATTCAATAATGTACCAATGATATTATAACAAACATTTTTCTCAATGTGCATAGCATCTAAATTGTGATGTAACATGTCATATTTCATTTATGGCAATTTAAAGAAGATACTTTTTCTTCTAATTATACAACAAATGTTCACTCAATGTACCTACCTTTCCCATAATATGATCTGTCAATGCCAACTCATGCAAAACGTCAAACCCAGAAAGAAACATGAGTGTTGGCTTCATTTCTATATTGTCAAAGGGATGCCTATTCTTTCAAAATCTATGATTCATCGACAGCCTACGATGATGCCCATATAACACATGTTTTCCCATGCTTTCACCTTAAAGAATGTGTATGTTTTTGATAGTTTGAGCATGCTAACATTTTCTTTATACTCCATCATGACAAGTATGAATAACTTGGCAAATCATGTATCAGTGAATCTGTATGTCATTGAAAATATTTCCTTTTACAAACATCAAGGGTTTGTATCCCATCGGTCCATAACATATTCAATTCATCTACAAGCAGCTGCATGCAAACATCCATCTCATGTGTGCTTGGAGCTGTTGGTCTAGAAATGATTTGTGACAATAACATATAAGATTGTTTCATGCACATCCAAGGTGGCATATTGTATTCTACCACTACAACATACCATATACTATAAGTTGAACTCAATGTTCCAAATCTATTAAAACTTTCACTTGCTAAACCCAATCATATATCCAACAAATGACATGTGCATTTTATCAAAACTTTTCCATGCAACACCATATGCTGGGTCTCTGAGCTCTCCACCCTTAATTTGTTCGTCTCTATGCCATGTCATTTGTTGTGCAATCTCATGCATTATGAAAAGTATCTTCAATCATGTAGCAATAGGAAAGTAACACATGGTCTTCACAATTGCCCTCTTCACTTACTCATTTTCTTGTTGTGTGATTGATGTTGTTTTCTTTTCATTATGACACACTACGTATCATATATATCTTTTATTGTAGAATAGTTCCTACATAATGTGTAGTTATTCAGGCAAAGATCGATCTTCTCATAGTCAAACCCAAGTTTGCAATATTTTTTTTAGCTTCATAAACAATCTTCAGTAACTAGACACCTATAGAAAAAACTTCTTGCAGTAATTCAAGTAACATAATAAAGCTTTTGTTACTCCCTCCGTTTAAAGTCTTCATATGCAATAAGCAAATCAAGAAGATTAGTTTTATAAATTGAATGCACCCTGGATAGAGTTGTTCTTCGATAACTTTGCTTAATCTTTCAAACAAGTCAACATTCAAACCCTCTTCATTACCACTGCAAGTAGGCCTCTCAAAAGAAATTGCATGTATATGTAGGCTAAAAACATCTAAAATCAATCCTTGCATGTTTTCAACTTCGTCATCAGATGAGTGGTTAGTTCCAGTGACAGGTGGCCTAATTGATTCTCCATGATAATACCAACAAATATATGTTTGCATAAATCCATTGTACATGATATGGTCGAGTGCTTCTTTCATGAATTGGGATGTCGCATTTTTGCGTTTCATGTAAGGACACCTCATTATTCTATATACTATAGCATTATTCGCACTAGCAAAGCCGATGAATTTATTGAGCTCTGATAAGAATTCAACAATGTTTTTTCTCTTCTTAATCCAACTTTGATATTCTATAATGTATTCTTCTTTGATCTAAATTGTCAATTTTGTTCAATAAGTTTAATTCGTATTATATAAATGAAACTGAGTCTAAGATAGGAAGTATACATAAATACATAAATACATACATATAAAAGTGCATATATACAGACTTAAGTATATGCATATGTACATGGTGATCTTGCCCATTAGATTCATGTTCTACTACTAACTTCATTAAATGAACAGAACAAGTATCTGTAGCTATAAGAAGTGAGCAAAAATGACTTCTTAGAAAGTCCTCGTATTTTGGGAGCTTTAAACTACAAGCAAGTCAAAGTCCATGAGTTTAATGAACAAAACTAATCTGATTATGCTTTCTTATACCATCTATTTCCTGCACTTGAACATGCTCGAGCCCAAACACATAACCAGCACTGATGAATGATGGAAACTTGTGTTGCATTGACAAAACGTTGGATGAAGCTTTGAGATGGTGGCATGAGAAAAAACAGAAAAACAAGGCTTTAGACAAGGTTGAAGTAAGATCTGTTTTCACTTCCTTGTATGGCATGTATGGAAGATGCAAACTAGTAAAAAGCATAAGGTGTAACACCTAGCGTTTTTGTGTGAGGTAGTGGGTCGATCTGGGAGAGGGCCCAGGTCTAACCCACCTCACTCATGCGACCTGAGGGAAGCTCGACAACTAAGGGTTTCTCCTTGTCATCACAGGTTGAGTGGAGGAAGAAGAAATTGAGGAAGGAGTGTAAAGAAGAGGAGGTAGAAGTGAGGAAGGACGAAGAAGAAGAGGTTGAGGAAGAAGAGCAGAAGAAGCAGGAGGCAGAGGGGAAAAAAAAGAAGCTAATGCCTCTTCTCTCTCTCTCATTCCCTCAATTTCTCTATCTGCTCTCCTCCTCTCATTTGCTTTTCCCTCGCCCTCTCTCTAGGTTTCTCTTTGTCGCAAGCTCCTTCACCCTTTCCCTTTGGTTCTCTCTATTTTTCTCTCTCCCTCATTTTCTACTCTCTCTTGCACACTCTCCTTCTCACCCGACCTCTCTCTTCTCTCTCCTATCAGCTTTCTCTCATCTGCACTCACATGCTCTCTCTTCTGGTCCTTCTGTCTCAGGCTCTCTCCTTCTTTGCTCACACACACTCTCTCGTCTGCACAATCTCTCTCTTGCCTACTCCCTTAGCCGAGTCATCTCTCTGTCCTGGCCTCTCCCTCTCAACCGAATGCTCTCTTCCCCTTGTTAGATTTCTCTCTCTCCCTCTCTCTCTCTTACTCTCTTTTGCTCATTCTTGCTTTCTTTAGTGCCGGTTGGATTGGTTTGCAGCTTAGGGAATATATTCTATCCCCTATTACCAGAAAATAAGGGGTGTTGGTGGTGATGACAACGGATAGCCCTGAGTGTTTGGTGACTAGTCGAGCATTTGGGGTGGTTGCCGAAGACGACTATAGCAGCTAGGACTCTATAAGAGGGTGAACAATGCCTAATCGAGCTTATTTTGGTTGTATTTTTTCATAAGTGAATAAATTAATTACCTTTTTAGCATGCTAGGTTCAAGATTGAATGATTTAAGGAGCATGATGGAGATTTTATTACATTAGGGAAGGCTTAGGACTGCTCTAGGGGGCATTGTACATGCTATATTTTGTAAGATTTTCATGATGGAAAGGGAGCAATTGTATTGACTTTCATGATTTATGGTTTGAAGAGAAGACAAAACATATAAATTTTTAGGGTGCAGACATACACTAGTGTATGAAAGAAATGTTCTTATTTTGTTGATTTGTTCAATTTTATACTCTTACTAGTGAATTAGTAGCATCATCACTGAATGTTTAAAAGCATAAATGCAAGTGTGATGCCTCAATCTGGGTGTTAGTAGTTTGGAACTGGGTGTTCGATTAATTGATATTGCTCTTAGCAAGATAATTGAAAAGATTCATACCTAGTGACCTCAAATGCATGGCACCGTGGTCTAGTTAGGCCAATAAGTGAGTAGTGCAAACTGTGATTAGTAGAATGAGGGGCTACTTGTACTCGATTGTGTTGGAGTAGGTCGTACTTGATGTTAAATTTGGGCTAAAACTCTTGAAAGTATACGGCGGTTAGGTATGGGACCATATAGAGTATAGAACATGAAGATAAATATATTTGTCATCACTTGGTGACTCACCTTGTCGGTGGCATGGTGTAAATTATCTTATAGAAACAATACCAGTAATTTCTATTCGAACCTTTGACTAAGAAGACGAGTTGAGAAGTATACAACTGTTGGGATGCATGTGAGACTTGGAGTTTAGATCGGTTGGTCATGACCACATAAGTATGGAAAAAACTTGAAGAAGAGTTCTATTAGCTGATTCAACCTTTCAGCACCCTCTTGAGTTAATAACTTTCGACTGGATTGTTATATTCTTTACCTAAATATAATTTTAGAGCGAGGTGGATAGAAAACTTATTGCTTTGAGTTTTTTCAAGTGGGCTAGATACACCGAACAGACCCTGAGCGACAAGATCCAAAGCTTAACAAGATTGTAGTATTGTAGAGACACGTGATAAGTATGGCAGTAATCTAGGCAAATTCCTACCTGGGATCAACTATGGGTAAAATGTTGCATTCCAGAGTGTGGGCTTTCAAGATCGTTGGATCATATGAATGTGCTTTGTTTGAATGATGTGTGATATGACATATTTTTTAACTTACGAATATATGTGTAAGATTGATTGGTTGTGAGATTAATTGGTTGTTTTTAAAATGTTACACAATGGCATATGCATGCTAGAAATTATAACTACTTAGGACTTCATTTTATGTTGTACTTACAGTGTTAGTCTCCCACCTTGCCAACTTAGGTGTCCTAAGGAAGGCTGAGCAACTCCCCTTGGAATTTATATATCCTTAGTGGATTGCTCTAGTAGTATAGCGTGTACGGATCCATATTGTTTCAAGCCACAATGGGAGTTGTCTACCGACTATAGGTCATTGGTAGTGTGCATGCACCTGTCTTTTGCACTCATAGAAGCTGTCAATTACCGAAATGAATGTAAATGAAATAAATATGAATAAAGTGAATATGAACAAATTGAATGTGACTCATAAGTGTGTTGATTGTGGCTATTGAGTAACCCCTACATATGTGAAATATGTAAGAGACTACCATGACAAGTTATGCGAATGCATGTATGCATCATGATATCATAGTGTACGTTTTTTTATATGTTGGACTCTAGATTTGGGCCCTTACCATAGATGGCTATGGATTTATCTGGTTTGTCATCATACTGTGAATGCTCTGGCTTCTGCTGTTTCTTTCTTCTTCTTTTTTTTTAAAGGTTTTGTTTTGGTAGACTTGGGGTAGCAGATTGGTCAGATGGCTCAACTCACATATTACTGGAGAGATTTGGGGTATATGGTCGTGCCGACGCATCATTCATTAATGTCTTGTTTTTGTTTAAACATCGACGCTTTGTTTTGAGGTGTCATGAGTTTCAATGATAAATGTGAAGTCATTTTGTATGAACTGATTTTGATACATAAATGAATTATTTTCCCCACTATTATTTTGATTGTTTTGTCATCACAGATCGACTTGTTATGTTGAAAGAAAAAAAAAAAGGGTAAAAAGTCTGGGTGTGACATAAGGAGAAGGAGAAAGCCCACGAAACTGCTGAACTGGCATGGGAGATATGTAAATGTCACCTCAAATTTTCTTATATATATATATATATATATATAATAGATCTCAAGTTGAGGTCAGTGGTATTGAATTGCATGTGCTCTTGCCAAGTCTAGGGTTTAGGGAACAAGAAGTATGTTTTGAAATCTCAGAAGTTGTGATTTTGATGAAAGGAACATGGTTGATCTTAGACCTTAGGTTCATTAATTTCATAACAGAAGGAAGGTCCAATCGTATCGGCAAAGGTTCATGACTTAGCACCGAGGCACAGCCTTTCGTTATATATATGACATGTTTGTTTCTTTTCTTTGTACAGCCAAACTAATGAGTGAAGTTCATCAGTCATCGAGTAGCTGGGTTGAGTGAGAGACCTTTGAATGTTGGTCAAATTCCAATGAGAAAAAGAAAGACCTCACAAGAACGAGACTTTTTGGTGCTCGCAATATGCCAAACAATCCAAAGGGCCAACACAAGTGTTGCTTTTGAAGTTTGACCAGCAGTGTAAATCACAACAAAAAGTTAATTAAAAGAAGAAGGAGCAGACTCATCACTCTTGGAGTACACAATGGTACCATTTTCATTCATGTTTCTTAGAGGCCAAATTGTTTATCACCCAAGACCTAAAAAGCATTTTGGTGCATTTGTCTATGTGTGTGTGAATGTTATAAGAACCCATTTCTTCTTTTGAATTAGTTAGAAATCTATACACCCAAAATTTGACAAGAAGAGCTTGAAAAATAGGGCCAAGGGGCCATCTCTCTCTCTCTCTCTCTTCCACCTCCTCCCCTATTGAGTATTTAGGTACTCGCATTTCACCTCAAGGCTTTCTCTATCAAGTCTTTCAGGTTTTTGAGAGAGAGAGAGGGAAGGAAGAAGGCTGGACTTGAAGCATGACCAGTTGTGAACCATATGAAAGGATTAGTTTCATTGTGAAATAAAAAATTTATGCAAGCATGCTGGACTTTTCAATGCTTTTTAACGACCAGCCCGCTGCTGAAGCCTAAAATCTGCTTAATGTTCTTAACACATATCCAGCAAACACACTAATCGTAAAAAATATGGCCATTGCGCTAGTAATAAGAAAGACGCTCGTTGCACTTATAGTAAAAAAGGATGACCAAGCGTACCTAACTTTCGTCAGCCAACTTAGGTTTTCTAGACAAAGAATCCAGAACAACTTGTTGCTTGAATCCAGAGCTTGAGCACTCAAAGTAAAACATAAAATATAAAATAATTTGATTGTTGTGCTATTTAATCAATTAGAAACCAAAAGATGGCAGCTAAAATTACATCAGACTCTTTCTGGAGGGAATCAAAGAGGATGGAGATGCATAGTGATTGCATACTGGAACACTAGAGCAACGTGGTGGAGAATGGCAGAAATTCTTGTTGCCATTGGTGAGGTGCACTTGCTGTCCATAGATGTGGCCGTTTGTGAGATGTAGTTGCTGCCGATAGATGTGGCTACCCGTGAGGTGTAGTTGTTGCCGATGGACGTGGGCGTTGATGAGGTGCCGTTGGTAGCAAGGGTTCACAGGAAGAGGATGGATGAAAGGTAGGAGGGAAAAAGGAGAAAAGAGGGAAATAACAGAGGAAAACAGTAGAAAAGAGGGAAATAGGTGGGCGTGATAAAGGAAAACCTTCATTGACGCTCAAATGAACGTCAGATATGCTCACGGCTATTAGTGATGCTGAAGGATCATTAGAGGAAATTGCAATATCCAAAGACCTGCACTGATGATACGTTCAAAACGTCACCGTATTAAAAGCGAACAGAAACTCAATTAACGTGTTTTTGTGGCACTAAGCATAGAGCGTCAGTAAAGTGTTGACAACTACTGCCTCGTCAGGTAGATGACAATATATGTCGAAGACATCTGATGTTTTTCACTTCGTGTTAGTCTATGTTTAACTTTACTGTCTTTTTTTTTAGCATTGGTGAAGTGTTGACAACCATTGACACATGCTTAGACATCAGTATATGTCGACGACATCTGACGCTTGGCACTTAGCATCAATATATGTTCAACTTTTATTAACTTTGAACTTTTCTCGCATCAATAATAAGCAACTTTTTTGTCGCATTAGATGAAGTGGCCGAACACAAGTCTGATTGATATAGAGGGAGAATTTTTAAGGAAGGGTGAAATAGGAACATAAAAACCACCTTGTTTCGGCCACTTCTCATCTGAACCTTGCAATTTGTTTCGATCAGATGCCTTGCAATGTTCCCTTTGAATCTGTTAGCTATGTACAAGTGGTGAGTCCATTTACAGATTGGGTACGGATTCAGTGTGTAATTTCATAAGCAAGAGCCATATAAAGGTCCTACTAGCCGGATTTCAAGCAAATGTCACTTATGCTAGTGGAAATGCATAGAATTTGATTATATAAGCTGACTTGAGCCGGTTTAAATTCAAACTGATCGGGAGTTACCATGGATACAATGCCTAAACTGATATGAAGGGGTTGGCAAGACAGATCATCCCATTTACGGCGCATAGACTTTGCACTCAGATAAAGATTTGGAAGTGGCTGCACAAAATATAAAATTGAGTTTGAGTGGTTACACATGTGATTTTCCTGGACATCCTTGGGAATTGGGCATTTGCGGTATAAAAAGTCTTACACCAAATAAAATTTTAATTGTTCCAACCAGGTTTGATGTTCTTACCAAATCTGACAAAATCAGATGCAAATCCAAACGGAATAGCAGATGATATAAGAACCATTGACATTACTAGTCCGGAACCAGATTTTGTACTGGAAATTAAAATATGTCAAAATGCCCATACCAGATCCAACACACTATCTCATTTTCTTGTTTCTTATTTGGCAACATAAGGGTTAAGTACATCTGTCCCAAATTATGCTTATAACCGCTCATGAAGATAAAACTCATCACCTTCTCCAGCATGAAAGCCTTAAGTTCTGACTCCTTGGAATCAGATGCAAAATGTTCCCACTGTGTAGGCCAAAACAATCCTTTCTTTTTACTTTTCCCCACTCCAAACCGGCATATTGGTGATCTCCTACTGCTGCTTATTGAGCAACACTGGAAAGCATTAACGTTCCTGTAAGGTTTATAATGCTATCGAGTACGTACTGGTCAGAAGCTGTTTATTTGCATCCATTCTTTAAATGTTTCAGACATATGTTAACTACATAATACTCCTTTTGTCAGCAGCAGCCTGCAGGTAATGCTATAACCAAGGCTTCATATAGATGAGAATTAACCTTATTTTATTTTCCAATTTTTTCTGAATTACAGGCAACCAAATCTTCAAAACAAGTTCTGTTTTTCGTAATAATCCTTAAACATATGAGTTCCGTCACTAAAAAGTTTTATTGCTTTTATGTCGTTCCATTAGCACCTCACTCATTTCTTTCTATTTCAAAGTTATCTATTTTGTGTTTTTTCATTCTCGTCAGTGTCGGCATTGGACACTCTCCTTAGTTTATTATCCTCAACCAGTGGCAGAGGCATAAATGGGCTGGTGGGGGCAATTGTCCATAACAACCCACGTGAATTTGCTTTTTTACATCAAAACTTTATGGTCATTTCATTATATATTTACATGTGGACTGACCCTTAAAATTTTTTGATGCATAAATAGTACCTCTCTGACTATAAATTTCTCAGCTGCTGTTCCTAATCCTCAGCATATGCAACAATTTAAGGAAATTTGTCAACACATGGTGGTTGGTCAATCGGACATGAATTAAAAAAAGATTAAGAAAAAAAGTATGTCGTAGACTCCATTCTGGGTGAGTAGGATCATTAGTATTTCATCTTACTGCCTAGAAAAGCACTAAAGCTCCCACCCACCTCCTTGCCCCCCTAGGGTACAGGGCCTGCTAGTTTCCATTAGGAACCAACAAGCTAACAAGAAAGCATATTATAAATAGGGGACGTAGTACTATTTTGAAATCTCTTTTGGTCTAATATATTTAGAATTTGAGCTTTTATTTTATTATCCATTTTCTAATTTATATATCTTGTAACGGATTGTTTCAAAACCAGCACGAAACTATGGGGTTTTATCAGAAGTGGAAATTGAACCTTAACTAGAAACATGGTGTGTACGTTTTTCACATGTGAAACTGTGCTGGCATAAGAGGAAATAAATAATAACAACTTAACCTCTATTATTTACCAATGTCACAAGTGGATGTGTTTGGCTTAATTAGTATAGCATAGAAGTTGGTGATGTGAAAACAGCTAGATAGAATGATAAACATTGCAACACAAAGTGAAACCACATCCCAAATAATAATTTTAATTGGACTCACATGTAGTGAGTACTGGGTCCAACTCAGGGAACAGGCTATTGTGAAGGAAATGAAAAATGGACTGAACTTCTATTGTTTCACACTATGACGAACGTCAACATATTGAAATCTAATTACAAGGAAAACAAAAAAATTCTAGGTCTTGCTCCAAAATGGACTACGAACTCAGTAATTTATCTTTATTAGTCCTCCCAGATCATGGAATGTGATCACTTAGAACAAGAACCACAAAGATGCCTAAAAGAGAAAGAAGATAACTTAGTAACACAAGCAAAGTAGTGCAAGCTATTATAAAGTAAGCAGAAGTAAATCAATACTATACTTAGTAGGACTCTAGATATAACAATAAATTTTAAGTTAATGATGATAAAATTTTCAAACAAGAACGAAGTGAATCACAAATACACCTAACTGCTTGAGAAAAATCACTTTAAACGCAAGGAAACTATAAATATGATGCATGACACATTAGGACACTAAAAGGCGACACTTCTGCTTATCACATGCGGGGGAGATGGCCAGGACATGCCGTGGACACAGTTAGGACACAACACTATGGTGGGACACAGATAAAATTACCAAAAAAATCCTAAACTATGTGTAAAATGCGTTAATTGAACTCTTAAACACCCATTAAACTAAGACTCGCCTAAATAAATAAGATAATCAACTTCTGTCAGGTCACCAAGAATCTAAACAGAAATTGAAACTAGACCTTAGGCACTTTAAAATATAAGAAAAATATAAACTTTACAGAAAAAACCGAACTGACCCTCAAAAATTAGTGATTTTACTAGCTTACCCTTTATCAATTGATTTTGAGAAATCAATTAAAGGATAAATTCTTGTGCGAATTACCACAACTTCAAATGGGAAATCAATACTAAGACATTTTCTAACATTCCTACAAAATAAAAATAAATAGAAAACAGGATGACACTCAATGAAAGTTGAATTCAACTTTTTACTAAACCATCGAAATTTGGACATCCTTCCAAATATCACCTGTGCAACTAGAGAGTTGCATTACTGTTAATGCTTAAGATGAAAGGCAGTCGACGATGGCTTGCAATTCCAAGAGTTTTGGAGCTGATCAATACAGAAACAAAATCTTTGGTGGAGGAGATGACAAAAGTCACACTTGAAGAGTTGGCACCGTTAGCATAATTTCTGGCGTGATGGAAGAAAGAATTTCTGCTGAAGGAATCTACTAGCCAACTTACCAAATCTGATCCAAAAAATATAGGAAGGCACCCAGATTTATCAAATTGTAAATCCATCCAAAAATTGTATAAGTGATGGACATTTAAGCACGATCCGTTGTAATTCTCATAACAAGCAATAAAATAATCTCTCGTTCTCTTCTTTGTAGTCATAGGCTCTCACAAGCTGAACCACGTATATTTGGGCTGTCCTTCATTTTTAGGCCTTTTCTATATGGTATCACAGCTAATGATTTCAGCTGGCTCATCTTTCTCTTCATTTCCATATCCGTATCTACCTATTTCTAAAAATTTCCAATTTTGTTTCTCTCAAACTTACTGCAAAAAATTTTCTTTTGTGGAAGACGAAAGTTCTTGTCCTTCTTCATAGTTACGACTTGTATGGATTTATTACAAATATTGTTCCACCTCCTCCAACTCATATACCTGATAGCAATGAAGACACCAAGAAGATTGCCAGTGCAGAATATGCTGCTTGGCTCAAGGCTGATCATCTGATCAAAGGATGGATATCTAGTACTCTTTCTAAGAGTGTGACAGGCTTAATTGCACACCTTGCCAGAAGTTTGGGAGGCTCTGATTAATGCCTTCTCTCAAAAGTCTAGGAAACGTCAATTTCACCTAACTCATCCTGTGACCTCACTGAAGAGTGATGGAGATTTGTTGGATGAATATATCTCTAAGCTTAAATCTATTTGTGATTATCGTTCAGCCACAGGAATACCCGTGGATGATGAAGCTTGGTATTTTGGTTTCTTTGGGGCCTTAGAGAAGGCTATGAGGCATTTGTTGTCTCAATGCTAAGACCACTTGTTTCTGCATAATGAGATATGTTTGCATCCCCAAAATTCATTTTGGTCTTCGCAGTGCTTCAGAAAAATAAGGTTTTATTTTGAAATGAGAGAGAAAGGGACTCGCCCATTGGTATGAGGTCCGGCCATTTGCAGCATCTTTATTGAGGGTAACCAAACCAAGAACTAGCCTTTTGCTTTGCACATTCCGATATTTGCAATGTTATCTTAAATCCTATATGCATGTGTGCTCAAGTCTAAATATTTCTTTTTTTTTTTTAAATGTTGAGACAAACTTTGGAATGATTAAAAATACAGTTTACTTTAAAAAAAAAAAGTTACCTCTGGTCTAGAGCTATGGTCTTAAGGGTTAACAAACCCTTAATAATTTGTAACTTTAGAAACTTGAGATTAAATTGTTGGAATAGCAAAATAGCATAGAAAACAAATTTTTTAAAAGAGACACCTGTAAGATCATTTGAGTTCTTGAAATATTATGACTAGAACTCAACTAAAAGCTAACTTATATTTGATAGTTTTGAAAATCGAAGTTTTTAACTTATTTGAGGAAATATGATTAGGAACGTACTTGTAAAATACTTATTTTGCAAAACGCGACTTTAACTTGTCATGTTTTGCAAAAGCAAGTTTTCCAAGCTTTGTTTGAAAAAATCAAAATTGATGGACGATAACCATAGTTCTTGTTCATCATAGAACCAAAGAGAGAGATTTTGCAATGCTGTAAATATCAAAATAATATGTTGGAAAGAGTGAAGATTTGATATTTAAAACAAAAAAATATTACAATTTGTAGGGGTGTTTCCCTTGAATCTTAAGTAAGTTTCAAGATTTTTCCTTAATTTAATTATCACCTCATTAAAGCTTGATCTTGTCTTAAGTTTCTTAGAGATGTGCTTGTGAGAATTCGTGAGTCCCATAAGTAATTGTGTATGCATGATTACATAAATTCTATATGCATAAAAAAAAAATCATTCCTACCATAACATACATATATGGAACAACGGAAAGGAACAATTTGATAGAAATTGATAGAGGTAAGATCTCTTCTAGTGAGTCACTCAATGGAGTATTGAAAATATAGGTAGGCCAATAAAAGACTAGAAGAATGATTTATATGAAAGGTAGATGTGCAATTTGAAAAATCGAAAATGACATGCTCAATGCAAATTGTCATGTACATCAAGCGTGTTTGGGTGTTTCATGGGTTAGACATGTCCCAATCTCAAAATGATAAAAATAGAAAAAAAACCCACCCCAAATTTTCACATTGTAATGCACATCCACATACAATCAAACTATCAAAATAGAGAATTATATAGAGAGATGAAAAGATAGATATATGATGAGAGAAAATGAATAGGTAGAGAAAAATTAAAAGAGAAAGAGAAAGAGAAAAATAAAAATACATAGAGAGAAATAAAAATAAAGATGAAAGATATATATATATATATATATATATATATATATATATATATATATGAAAGAGAAATGAAAAGAGGAATGAAAAAGAGAGAAATAAAGATGAGAATTAAAATGAGAGAAACACAAGTTAAAAAGAGATGAATGAGTTAAAAGAAATGAAGAAACTAGTTAAAATGCTTAAAAGATAAGTTAAAAAGAGAAAAAAAAACCTTAAGCAAAACGTTTGCCTTTGTCATCCTCTCGGAGCTTCAAGGTGGATCCTTAGCTCCGGAGAGACTCTAGACCATCATCAGCTTGAAAAAATAGACAAGAAAATGATAGAAAAAAAAGTTATAAATACCTTTTTAAAAAAAATTGGTGTAGAGGTGACTCCTTAGCTTTTTCAGGCGAAGAGAACTCCTTGATAGTGGCTTGAACAGGTTGAAGATGTTCCTCAAGAGTCCATCACCTAGTCCTCCAAGGTTTCCTCTTATGGTAAATGAAAGTTTGAAGTTGAGTATTAAGAGAGCCAAAGAAGAAAAATTGAACAAGAATAAGAGAAAGAAGAAGAGAAGACGAAATCTAGAAGAGGGGAGAGAGGATTCAAAGGCTTGAAAAGATGATGAATTTTCCATGTTAAATGAGAGAAATGAGGAGGTATTTATAGAGGAAGGAAGCTCAAGGGCATTGTGGTCTTTTGTGAAAACAAAATTAGCCATTAATTGGTCATTATCGGCTTTAAAATAGCTAAAAACACTAAGAGGGTAAAATCTGTCCAAAAATACTTTGATTGGAGGGTTGACCATGCCAGGAGCAAGCTGCCCACCCAAGGCTCTTCTTGTCTAGGCCTGGCCCATCGCCAGACCTAAATAGGCCGAGCTGGCCACCACAGTCATATTCTGGCATATGCTGGCTGGCCGTAGACCTAGCTTGGTCGGCCAAGGCCTTGCACACAAATGAAACTAAAATTGTGAAAAAAAAGAGTAATCATGAGTCCTGAACTAATGACATTTTTTTGTATAGTGAGTACTAATGACATTTTTTTGTACAGTGAGTACTAATGGCATTTTTTTGTAAAGTGAGTACTAATGACATTTAATTGCAATTAGTCCTGAACTTTCTATAATGAGTCCTGACCTTTTTTAGTATGGTTAGTACTGATGACATACAAACGAGTCTTGACCTTTCAAAACGGTCTTTTCCATTACCTTTCCTTTCAAGAAATTGCCATGAATCCTGACCTTTTTGATATGATTAGTCCTAACTTTTCCATAATGAGTCCTGACCTTTTCAGAAGTTTGGTATGGTTAATGACATACAATTGTTGGTCAAGTGAGTACTAATGACATATAATTGCAATGAGTCCTGACCTTTCAAAAGAGTCCTGACCTTTTTGGTCATGCTAAAGGGGCTCTTGACTTCTTTGGAGAAAGACCCAAAAACCATTGTCGGTCTAAATTTTATCACAATATTGTGATATTGTCTCTCAACCTATGTAATATAGCTCTGCAAAACATATGTTGAGAAACAAGTGCCATGACACTCGTTTGAACTAAGAAATGATCTTTTTTGGAATATTTATGCAACTACAAGACACATGACCTGCATAGCACTGGTTAAGATCTTGGTCATATGCATGTAATTCAATTTTTGAGTCGATATCCAAGTGTTTACTGCTGATTTCTTAAGTAGAATTGGTGTATCCCAAATAAGAACTACATCATTTGGATAAATGGCCATGCACTCTTTAGTGGCAGTTTGAGGTGTCTGAATTGTTATTATAATATTATTGAGAGTCTGGTTTAGATACATACAGAAACTCAAGGATATAATGAACAAACAACCACCTTCATAGTTAGACTCTTTGTGGGCCCCTGCTGATTATCCATATCAAAATTGTAATAGATCTGATCCATTAGTTGCCCATCTGCTCCAAATCTCTCCAAGCTTGTCCTATTAGAGGACATGCATGGCCAAGTCAACTTATCATATACTCCTAAATTATTGATGAAGTGGTAAAACCCTTTTTCCTTACTAACCATCTTTGTAAGGTCATTCACAAATGAAATAAGATTTTAACCTTGCTTGTTCTCTCTCTCTCTCTCTCTCTCTCTCGCTCTCTCTCTCTATATATATATATATATAGACTCACACACACATTATATTTACATTTATATAGTCACAAACATCATTAATATATACACACACATATGAGTCACAAATATCTTTTTTTTTTTGGTTTCTGCCCCAATGTCCTTGAATTTTTCAGTATATTCATTTGGCTAATTTTGAAAATTCAAATCTGTTATAGCATTTGCAAGTAAAGTGCATCACAAATTGATACAAAGAGTTGTATAGGCTGCAAGCAATTTTAGGTTAATTGATCTTTATTTTGGGTTCCAAGCTTCATGTCAAACGTTATTTTCTTCTAAATCCACATTGAAATTGTAATGGATCTCAAACAACTTTTTCATCCTTTTTCCTCTTCATTTCACTTGTCACCTATTTTTGCTCTCTTGGACAGATATGTTGTGCTTCATTACAAGATATATTTGGTTCTACCTGTTTTATGAAAATTATTGATATTTTACTATAGATGTATTGGTGTTAGAAGAGTTGTTAATTTCTTGAAGATCAAGAAAACACATTTAAATATCCTATATTATGCATTTATTATAACATTTCTTAGATCTTATAGGTGCACAGTTGAATTACTTTGATTTGGCTGAGCTACGTTTTAACTAGAACCAGCTATCTAAAGGATATGCCAACTCTTGCTCCTAGAAAACAAATGCATCCACGATTCCATAAAAAGATGTTACTATTTTCATTACTTCTTGTCTGTAGTCTCCCTTGCTAAAGTCAATGAAGTTAATACTGGGTTTGAGTCCTTTATATGTTATCTAATTTTTCTTACACTGGCCATTGAAGAAAAATGATGAAATGCTTATATGGATTTTGGCATTTTGAACTTTTTTTATCATGAAATCATCATTTAACTTCTCTTGAATGTACAATTTACAGAGTCTACCATGTGTATGCATTTTCTTTCCCTTCAAATATTATTTTAGTGGTCTTCAATTACAAGAATAAGCAAAACCATGCAATTTGTGTTTCTGGCCTTTTCTGGGTTATAGTTCATTCTTCCATAGTTCAGTTATATTTGTTAGTGCAGCAGAAGATAAGTTAAAAAATTGACCCTATATAGCAGATCACAAAAAGTTGAATATCACGAGATCAAATTGTAAGGTAAGCATTGCATTCTTATCATATTGTTGTTTTATTGCACTCCATGACACATAAGCAATAGGGTGGTCTTAGCTGATTGGTTCTTCTATAAATCACATAGTAATACACTAACTTTTTATCTGCATGCAGGAATTTAAGGTTCTAGAATTCAAAAAAGAAAGACATGTGTGCACGTCTAGTTTAGCATGCATCTGTATGGGAACTTCTGTGGGTTACCTCAGAACAGCAATGCTTTTGTTTTATTGGTATGAACTTGGTATGTGGGCATGCATTTACCAATTAACAAACTGCATATCCTAAATTTGAGTATTATCACATTGAAAGAGATTCACTTACTGTATGCTCTTTCTTAATTGTTTTGCAGGTTGCTTAAAGGGAAAAAGTGCATGCACTATGTTAAGGTTCATTCTCAAAACAACAGCTAAGTCATTAGTTATTTGCAGGTACTTATTTGTACCTTCGATATTATGTTCACATGTAAGAGACAAGGTAGAAAAAACATCTTTTCTCGATTTCTTAAATTGAGACGAAAAGTAATGTGCTAAATGCATATTGGCATGTCTATCATACCTTGGACATGGTTGGCTCGAGTACATATGAATAATTTATGTCATCTGATGTCACCACCAAAAGTACCATTTGAAATTAATATTATCATTTACATTCTTATAATCCCTTCATAAGGGTGTCATCTGTACTTGCATGTTTTCCTTGTAACTGTGTCTATTATTTCTTATATCAGTTTCTGATTGTTTTCAGTCCACTGCTTATTTATGTATGAAGTCCCTAGAAGGGTTTTCAACATACAAAGTAGTCTAATGCTGATTTTGAAGATGTTGAAAATCAATGATATTTTTGATGTCTTGTCTTTTTAGTTGGGTTGATGAAGTTATACTTGATTTTCTGTGAGTCAATGCTCAAGAGTTCCTTGACAAACACAAGATCACTATGTGGCACATGATTCCCTCCCATAAGAATGGCCATGCTTAATAAGAAATTATAATTTCATTCTTTGAAGCTTTATTGTTGGTAGTCAACAAAGGAGATGCGTTTATATGCATTTTCTTCAGTCGAAAAAGAGGCCTTATTGTCCCGTATCTCTTGACATGTAGACACACAAATGAATTAATGTTGGGAAGGGAATTTGTGATTTGCCTATATATCCTTTGTTTGGTTGGTTGATTTATGTGCAATCTAGCTAGAGGATATTCGAGAAAGGATCATTGTGTCGGCTACGTGAAGGCATGCTATCACAATTTCATATCTATTTTTTTGTTCATCTGTAAATGGATGGATTATTTCAATTTCAACTATATGAACTTTTCTTGGAGATAGAGTTGGCCATGTTTTGTTATAATGTATATTATGATCAGGAGAAATAGTTAAGAGTGAACATGGGAATCACAAAGCTGAATTAAAGGTGAAGGAGCAAAAAGAGAAAGTAGGAAAGATATGGGAGAAGGTAGCATGCCATCTCTGTCATGTTCCACTCTTTTTTTCATTTTTCAACTAATACACAGTTGCTTGCTAGTTGATTGAGATATTGGTTGAGATGTGCAATGTTTTCCTTCTGCCATTTTTCTGATGTATGGGATATTGAGTTGGAATTGTGATGGAAGGTATATTCATTCTATCTATGCATATTGGTGCTAGAACTTTCATTTTGGTCCTTCATGGTTGTCCCTTAGTAATATGACAACTTCGTAATGTATTCCTATGAGGTGTAGGGGGGCCCATCCACTTAGATGTGGTATAATCTTTCTCTCGCTCTCTCAAGAAGCCATGTTTTCATTATGCAAGTCTGTTATTGTACATTCTTGATCTTGATTTGGACTTGTGTTCATGAGAAATGAAGGGAATATAATATGTTCCTCTCATGTGCAGCTGCATTATTGTGGCAAATACTGTTGAGATGCACCATAGTGAATGGGTTGAAAATGTTGGATCATAGGTTTCCTTGAGAAGTTTGAGGAAGGATGCCACATGATGGTTAGTCATTTGAAATGATTGTTATTATGTAAATTTGAAATTAAAGAAATCAATCAATTTTTCTCTTCATAATTTTGTTTTTATTATCATAACGGTTTTATTTTGTATTTACAAGAGACAACTATCAGGGGATAATATCCAAGAATCTCCAAAGAGGTAGCAGCTGAGAAGCTTCGTAGACATGCTGAAATAGCATCCCTACAGTACACATCTGGACTCTCTTTTGTTCCTTCATCTCTATAGTTAAGCTTCATGTTATAGTCCTCATCATCACCATGTTTCACAATGTTCACCAACTTGCCTGCATGCATATAGGAAAAGCTCCTATATCTTCTTTAGAACAAAAAATTATGACCATGATTCACTATGAAATTCAATTCCACACCACATGATCATTTGATAAATGGTCATTAACATGCTTCCTTCTTCATCAAGTTAATATTTTGTAAATGAAAGAGCTCAAAGTCAATATCATGAGTTGTTGCATTTTGACAACAAACTAAATTGGTATTTGGATGTAAGCAATTGCTGTTCTGCATAATGTATTTGCTGATCTATTTGGTATTGTGTAATTCAAAGCCTCCTGCAAAGGTTTGATCAATAGAAAAATTGTATTATATATATATATATATATTGTTTACATAATTCAAAATTACACAGTCAAAACCATGGCAAAAGGTTAGTAACAACAAGGGTTATCGCCATGACCACTTTAGTTAATAGTCACAATGAAGTCCATAGCTAAAAATACTTTTAGCCATGATTTTTTGGTCTATTAGCCATGGTTTTAACTTTGGGTAATGGCCCTTTTTGTTGTAATAAAATGATCCTACAAAGTAGGTCCCCAAATATCAAAGTTCAAAAGGTCAAAGGAAACATTAGATTCTGTATTAACTCAAATGCTTGCCTTACTATTTTGATGAACAACAAATATTACATTGATAATTTGGAAAACACAATATTAGAGCTGTGTGCAATAAACAACATATTGGAAACTAGATGGATGCCACTAAGTAGCCAATGCCACAAACCAAACTTGGTTTTGGCTGAAGATAGTGTAATCATGTTTGAAAAAATGAAAAGATAACAGTGCAAGTGGAGTTCGAAATTGGTTGACTAACAAATAATAGGTTAAAAGTTAAAATTGAAAATGTAGGGAATCATTTTTGCACATCAACAAAGAGGACATGTTTATATCACCACAGCAAGAGGCCTAGACGAATTTAGTATAAAGTAATATGATTGGAAATGGCTCAAGAAATTTATATCGCCACACTACAAGTTGGAACATGATTAGATATCTTTGAGAAGTTATTTGAGCAATTATACTCATCCATAATCAATGAAGGACAATTGTCATTTTTGTATGTTTAGTAGCTCTAATTGTAGCATTATAAGAATAGGAATCAATTCTTTTAGTTCTTATAGGTGATTGCTTAGATGTCTTTTCTTGCTTAGCTTTGCTGCACTTGAACATAAGTGGATATACATTAAATTTGAAACACCACTCTCTAAAATGACCCTCAGTTTGTTAATAGTTGACTGGTATGTTTGCTGTTTTGTGTCTTAACTTCCAATAAAACATTGCTGGAAGGTAGGTGCCCTACCTTTATTAGAAAGAATGAGCTTCGTACAGAAAGAATTTCATAAAAAACTAAATTCTTTGATCTAGTTACTGCAACACGGTAACTCCAAACCATTAAAATCAAGCCTATATCAACTCACTTCTTTTAAAGTATCTACTAAACTATGCTTTCTAACCAATCTCCTTCCTCTTGCCACCAAATGAGAGACCCCAACATAATATCCCCACCTTCATCCTTGCAGAATCCCCACCTTCATCCATCATCATAGTGTTAGCACGTAATTCTGCACTATAAGGTTTCTCCAGCACAGCCACTACTTTCTTCAAGCACCTCTCTTGGACTATAACTACATTAATTCTCCATTCATACTAGAGGATTCAATGTCAGTCTCTTTGTAGATCAATTTTATGTGGATCTATACTTTAATCAGCTTTTGATCTTCCTCCTGTGTCTGACCCACCTTAAAGTTGTAAACACGTTCTTTCCATATTAAAGGTCTCATACTTGCTATATTTTCTCATCCACTTTGTCATGAGTTAGCATATTATACCTCCACTATAATCTCTAGATAACGATCTGAAATGCAGTTTTCTAGCACCTTTTAATCCACTTCATGCACAAATTTACCTTGTTCCAAGCAATGAAATCCACCCTCATACCCTGACATGGACTTCGACTTTTATCAAATTGATGCACCAAAAAGTCCCACTCTTTCACTGGTTTAGAGCATGTAGATAGCTTGTGTGTAATTGTTTCCTTAGTCAGATGAAAAAAATCCAATTGTTGGCTATGATAAATCCAATTTGCTTTAGCCGATCTTGTAATAGAAGCTTATGTTCACAGACCACATAGATGAACCAAGAAGTTCTTGCAGGAATCCATCCTTTCCATATCTCTTTTCCCCATGGTTCTTTTACTCCTTGATTTCTTATCTTATCCCATACCATTCCAGCCTTGAGATTCTATTTCTAATTATACCTTCTAGTACCAGCTAGTTCTGATCATCTTTGAAGCGGATGCCCTCGACTAGTGGCACCTAGTTTGGATGGATATGTGGTCTTTAAGTATACAATTATTTTGCTTCCACTAAGTCCAAAAGATCCTTATACACATTAGCATATTCTTTCCCTCTAATATTTTGAATTAGCACCTTGCTTCCCCATTTATCAAAATAGTATTTTGTTAGGCCTTTATTTTTATCCATCCTTTCCCAGTCTTAAACAACCACAACCACGTGAGCCCTTTTCTGGCATCTTGCAGGTCCATAAGCTATAATTTTTATTAAGTAGCAAGCTTGAATCCATCACCACATCATACCATTTTGCTTTGTCATAGTGCATAACTAACTGGCCAACAAGGCCTCATTCCACAACTTAAGGATTTTTGAACCTACTCCTCCCTCTTCCTTGGGTTTACACAATTTCTCTCACTTCATCAATCTGCACATTAAGATCCTCTACCCGTAGGAAGGCTGACATGAATTTCTCCATATGTTTCAAGATTTTCTTTGGAACCATAACCACCAGCATTCAATAGTTAGCTAACAATGTCATATTGTGCCTTATCAGACAAAGACTATTACTATATGAGAGCAATTTAGTTTTCCAAACCGCATGTTTCTTCTTAAAGTTGAGAACCACGTCCCTGCAATCCTCTTCCTTGATTTTATCTATCACTAAAGGCACTCCCAAATAGGAAACGGGAAACACACTAGACTTCAAACCCCAAAATTTTTAGCCAGCTTCTCTTTTTTCTCCCCTGCACATTACAATTTAGCAATAGAGATTTCGAAAGGTTTGCTTTTAAACCCTACTCTCATTTTCATGTCATCCAGGAGAGCTTTAATACCTTTTATTGGAGTATAGATGGCACTATTGAATATTATGATGCCATCAGCAAACATTAAGCTGCTTACAACTGCCTTCATGCAATGTAGATGATGAGCAAAAATCTGGTTGCATGTAATTCTGTCATTAATGCTTCTCCTAACAATCTCCATGACTGAGATAAACAAGGGAATAAAAGGTCTTCTTGCCTAAGTCCCCCTTCTCCCACCAAATTTCCTTCCTTCCATTGATTAAGATTGAAAATGAAATAGAAATGACACATTTTATGATCAATTTAATCCATTGTTCTTAAAAACCTTGCTCAACAAGGCAATTCTTTAAAAAACTCCATGAAACTCAATCATACGCTTTGGATAAGCCCAATTTTAGAATTGCTGCTTCCTCTTTCCTCTTGTTGAATCAGTTAATCAGGTCTTGGGCCATGAAAATTTGATCATGAATCACTATTCCCTTCACAAATGCTCCCTTATTATGGCTGATAAATGATTTACAATGACCTTAGAACTAATCTTGTAAGTACTGTTGCAAAACACAAAAGGTCTATAATCCTTCACTTTTTCGGCTCCTTAGAGCTTAGCCACCATCATCAGGTTAATGTGGCGTATGCTTGACACAACCTTGCTTATTTTGGAAAAAACACACTACTAGATGCACATCTTGCCCAACCGCCTCCTACATAGTCTGATAAAAAAGGTTAGGAAACTCATCTGATCAGCAGCACTTTCTTTGTCAAGTGACTTCACTGCCTCCCAAATTTCTCCATTATTGATTGGTAGCAACAAATTTAAGTTTTTGTCTTCTCTCATCTTCTTACCTTCTAGAGATCCTTCAAACAGGTCTCCAATTGCTTCATCTTTATTAAGGAAATTTTCAAAGTAAGTCATAATTGTTTCCATGATCTGATTTTCATCCTCCATATATCTGCCATATGCAATCAATTAGCTAATTCTATTTTTGTGTCTTCTGCATTTAGCAATTGATTGAAAAAAAAAATTGTGTTTTTATCGCCCTCCCTTAACCATTTGAAGTTGTTTCTCCACTCCACCTCCTCCAAAGTAAGATAGTCATCTATCTTGCTTCTCACTTCCTCCTCTTCTTCAAATCTATCCTAGATACCTTACTCCACTTCCTTATAGATTTTTGCAAGCTTGACCTAAAGCCTCTTTATATATTCACATTCAGTCGCTGAAACTTGCTTCTATTCCACCCTTTTAATTTCTACTAACAACTTCAAATTTCTTCATAGTATGCAGCATAGGGCATCTAGAGCAGTGAGTTTCCCAACTCTGATGTATAATCTCCCTACCCTCTTACACCAATAGCCATGGTTTAAAGAACTTAACACGCTTCTTCCTCCATTCGACAATTCTGCTTTTCACCATTCGACAATTCCATGATCTGATTTCCATCCTCCAGAGCCTTGTACTCTCATGGGGTAGTTCTCACAATGCTATCATCACAATCTCACACTCTCCTAAGTTGTACCACTGTTTATTAATGAAGGCCCAATTGAGCTTACAAAAAACACAGAATTGGGCCAAGTGAAGTGGGAGCCGACACTACTAATTTTCTTCCACCCACATATACCAATGAAGCTATTGAACATTCTACAAGAAAGAGGGTCACGAGCCCCATTTGTTTTGTCTATATAAAGTCTCATCACATTGAAGTCTCCAATTGTAAGTCCTTCCTTCAACAACATATCCTCTAATTCCAACAGAGCCCCATTTCTGAGTTGTTTTTGTGTTGATAGGTAGACCCCAACAGCCACAATCCCAAGCCCCGTACTCTTTTCCCTAAAATTTCCTATCATCCACCACTGCGACTTCTTCCATCCTTCAACATAGAAATTTCCTGCATTCCAAAAACATGTTATTCTACCCACCTTCTCCACTACCTCATAGTTAGAATCTCATTCCCTTTCTCCACTCGGTCTTGCAATTTCCATGAGAGGCTAATCCCACACTAGGGTATCTAGAACAAAACTAATGTCAGGTTTTTTCCATATGAAGAATGTCTATGAGGTCCATGCTTTGTCACTTCCCTCACATTCCATCCTAAGACTTTCATCTAAGCTGAGATACAAGAGTTCCTACCTACCCATTCATGCCTTCTTGAGCATTTTCCTTTTTTCCATATGCTTTCTCCCCACCTCTACGTTGACCCCTCCTTCTTTTCTTGCCCAAAAGTGTCCACCCCTTCTCCTCCTTACTTAGCTTGCTACTTAAATTACAAGCAGGTTGGATCCCACTCTTAATCAGGTTACCTCCTTCCCTCGTATTGCTTTTTCCTCTATTAATTTTAATGTGGCCTTCACTCTCTCCCTTTTCCACCATGCCTTTCCTCCTTTCCTTGTTCAAATCATCATTTCTAACACAAAATGTAAATCCTGATGGAACTGTGGTTCAATGATCACATTTTCAGAAGCCAGACTAGTAAATGGATTGTGTGGTTTCGAGACCAGACCCTTACCTCCTGGGCAGTAGACGATCTGCCAGTTTTCTGCTTTTAGGCCTCCGCCCCTGATGTCATGAACTCCTGTTGATTTTTCTGTGTATTAGAGCTCCCTTATCCCCTCTACCATTCTCCATCACATCCTCACACTTTGGGAATTCTTTTTCCCCTGGGCCACCTTCATTGTATCCTTGAATGAATCCCTAGCTATCTCCTTGGCTTCCAAAATGAACTTCACCTTTTCCTAGCGGTTTGATTGTTCTACTTCCCTAGCCTTCACTTCTCTTTTGTTCATGCAAGTTGCATCCGAGTAAGGGCCCCACAACTTTGATAGTAAATTCCTTGGGATTCATATGCAACCTCCACTTCTAACACTCTCCATGTGCAGTCCAATTCTCATTTGTTGAATAAGGATAAATCCAATCAAAGCTTATATTGTCATTCTTGCAAGACTAATTCTCCCCCAACTTTTGGTGTACATACATGTGTTTCCATGAACTCTCATTTCATTGCACTTGCTATGCCTCTAAATGTGTAGTCCTTCCATAGAAGGACCAACAGATTGGGCTGATGTACCCAAATTTGTATTTTCTCCTCTTCAACAATCTTCAGCTCAGTTGGTTCCAATCGACTAGCTATTAAAAGGTAATTTTCTACTCTCTATGCCCATTTTTGAGTCCACCCTTATAAGAAATCTGTCATCCCCTATCACTGAGAATTTGGGGTTGGCAACATTACTCCATTGTTTCTTTTGGCTCTCACAAATAAAGCGATATTCTACACCTTGCTTGTGCCCAATCAAGCCTGCTACAGCAACAAACTGAAACAGTTTCCTCGTCTGGATGAGGGCATATGGATAGATGGTGACCATGGGGCATTTTTGTGAGAAGTCAACCGCAACATGGAAACTCCTTTCACCAAGAATTTTCTAGGTCTCTCCGCAACATCTACCCATGATCTCCTAGTACCTTCATTCGCTTGCTTTTGGTGCAATGGTTCAGCCTCACCATCAACATAGGAGATCCTCTGCATTATGTCTCCTTAGTTCCTACTATATTTTTTTCTTGAAAAGTTAATAAGTATATTTTTCTGGTTAGTATATAGCAATGGATCTAACAATAGAATTTGTCTTGTAATTGGATTAGACGATTCATTTAGTCCCACTAAACACTAAATGACCTGATGCTTTTGTTGATAGATAGGTAACTATTTGTAATAACACCATAAGAATAAGAGCATTTATTTTCAAATGCTTTGAATTTTGTAAAGTATACTGCTGCTAAGTGAGTATCTTTGGTTAACCTATTCATTGTTGACTCATTCTAGAACCACAAGGACTCATATCATAGATGAATCTTTCATCTAAGCCAAGTGAAAGTTCTCTAGCTGTCGATGCATATATGACACTATTTGCAAGTCCCGTTGGCAAGAAATTCAGAAGCCAAAAGGAGACCATGTCATTACTCCTCTAGAAACTATATTCATGCACTATTATATCAGGATGTGGCAAGTTTCCATCGAGAAGTGCAGTTTGGTTTTAGCAGACAGTGCCATCAACATGGCTTTGCCCTATTTTGAACATTAATTTTCACTTGTAAGAGGTTGAAATGCAAGAACACTTGGATTATTAAAGTGACAAAAGACAAAGGGAGCTTGCTGTTTTGGACAAATCAAATCAAACGACTTTGATGATCCAGATAGACTATACTGGAATGGATTGACATTGCTGATTTATTTAAAAAAGAAATATGGAGTCTCATACATACCCCGCATCCAAGCAGTCGATGGCAACAATAGATCTGGGACAACCCTTATCAACCTCGTAGAAAGTGGACACTATACATGGCATGTGAGGACTGTCTTCCTTCCTTGGGCATATTGAAGAGAGCAGGGTTCCATCTTGCGAACAAGTGCCCACTGTGCTTCTATCAAGAAGAAAGCCATAAGCACCTGTTCTTTGAGTGTAAATATGCCTCTAGTTGCTGGGTGCTATCACTAGGAAGTTTAAACACAAGAGGGTCCCCCACTCCAATGTAGTTGAAGAAATGGACCACAACATCTTTTAAAAGGAGATGGATCAACAATTGTTGGAAACTAATCTTCCCAACAGTTATATGGAAGTAGGGGCGAACACAAGCCGAGTCAAGCCCGAGTTCAGTCAGTTCAAACTCGGCTCGACTAATAAAACCTCGAGCTCGACTCGGCTCGAGCTCGAGAATAGCTCGACAGAAGCAGCTCGAGCTTGACTCAGCAGTTACATGTTGAGCTCGAGCTTGACTCGATTAAGGCTCGACAAACTTGTTTGAATAGAATTGATATTCATCGTTACGTGTTGAGCTTAAGCTCGACTCGATTAAGGCTCCACAAACTTGTTTGAATATAATTGATATTCATTGTTATGTGTTGAGCTTGAGCTCGACTCGATTGAGGCTCAACAAACTCATAAACTCGTTTGAATATATTGACTTGATTAAGGCTCGACAAACTCGATTAAGACTCGAGCTTGAATCTGCAGTTATGTATTGAGCTCAAAGTGAACTCAATTATTTGAATGAGTCAACTCATGAACTCCAGCTCTACTCATTAAGCAAATGACTCGGCTCGAATTCCTTCATGGGCTGAGCTTTAACGAGTTGAGCTCAAGTAGCTTGACTCGTTGTTCACCCCTATATGGAAGATACGGATGTTCTGAAATGAGGCTGTGCACGGTGGTAAGATCATCACAATCTGACAGACTGTCATTTGGAGAAGTTGTTTAGATGTTATTCATGCAGAGCGTTTGGGGGGAATTTGGCAAGGAAGTCAGCTTTTGGCTTCACTATGACTTGACAATGGATCCTTGGCCCCCTCCTAGAAAGTTGTTGACTATCTACACTGGGAACAAATTGAAGATTGGTGTAGCTATTGACAAAGGGTGAGAGGAGGTTTTCCATCTGGAGGTCTTCTCTGGCCTAGAGAACCATCTCACGTTTGAAGTCCTCAATCACTGTGCTCAAGGCATGAATAGACACATCTCCCCTATTGGTATTTTCTCTAACAACATAAAATGGAAATGCCTTTTGAAGGGGTCTCTTGAAGGAAGGAACCGCTTGATCCTGCTCTACAAGAAATGGCTCTGAATTTCAGATTGTTGAAGACAACATACCTATTCGAATTGTTGAATTACTGATGTCTCCGATGCATTGAGCCGTAACTCACACCTTCGTAGCTCTTAATACCAGGTAGTTTTTTTTTGTGTAATGCCTGAGCATTGCTTTTTAGCAGTGCAGTGCTTTATATTCCTGTGATTTTTTTTTTTTGTTTTTGGTGGCTTTTGTGTACAGCTCATTTTAAATCAATAAAAGGTAGGGAGGCCATCTCTCTCACAGCTTGCATTGGAACAACGGCTTTGATCCTGAATTGGCTGTTTCAGCATGCTAAGAAGATGATTTTGCTATAGGAGCAGGCATGGCTCCGATACCATGGGAAACTATAATCAGGGGTAGAGCCAGAATTTTTTCATGAGGCGGGCCGAATTAAAGTTTCCAAATTTCGACTAGGGCTGAAATATCATTTTTCAAATTGTTATATAAAACAAGTGAAATTTTTTAAAATTTACATGTAATTTTTTTTAAATTGAGGTAGGTCAGGGCCCAAGCGGGCCCTATCTTGGCTTCGCCCCTGACTATAATACGCCTGAGATGAAAAGAAGCGAAGGAACTGGGGAAGAATCAGAGCACGATAGAGAAGCAATCTTTCATCAATTCTAGTAACTACAAGTTTTCCTTGTATACGACCCAATTTAGGTCATACAAGAAGCTTCTCGAATATTGTTGTGAGTGAGGGAAAGAATCAAAACAAAAAAATAATCACAAGGCAATCAATACAAACACTGGCAACTAAACATGGATAACAAATTGAAGATTAACTCTACGATATTCTAGATTATTCTCCTATTCTTCCTGAATTCGATTATTCAATCTGCATATATACAACGATTGATTTAAAAGGTAATCCACAGAGAAGCAGGATACAAATGGCCATCGGCGCAATAGGCAAGAAGATTCATGATAAGGGAAACCAAAAAATTAAGTAGATAAATCAATCCCTTTATTGAATAAATTAACAGATCATACACTAATTCAGATCTTTCAACGGTTGGACATTTCAGTTCATCATTACAACTGAGTTTTCCAAAACTAACTCTGAAACATCAAAAAGTTCAAACAACAATAAACATTATATTTAGAGATATCATACTAATCTATGGCTTCACATATACCTTTGCATCTACGTCTTTCATATATATCATCTTTAGAGCCCACAACTGTCTCCCAAACATACGATTACCATATACGATAGGTGCCCAGGACACAATTGACCTTTTTCTTTATTGCTCTCTCTCTCTCTCTCTCTAAAATCAGACATTACAAGCTGTAACTTGAGCACCATTCCATTGAAGTGGGGCGGTCTTTAAGAAAGTGACTTAAGTGGTTCGACCACCAACACACAAGCAGCTCTACTCACCTAACACGCCTCTCCGGGGCTAATCACCAAGGACATTATGCTTTCTTTTATATAGTTTTTTATAATATTATTTATATTGTTGATCCCCTTCAGAATATCCCAAGTTGGCTCAAGTTCTTAACCTTGTTAATTAATTAGGTGCACCACTTGCTACGTACGTTATATGCATGTGCCTCCCACCAACTTGCCCACTTGCAGGCTTTCCATGCACCTGTTGTCCTTTACACCTCAACTACTTGATCCAGATTGCTTCTATAGAGAGAGAGCTCCAACAGAATAGGAGAGGACGAGAAGCTTTCAGGAGGAAACTAAAAAAAAAAAAGGAAAACAGTCTGTGGTTTGACGCTGGAGCATTTTTGCCGACACTTTTGCAACACCTGATATGTGAAAGTGGCAGCCAACTTGCTGGGTTGCTGGCAGTGCGTTTGTTTTTGAGCATGTGCTCCTTCATTTTTATTCAGCTGGACATCACGCAATTGTGTTAGAAAGCAACTAGGGAAGAAGAAACGAAAGAAATTAAATGACCAGAGAGACGAGAAAAGTGTATTGTATTATGAGCAGAGAAGATGCGCAAGCTCATCCACAATGGTAGGTGAGTTCATTAGTACCGTTGCTATTATATATTATTGTATTACCTTCATGAAATAATTAATAGGACCAAAGTTTTTTGCACGTCCTATTTCCAGGCCAAATATATGCTTCGGGTTTTAGTTTCGGTGGTGTGATTGTTCACATGCATGCTTGTCATTACAGATTGTGAATGTATATCTATTGATGTCAATGGATCTGATTCGAATCATGTCCACTTTTTCTTTCAGATATTCGTATATTCAAATTCAGATTTGGATTCAAATACAAATGAAGAAAAGTCATATCCAAATCCTATTCTGAAATCCAAGTTTACAATCTGAATCCAATCCGTATATGATTTAAAATCTGAATCCGAATTTTGAACCAAATCTGTGGAGTTTGATATAGGTTATTTGTTTAAAAATAATTTTAATCCAAATCATAATCTGAATCCAATTGAATATTTATGTATGTCCGAATCTAATCTGATGTTGTTTCTTATATCTGAATCCGATCTAATTTCTTAACCGGATATTACATTTTTTCTCATATCCATTTTTTTGTTGAAACAGTTTGATCGAATATTCGATCCAAATTGGATATATTTACATTGTCCGTGTAGGTTAATCATGGAGGGAAATCAAACAAAACTGTATTCACAACAAATTTTGTTTTTGATAAAATTTTTCTTTTAACAAACTTATTTCAAAAACAGTTCTACAATATAAACCTGAGAATCCAATGTTCGCATCTTGATCGAAGATGGACAAGACAGAGATAGAGGGCAAACGAGCTTCATAAGGAAGGAGTGCGTGATAAATAGGCCGCAATTATTTATTGCACCGAAAAATCTGCTGAGCGCTTTATTTTGCTTGTGGTCTTGCCTGACGATCACCACCAGTCCAAGAACACCTTACTGCCCTTTCCCCTTCACCTCCTCGTTTCCACTTCTATCTTTTTCATTTGTTTTGATCCGTCTGTTGCAGCTAATACTGATTTAAGTTATCCAGCTGGCCACACGCTAAACCGGAAACAGAATGTATGCAGGTGTTCATAAGTTCCATACAGACGTCCCACAAGTTGCGAATGTATGCACTCTTTCAGTAATTTATGTATGGTAACTCTGCATTGTTTGAATGTCAAATATGTGATTGAATTTGTCAGGACTAACAGTTAGGTAGCCACTTCGGTACAATACATTATAAAACTTTTTCTAGTTTTCGGAAATGAATAGCTACATAGCATTTTCATAATTATTTTGATCTCAAGTATAATACCTTTGTAGAGAAAAGATTTAAGTAACTACTCTTACCAAATGGTCTTTGGCAAGTGCATCTACAGGGCTAGATTTTGAAAGAAAAAAAATTTTGGGCCAAAAAATTTTAACTATTCCCACCAGATGGATCCCTGCAATTAGTGTGTCTGTGGTGCTAGATTTTGAAAAGGAAGATTCAAAGACTTAGAAAATTTTAATATCATATATATATATATATATATATATATAGATATATAGATATATAGAGTAATTGATAAATACCAGACCACTTGGGTAATGGATAAAAACCAGATCTCTTAAACTTGTATTACCAAGTCTTTTAAACAAAGTGTGAACCTCGTAATGTGTTTATAAATACTAAGTTTATGTAATTCATGTTTTTGTTCAAGTTATTTTTTGTAGAAAAATCGTTCTTTTCTACCAATTATGTTATAAGGGCATTCATTTTTTTTATTATGAGAAAACATTACTAAAATAAAAATGACCAACGTGACATATGTTTCTCACCAAATCACAAGCACTCTTAAGATCACATGTACATGGTTACATTGCAGAAAAAAATATTTCATGATTAATATTATTAAGTAGCATGTTTTTACTACATACCACACCTCACTTAGACACCCGAGGCGAGCCAGTTGCGGATATGAGCCAATTCTAAGTGAGGCTATCTTCCAGAGACAGAACACGACGGCTAATGCTGAGCCTAGCGACCTGGTTACGGGCAACACTAGCGCCCAATCCCACCTAGATGACGAAGGTGTGTTGGAGCGTTGAGGATGGGTCCGGACTCAGCGTACGGCCAGGTGCACACTCGACAGAAGACCTAGGCGAGCAGCGCCTAGTTGGCTCAATGGACGAGATAGGTTCGGGTCAAGGTCAAGATGGATCTTCTTCAGCAGCAGCCTAGGGCGAACCTAGGCGAGTGCGGGCGCGAACCCAGTTTTCTTTCAGCACAATAAAGGTGGACTTGGACCAGGATGAGCTCAGGCGCAACCTGAGCAAGTGCGGGCAAGGACCCGGTTTAGTTCTTGTTCTTTGCTTATGTTTTGTTTCAGTTTTCTTTATATATCGTCTCAACTTGAGACAGTTTTGTTTGAAGCGGATTGACTTGATCATATAAAAGCTAAACCATGCATGTAACCCTAATTATCCAATCATTAATCAAAGTTTGAAGTTTCTTCCTGCATGGAGAGTTTGCCCTAGCAGCGTGGCCCTCGAGGCACTATAACCCAAAAGCTCACCGGCGTTAGTTCCATTGCCGGATTTTCTAGAGCAACGGCGGCCAGTTGCCGCTACCGGATGATTCGACAAAGCATTTTCCCAACCGAGGGATTCGGAGGTACACAGTGGTGTATTCTCCTCGAACACGGAGGAGTTTAGAGGTTGTTGATCTATCAGGAACTTGGAGGAGGATGACGGCACCGGTGGCTCTGGTGCGGCTTCCAAATCTATACATCCGACCACCAACAAGGCTCCAAATCGCAGCTAAGTATTCGTTTCTCTCGGTACTTTCTGTAGGAGCCTAGGTTACAATCGGTCAAGTTGATCTAACGCTACGAAAACCCACATGATTCCGTTGAAAACTAGTCTAACCTGTGAGTAGATCGGGGATCGGGCGATTTCAGCCGAGATCAAAGGTTGGACCGATCGAGCAGTTAGGGTGATATCCCAACACATTCATTTGTCGATTCGGCGAAGGTCTAACACCAGATTATCAGTCCGGTTGGTCTCGGTTTGATATGCATTCCTTGTCTGTGACTTATTAATCGATTTACTTAGATTGCACGGAGAAGAATGGAGGAGAACAAGGAAGGAAGAGAGCCAACAATCGGCACTCACCCGAAGGCGATTGGTGGCAGGAACCCATGAAAGTGCTGGCTGAACAGGGGCCAGAATCCAGCATCCAGACAATGATTGGAGGGTGCGACCTATACCAAAAGGAATGCCCTGATTTGAGGCATCTTCAGTCTAAGTGTGAAGCAAATCAGCGTTCATTTAGAGAGGCAACGGCCGGTGGCCAGATCTCGAGCGTGCCCCGACAGAGAACCGGAAACTCTACCGCCGATCGGTGACTGTTTCCCCAAATTCCTTCCAGATTTGGTTTCTTTCTGAAATCCAATGACGCTTCCATAATTGCCCTTGCATTTGAATTCTTTACTAATTTGGATTATGATTTGGTCATGTGTTGTGGGCTGTCAACAAGGAAGACGCATCCAATTTGGTAAGTGAGGATCACGTCGAGATTGAAAAGAAGGTGATCACGCCAAATTCGAAGGAGAGGCTACCACATGTGGATTGAGGAGATCAGCCTTGTGCCAAAGTTGGAAGGTGGCATTGCCACGTGTTGATTGAGGAGATCATTCTCGCACCCTAGTCGAAAAGTGTGACCACGCCTCACTTGGAAGGAGATAACACCAAGAGCAGTCCCCCCTAATTGGAAGGTGCTCTCATGTCCAAATCGGATGGAGATCCGCAACAAATCCAACAGGTGATAAGCATGACAATATCGGAAGGGGATCTTGCCGATCCTAAGCACCCAACAGAGAAGGTGATCCATAACCTAAACGGAAGGAGGACTTCGCATACCAAGGAAGGGACCTCGACGTGGCTAGAGTGGGACCCACACCGGTGTTGGAAGACATGCGTTCGTTTGTGCTTCCAACGATTGCCTCCCCCAATTCGAATCTTCCTTGGGGTCCACTTACTCTCTGGTGACGTGTTCTAACTTGGGCAGTAATTCAAATTGATTTCATTCCCAATCGTAACTGCCCTTTTTTGTTTTTGGGTGAGCTTACTTCAGTTGGTTGACTTGGTGACCGACGGACCGGTGTAGCCGACGACCATACGAGTGAAGCAACCTGAGATTGTGAGTAGGGCCGCAGCGACCACCAGCGTTTTCCGGCAACTATCTCTCCTAATCAATACATTGACTGGGGTTTATACGGTAACACAGTGACGACTCTACCCACCAGATTTCACTGTTAATATCTAATTCTGACAGTGATGTGCTGTTTTTCTATTATTATCATTGCAAAACAGCCAAGGAGCAGGAGCTACAACCCGCGGCAGTGAGTTGGTTGCAGCTGTGAGAAGGAAGGCACCAGCTGGTGACATCTAGCAACTTCATCCCCCATATATTCATTCAACTTGCGGTATATTGGGCATCCGGTGATTGCATATCCATTCTCTAATTTCTGCTGTATTAATTGATAGAATGGTGACTCCTTGTCGCTTGATTCTAGAAAGGTGTGGCCGGACATTGTAGCTGCCCGTTCTTGAAGGAAGCCGAATACCACGTTGCAGTCCATGCTTCCGGCAATCAACCTTGGTGATTTGCTCAAGGTGATGTCAGGCATGGCCCGACAGGTGAGACCAGAACCCCCTATAGAACCGGGGAAGGGTGCATTTGTTTTCCAACGAGCCTACTTGGCGTATAACTGGTGGGGATTCTTTCAAAGCACATTCGGATGAGGACACAATCCTAGGTTACCTTGCCCTACCTAAAGGGTGCAGGGTGTTGCATCGCCTAAGAATTGTATGACGGGATGGTTTGTACACGGTTTGGATGAATGTCTGAGTGAAGAGTGAATTTATATATCGCTCCCGTTTGTATTAAGCCTCACACACTCCTAGTTTTTGTAGTAGGCTGAAAACGGCCTGGGTTAACCTCACTTGTAAACCGTCCCAAGGTTTGATTTTGCTCTGGGGTGACTATCCGGTCGGGATTTAAAAGTGTAATTAATATTTATTGTCTTTGATCATCACCTACCTCCATAAATCTTGGGAGTAGGATCGGCCGTCGGTGACACTTGATGCCGCATCCAGGTCGAGTCTTGGTATCAGAGCAGTTGGAGTGGTAGAACAACATGCTGGAATTTGGTGATACCGATCTAACAGTGGTACTAGGGCAGGTTTGGTGATACAGGTAGACTTGCGATATCAGATATTCGGTGTTTTCAGCAAGTATATTAGTTGGTACAGCCAGTATTTGTTAGATTTTGTCGGTATGACACGTAAGGAGAAGACGGTTGAGGTCGATGTTATTGAACCCGTGGAAGAAGCAGAAATTGACTGTGATCAAGATAGAGGGAACCATTTGGGCAATGATAATAATATGAACGAAATTTGTGACCAACTTGCTTATATATCCAAGTTTATAAAAAAATGACCAATAGTTTTCAGCAACAAGTCCAAAGAATTTATGCCTTGAAAAACGTAAGGAGAATCTGAGATCCCACACCTCATCTTACTATAGACGCCATGAGCCAATTGGTGTCGTGAGTGCAGCCTTTCTAGAAGATGCACATAGAGCTGCTAGTCAAGTTAGGGAGGAGGTAGCCTTACAAAACAATGCCCAAACCTGTGAGCAAGGAGAGGCGCCCCAATTACCTAGTAGACATGAAGGACCCCGTGAATGGGTACATGTGGGCATGAGGGCTAGGAGAGCCGATGATGGACGTGCTACCATTGAGGCTAGACGGACTACCAACCATGGTGAAAGGCAGCCAAGGGTTAGACCCCTAGAGCAAGGTGATGGCAATAGCCGGCGATCTATTGGGAATTCCATAGCATTTGAGGATATTGAGGCCAACATTGAGCATGAATTTGGGGATGTGATTATCTGAATGAGAGACCACGACATATGGGACATCACCATGAAGAAAGGAGAAGAAGAAATCATGAGAAACCAAGACTTCCAAGTGTCAAATTTGATTTTCTATAATTTAATGGCTGGAAAGTCCAAGATTGGATCTTCAAAGCCAAACAATACTTCTTATGCCGAAACATCCCAAATAAGCAAAAAGTGATTCTTGCCGTGATGCACTTCGAAGATGAAGCGATGCAATGGTATGGATGGCTAGCCCACGTTTGAGATGAAATCACTTGGAGGGATTTCAAAAGTGACTTCTCTTGAGATTTGGAGATTCTTCGTTTTTGAATTATGAGGTCAAACTCAAAGACCTCAAACAAATATCCATGGTACAATAATACCAAGGACGGTTTGAGAACCTTGTGTGTAAGGTTAGAGATTAGCCAGAGAAAGCATTGATTGGCACCTTCATTGGGGGTTTGAAAGAAGAAATTCGTATAGAAATGCTAGCACAACCACCGATAGAACTACGTAATCATTTAGCTATGGCTAGAAAGGTCGAAGAAAAGAATAGGCATTTGTATGCTTTGAGAAAATCTTTCAAATCTGGGGAATCATCTAACCCAAAACCAACCTTGTGAGGGCACCACAACCATTTAAGAAAGTGGAAACTAAGCTGGCATTCCAAGACAATACTTGTATCAACTGTATCAGCCTCAAAGATAGAGAGGAATGTTTCAAGAAAGACCTTTGCTTCACATGTGATGTGAAGTGGGATAGAGGCCACAAATGTAAGCACCTTCAACTCTATGAGGTGCAAGATGATAGTGAGGAGGAAGACCAATGCACTTCCCAAGAGGATCCATCGGGGATCTAGAGTCCAAGACTGAAGTTGAGAGTGATGGACTATGTCATGCACTCACAAATCCAAATGGTTCGAATTTGATGAGAGTTATGGGGAAGATTGCTAATCACAGGGTTATGGTTTTCCTGGATACGGGGGCAACACATAACTTCATGAGCTCCAAAACAGCCCAAGTGGTTAGAGACAAGCTAACTGCACAAGCTTCATTCAATGTGATGGTTGGAGATGGTTCACGTCTAACTTGTAGTGAGGTTTGCAAGGATGTTGAGTTGGTGATGCATAAGGTTCTTTTCAAAGTCGACTTGTTTGTTTTGCCCATCGGGGGAGTCGATGTAGTTCTTGGTGTACAATGGACAAAAACGGTAGGTAAAATAACTTGGGACTTTGACAACATGTCTATGTCATTTCTTAAGGAAGGTGGCAATGGCCATGTCACCCTAACGGCAGTAAAAAATAATGTAGAACCTAAATCTGCCTTGAAGGCACTCACGGCCCAATAACTGCATATTGGTTAGTTTCCATGGCAGCCAATGTCTTGCCCATAGAAGATGAAGAGAAAGAGGTACCAAAAGAGGTGCAACAGGTGTTGTCTGAGTTCACGGATATCTTTGATGAACCTAAGGGACTACCGCAAAAAATGGCCTACAATCATCAAGTCATCTTAACTCATGGGGCAGAACCCGTGAATGTTAGGCCATACAGATATGGATACGCTCAAAAATCTGAAATTGAGAGGCTGATCAAGGAGATGTTAGAGAGTGGGATCATACGCCCTAGTAGCAGCCCTTTCTCATCTTCTGTCCTTCTAGTGAAGAAGAAGGATAACATGTGGAGGTTCTGTGTGGATTATAAAGCACTAAATGAGGCCGCAGTTAAAGATCATCATCTCATACCCATGATAGATGAGTATTGGATGAACTCATGGGTGCGTCCGTATTCTGAAAGTTGGACTTAAGGGCAGGATACCATGGACATTACGAGTTTCTAGTAATGCCTTTTTGTTTGATGAATGCACCAACTACATTCCAATGGTGCATGAATGATATATTCCGACAACATTTGAGAGACTTCATCTTAGTCTTCTTCAATGACATATTGGTATATAGCTAGTGTGGAATAGCATGTTGAGCACCTGAGAAGAGTACTACAGATCTTGCATGAGCATACCCTTTATGCTGAAATGTCTAAGTGCAGCTTTGGATAGTCATCTATTGGTTATCTTGGACATATAGTTTCAAGAGATAGGGTACGGGTTGACTCCGAAAAACTCCAAGCAATGGTGTGATGGCCCCTACCTAAGGACCCACGAGGGTTAAGGGGATTTCCTAGTCTAACCGGGTACTATAGGCGATTCACCTAGGGATATGGGATGATAGCCTCTCCCTTGACTCAGATGTTGATGAAGGGGGAATTTACATGGACAAACAAATCACGGTTGGCTTTTGAAAAGTTGAAATCCTTTATGTTGTCAACACCAGTACTAGTCTTACCGGATTTTACTAAGGAGTTTGTAGCGGAAACCGATGCTAGCGACACCGGAGTGGGTGTCGTGCTCAGTCAGGCGGACACCCTATTGCATTTATGTCGAAGGTACTGACAAACTGAGCCAAGCCGTTATCCCCATATGAGAAAGAACTCCTTGCTATCGTCCTAGCCTTAGAGAAATGGAGACCATATCTGATTAGACAAAGAGTATCTACTCCTACGCAATAGAGGTGGTTGGAAAAGTTACTTGGGTATTATTTTATCATCGAGTATAAACGTGGACCCGAGAATACTGCAGCATATTCACTCTCCAGATTGAGCGAACATGTGATGACCCTGTCGATAGTAGAGTCAGGTATTTGGTCACAGATAGTAGCTGAGCAGGAAGAGGGTGATAGCCTACGACTGATGAAAGCCTCCCTAAGGCAGAACTCGAGGTCCATTCCCAACTATAACCTAAGAGGTGATGTGTTATATCACAAAAATCAAGCAGTGCTACCCAAGGGTTCCCATTTAAAGCACGAATTGATTACTCACTTCCACACTTCAGCTACTGCAGGCCATGAGGGAGCAGCCAAGACCACGAGCCAGATCAAGTCCCAATTTTGGTGGCAAGGGATGAAGTCGGACTTCAGAGAGTATGTTAGATGATGTCAGGTTTGCCAGCATGAGAAATATAAGGAAACTAACCCTCTAGGACACATGAACCCACTACCCATACTGACTAGACCATGGCGGGATGTTTCAAATGGACTTTATAGAAGCCATGTCATGGTCAGAAGGCAAGGAAGTAGTTATGGTAGTAGTGGACTGTCTCACCAAATACAGTCACTTTGCACCGTTACCCAGGCCTTACCAAGGTCCAGTCGTAGTGATAGTGTATAAGGATTACATTGGCAAACTTCATCGTATGCCAAATACCATCGTGAGTGATAGAGATTCTATCTTCCTAGGGGCATTTTGGCAAGAGTATATGAGGATGGTTGGAAATACTCTCCATTTTAGTACAACCTATCATCCTCAAACGGATGGATAGAGTGAGAATGTGAATCGGACCCTAGAGACATACTTAAGTTTCTATGTAGGGGACCACCCCAATACGTCGATACGTCATCTTTCTTGGGTTGAGTGGTCCTACAATACGAGCCTACCTTCAAGTACAGGGGTTACTCTATACAAAGCTCTATATGGCTTTACACCACCCACTATTCCAAGATACGAGACAGGAACTACAATTGATGATGATATTGATAGTGACTTATGTACCAGAGAGGAGATTCTTGATTCCTTAAGAGTGCACATCACGAAGGCCCAGAATAGAATAAAACAGGTTTATGACAAGTGTAGAAAGGGTCGTGAGTTCAGTGTAGGTGATTATGTGTGGTTGAAGGGACTTCTTCTCAGACAGAATTCACTCTTGGGGTAACTTTATTGGAAGCTCCTACCTCGCTATTATGGATCGTATCATGTGTTACAACGAGTAGGAAAGGTGGCTTACAAACTTGCCCTATCGCAAGCAACCAAGTACATTCTGTTTTCCATGTTACATGGATGAAACCTCATCATGGTCAGCTTTCAGGTCAAATTGAACACATCTCCAATTAACAACCGACACCATATCATATTGTCGGCGTAGATATGTACCATGTAATAGGTGTCAGAGACATGAGGTGCATGTGGAATAGGAGGGCCCAGATGGGGGCACATCCTGGGAAGAATTGGGACAAATTCGCCTTCGCTTCCTAGGTTCACGAGCTTGGGGACAAGCTCGATCTAAGGAGGGTGGGTTTGATACAGGCTAGCCTGGCACACTGCCGAGCGTGCCCGAGAACCTAGCCGAAGACGATGTTGAGTCAGCCGAGAGAGAGGCATTAGCGCTTAGTGAGGTTATCCTTCCCACCAAGCATCGAGCGATGCCGACGGATGTCGCTAACAATGCCGAGATGCAACCAACGAGGGTCGACGAGTGTTGAGAGAATTCGACCGACCGCCGCTGAGAGTTGTTGAGGAAAATCGACCAAGGACTGTTGAGCATGGGTGAGGAAGAAGACAACAACAATGCTGATAGCCAAGACGAGAGAAATTCTAGTGAGATTAACACCCGAAGTGAGCCAGATGATGAAGGTGCATTGAAGCTAGGTGCGGGTAAGGACAAGTACCAGGTTGAGGATGGGTCTGGACTCAGTGTGCGACCAGGTGCATACTCGACAGAAGACCTAGGTGAGCAGCCCCTAATTGGTTCAGGGGACGAGACAGGTTCGGGTCAAGGTTAAGATGGATCTTCAACAGTGGCCTAGGGTGAACCTAAGCGAGTGCGGGCGCGAGCGCGAGCCCAGTTTCTTTCCAACACAATAAAGGTGGACTTGGACCAGGACCAGCTCAGGTGCAACCTGAGCAAGTGTGGGCGAGGACCCAGTTTAGTTATTGTTCTTTGCTTATGTTTTGTTTTAGTTTTCTTTATGTACCATCTCAACTCGAGACAATTTTGTTTGAAATAGTTCAGCTTGATCATATAAAAGCTAAACCGCGCATGTAACCCTAATTATCTTATCATTAATCAAAGTTTGAAGTTTCTTCCTGTATGGAGAGTTTTCCCTAGTGGTGTGACCCTCGAGGCACTACAACCCAAAAGCTCACCGGCATCAATTCCATTGCCGAATTTTCTAGAGGAGCGGCGGCCAGTTGCCGCTACCGGAGGATTCGACAATGCATTTTCCCAACCGAGTGATTCGAAGGTAGATGGCGGTGCATTCTCCTCGAACACGGAGGAGTTTAGAGGCTGTTGATCTACTTAGAACTTGGAGGAGGACAATGGCTCCTATGGCTCTGGCGGCAGCTTCCAAATGTACACATCCGACTACCAGCAAGGCTCCAAATCGCAGCTAAGTATTTGTTTCTCCCTATAGTTTCTGTAGGAATTTTGGTTACAACCGATCAAGTTGATGTAACGCTACAAAGACCCACATGATTCCGATGAAAACCAGTCTAACGTGTGAGTAGATCGGGCGATTTCAGTCAAGATCAAATTTTGGACCGATCGAGCAGTTAGGGTGATATCCCTATGCATTCATTCGTCGATTCGGCGAAGGCCCAACACCGGGTTATCAGTCTGATTGGTCTCGGTTTGATGCAGCATTCCCCGTCTGTGACTTATTAATCGATTTACTTAGATTGGTCGAAGAAGAATGGAGGAGAACAAGAAAGGAAAAGTGCCAACGATCGACACTCACCCGGAGGCGATTGGTGGCTCGAACTTGTGAGGGTGCTAGCTGAACAAGGGCTAGAATCTGGCATCCAGACAATGATTGGAGCGTGCGACCTATACCAAAAGGAATGCCCTGATCTGAGGCATCTTCAATCAAAGTGTGAAGCGAATCAGCATCGTTTGGAGAAACAACAGCTGGTGACCGGATCTCGGGCACCCCCAGGCGAATAACCAGAAACTCTATCGCCGATCATCGACTGTTTCCCCAAATTCCTTCCAGATTTAGGTTCTTTCTGAAATCCGGTGACGCTTCCATAATAGTCCTTGCATTTTAATTCTTTACTAATTTGGATTATGATCTGGTCGTGCATTGTGGGCTGTCAACAAGGAAGGCGCATCCAATTGAGCAAGTGAGGATCACGCCAGGAGCAGTCCGCCCTAATTGGAAGGTGCTCTTGTGTCCAAATCGAAAGGTGATTCGTAACAAATCCGGCAGGTGATAAGCACACCAATGTTGGAAGGGGATCTTATCGATCCTAGGTGCCCTACTCAGAAGGTGATCCTTAACCTAAACGGAAGGAGGATTTTGCATACCAAGGAAGGGACCTCGACGTGGCTGGAGCGGGACCCACACCAGCACTATAAGATACACGTTCGTTGGCGCTTCCAACAATTGCCTCCTCCAATTCAAATCTTCCTTGGGATCCCCTTACTCTCCAGTGACATGTTCTAACTTGGGCAGTAATTCAAATTGATTTCATTCCCAATCGTAACTGCCCTTTTTCTGTTTTTGGGCGAGCTTACTTCGGCAGGTTGACTTGGTGACTAATGGACCAGTGTAGCCGATGACCATACGAGTGCAGCAACCTGAGATTGTGAGTAGAGACATAGCGACCGCTGGCGTTCTCTGGCGACTGCCTTCCCTAATCAATATATTGACCGGGGTTTATACGGTCACACGGTGACGACTCTACCCATTGGATTTCACTATTAATATCTAATTCCGACAGTGATCTGCTGTCTTCCTATTCTTATCATTGCAAAACAGCCAAGGAGCAGGAGCTACTACCCACAGCCATGAGTTAGTTGCAGCCATGAGATGGAAGGCGCCCGCCGATGACATCTAGCGACTGCATCCCCCATACGTTCTTTCAACTTGGGGTATATTGGTCATCCGGTGATTGCATATCCCTTCTCTAATTTCTGTTGTATTAATTGATAGAACAATGACTCCTTGTCGCTTGATTCTAGCAAGGTGTGGCCGGACATTGTAGCTGCCCATTCTTGGAGGAAGCTGAATACCAAGGTGCAGCCCTTGCTGTCGGCAATCAACCTTGGTGATTTGCTCGAGGAGACGTCGGTTATGGCCGTAGATGAGATCGGAACTCCCTATAGAACCAAGGAAGGGTGCATTTGTTTTCCAGCCAGCCTACTTGGCGTGTATCCGGTGGGGATTCCTCCAAAGCACATTCGGCTAAGGACACAATCCCGGGTTACCTTGGCCTACCTAAGGGGTGTAGGGTGTGGTTTGCATCGCCTAAAGATTGTATGACATGATGGTTTGTGCATGGCTTGGATGAATGTCTAAGTAAGGAGTGAATTTATGCATTTGCTTGCGTTTGTATCAAGCCTCACACACTCCTAGTTTTTGTAGTAGGCTGAAAACAGGTTGGGTTAACCTCACTTGTAAACCGTCCCAGGGTTTGATTTTGCGCTAGGGTGACTGTCCGGCCAGGATTTAAAAGTGTAATTAATGTTTATTATCTTTGATCATCGACCCTGCTGCGGCTGAAAGTGTCTCTGACGGCCGATCCTACTCCCAACATCTATGGAGATAGGCGATGATCAAAGATAATAAATACTAATTAAACCTTTAAATCCCAGTCAAATAGTCATCCCGGTGCAAAATCAAACCCTGGGATGGTTACAAGTGAGGTTAACCCAGCCCGTTTTCTGCCTACTACAGAAACTAGGAGTGTGTGAGGCTTAATACAAATGCAAGCAATACATAAATTCACTCCTCACTCAAACATTCATCCAAACCATGTACAAACCATCCTATCATACAATCTTTGGGCGATGCAAACCACACCCTGCACCCCTTAGGTAGGCCAAGGTAACTCAGGATTGTGTCCTCAGCCAAATGTGGTTTGGAGGAATCCCTGCCGGTTTCATGCCAAGTAGGCGTGTTGGAAAACAAATCACCCTTCCCTAGTTCTGTGAGGGGTTTCGCCCACCTGCCAGGGCCAGGCCTGGCATCTCTTCGAGCAAATCACCAAGGTTGATTGCCAGCAGCTAGGGCTGCACCTTGGTATTTGGCTTCCTCCATGTATTATCCTTCTTCTTCACTAGAAGGACAAGAGATGAGAAAGGGCTGCTACTAAGGCGTATGATCCTACTCTCTAACATCTCCTTGATCAGCCTCTCGATTTCAGATTTTTGAGTGTATCCATATCTATATGGCCTAACATTCATGGGTTCTGCCCCATAAGTTAAGATGACTTCATGATTGTAGGCCCTTTTTGGCGGTAGTCCCTTAGGTTCATCAAAGATATCCGTGAACTCAGACAACACTTGTTGCACCTCTTTTGGTACCTCTTCTTCTTCCTTTTCTGTGGGCAAGACATTGACTGCCATGGAAACTAAACAATATGCTGGTTGTTGGGCCGTGTGTGCCTTCAAGGCAGCTTTAGGTTCCACATTATTTTTTACTGCCGTTAGGGTGATGTGGCCATCGCCACCCTCCTTAGGAAATGATGTAGACATGTTGTCAAAGTCCCAAGTTATCTTCCCTAACATTTTCATCTGTTGTACCCCAAGAACTACATCAACTCCTCCGATGGGCAAAACAAACAAGTCGACTTTGAAAGGAACCTTATGCATCACCAACTCAACATCCTTGCAAACCTCACTACAAGTTAGACGAGAACCATCTCCAACCATCACATTGAATGAAACTTGCGCACTTAGCTTGTCTCTAACCACTTAGGCTGTTTTGGAGCTCATGAAGTCATGTTTTGCCCTCATATCTAGGAGAACCATAACCCTATGATTAGCAATCTTCCCCATAACTCTCATCGAATTCGGCCCATTTGGATTTGTGAGTGTATGACATAGCCCATCACTCTCAACTTCGGTCTTGGACTCTAGATCACCCGATGGATCCTCTTGGAAAGTGCATTGGTCTTAACTACGTTGCATGATTTGCTTTTTTCCATGTTACCACTGGTGATGGCCGATGCTTGTACTTGTGGGAAAAGACACCTTCCTAGAGCATGGTTAACTAAATCTTTTAAAAACCCCGTTACTAGAATATTGAAATTGCTGTTCACCCCCTATCAATTCCTGAGAACAACTAGGTGAATAGATAACTGCTGCTTCCCAAGCCAATTATTAAGAAAGAAGATGAATATGATAATTTCAAAAATTTTGCAACCTGATCGATGTATGGCAAGCTGATGGAAGCGTTGGAGCAACACAATATCTTATGTGTACTTACACTGCAGCCCTAATGGGAACTGCCACGACATTTTATTTCTGAAAAGTCAAGTTGCAAAATGTACAAAGACTGAGAGGATGAACTCTAACTCAGAGCGAGTATCTCGTATTCTCCTAGATGCTAGCAAGCACGATTTTAGGACTAAGAGGACCACTGAGGCTGCATCAAATCCATATTGTTAGTTAGTTAGATTTTTTCTTTTCTTTTTTTAAGGGTGAGTGGTTCATTTCCACCACCCCTTATGAGAGGCCATTGTCCCCCCATGCCCACTTCCCTGGGTTCACAAAGGATGCTTTGGAACCTTTACAGTCCAGAGATACAGTGACCATTCCTGGATTCAAAGACGAGTCCCTATAGGAGGTGGACCACTTTGCCGCCCAGTACACTACCACCCCTCAGGGTTTATGTTTTGTGCATTAATCATCCATGTATTTACAAATTAAAGTTGTTTGTATTATGAATTTATGCTTCGAAATTGATGTAAATTTGACTTAATTAAAATGGAGGAGATGTTGAGTTTTTACGGTTTTGGAACAAAAGATAGAGATCCTGATCCAAATCTAGAGCTCAGAAACCATAACGTGGGTCCAAACTTCAAATTTGGACACAAGATCGTGATCCACTTAAGGAGAGCTGAAGCGTATTGCAACAATTCCATTCAGTAGGGTGGCCCTTTTCCTTGCTATGTTCAACACAACTTAAAATTGTTTGCAGTTTTAACAAAAGTTATGGATTGGTCTTGCAAAGATTGTTGAATTGAAATGTTTTGTTAAGAACGTGGGAGAGCATCCAACAAAACGTGCCCAAGCTTTTGAGATTTTGAGTCCCTCTATTCATCCTCAAACAAACCACAACATGGATTCTCATGGGGTTTTGGTGATCTTCAATAGGCCGATGGCGATTCTCACAGCTGGATTTACCATTCTCCACGTCTCCTCCATTCTGTTTTCTGCACTTTATTGTGATTTTTCTCCTCTAGGTTGCTGATGTTGCAGGTTTTCATCAAGGAGCAAGGAAAAATCACCGGCGAATGGGGATTCATGAGCCACTCCCACTTGGTGCAAGGGGATTCTCCTCACCAAGTTCTCTCTCACCTCTGTCCAACCTTCCTTCTTCCAAAGTTTGTGTTGGAAAATTTCAAATTTAATTCCACACTTTTAGCTTATGTCAAATGTCCCCCACTTTCATTGGTGCACCAAACAGTTTGGTGCTCTAATAGATTAATTGTGGCATTAACATGAAATCCTCAAGCTTGATTTCCTTAGGAATTCGCTATTGTCTACACTGCTTTTTATGTGAACAGATGAATTGAGTGTTCAATGTTATGATTGAATGTTCTTGTTCGAACAACACTTGTTTTTATTAATGCTGTTGAACATTATGTATGCGATTATAGATTGGTCATGTTCAGTTTATAAGTTTTTCAATTACTTTACTTGCATCTTAATATATTACTTAACAATGTTCTTTTGTTAACATTCGTGCATGTCAGAAATGAAAGAGGTTGCTCAAAGAAGAGATGAACTTGAATACGTTCTCGATTACTGTGCTATGTGTTCTTTCAATCACTTGCTGATATATTTATTTTGCTTATTTTCTTAGGACAAAATTTACTGTGTTGTCAAAACACCAAACCCTAGTAGCTTTGCCAGGTGTCAACATTCTATATGCCAGATGGTTCCAAGGTTGTTAGTCTTCAAATGCCACTTTAGGTTGTGATTTTCTTTCTAAGACTTCAGTAGATATTCCATAAATTCTTGTTTCGTCTTTCCCGTCAGCATCTAATGCTAAAAAATCGGCAAACTTTTGCTCCTTTTTTTACAAACCATATAAATCCAAGATGTGGACTGAAAACTAGGCAGATGGTAAATTTTCTCTCAGATGCTTTACATCTGCTTGAAATACTTTTCTTTTCAAATCAACCGTGTATTTCTTCAAATAGGTTCATGTTGGTCTGCTCATATGCAGGACATGGGAGTTTGGACGACTTGTTGAGAGTCAGGTTTAGACTATCTACTACCTTCTTTTAAACTTTTTATCCTTTTCATTCTGCAATGTCTAGAGATTTTGGTGGTGTAGTTCCCCATCATCCTCCTGAAGACATTGCAGAGGAATTGAGAATAAACAAAAGAAATGAAAACCTTCACTTTGCTCCACTCAAAGGTATGACAGACACCCTCTCATTTGGACTGACAAAAACGTAGGATTCCAAGTGAGCAAGTACATGCCCTTCGGCTCATCCTTTACCCTCTTAGGAGAGCAGAGAAAAATAAGGGCCCTTATTTATGATCCTTATTTTGGCCATTTTCTAGCATCCAGTGCTTTGTTGGCCTGGAAATGGTGAAATAAAATCAAGCTCTTGATAATATAGAGCACAGAAAGGAGGAGGACAAAAAACTAAACTGATCGAAAGAATATTGAGGCAGCAGGTGGCAAACACTAATCGTATGAAGTCTGAGACCTCTAGTTGAATTAGTCTTGTGGTCATACAGGAATTGTAACAGGAAGAAGAATGGCTCCATGTCAAGCACCATTTGCTGATGGTTGCTTGTAGAGCCATCTAGCAATCCTCACTGGTTGCACAAATGTGGTCTTTAATACTGCATTGCAATGGTGAGACTTTAATGATATTGGCTTCCTTTTCAGTTTGATCAATTACATGAATGCCCAGTCAAGAGTTGGCCGATGTTGGTACAAGTTAGCGTTCAAGTTTCTTTCCGTATCTTTTTTGCTTGATGGTCGGTAGATGATTATTGACTTGTTGCTGTACAGGTGGACCTAGGGAATGATGCCAACCACTGCTTATGTAAAACAAAATTAGCGTAGAATCTTCTCGAATATCAACAGTCGAGTATTCTTTTCGGGTTCATATAACTGTTTCTGCCTGTTTTCATGATAAACATTAGTAAGTTACACGTACTCCATTTTTTTTGTGTCACGTCTGCAGTTTATATATGTTTTGCCTCCAAATACCCCACGTTTACATAAACTTGATGGAAGCGAATAGCTCAAACACACGTTAGAAAGGTCTACCTATGGAGAAATCATTTCAAGTTGCCAAGAGCTTGATAAGGAACTGAGTGCCTCTTATGGGAAGCATCTTATTCAACCCGTGGACTTACTATTTCACGTTGTGATGTTAAGAAAAAAGAACTTCTCAAAGCTAACTTTGTCTAGCAAAATGAATTGATGTAGCAAAACTCTTTAATTTATTTTATGTTTTCAGATATATTCAGCAATTGTGGTTTGTGTAAATGTAGATTAATTGAACAAACTCATATGTATGCATGTATATTTTTGTATGTCAAATGTGACTGATGTAAAATACACAACACATGATGTATAGATTTCAATTTCTATTCTCACATAATATATCAGGTTTCACCGACAGTTTGAGCAGTTAGCAAAAAAAATATGTTGTTGCGTCTTACTCATCATTATGTGAGAAAAGAAATATTGATTGGGATGCATGACTCCATTGGTTTACAATGCAAAACTATTTTACTTGTTTTCACACAAACAAGAAAAAAAAATCACATTGTCAACCACATCAGTAGCGAAGTAAAAAATTTGTGGTGATAAAATTTCTAAGTAATAGCAAAAATGGGCTCTTCCGGTGACATGTCGAGAGAAGTTACTTCGGGCTTTTACCCAACAACGGGGCTGCCTGTGTTGCGACAACCGTCACCATCACATGGGAAAGCTGGGCAAAACCTTTGGCCCAGAGGCGGAGCCAAAAAATTTTCATGAGGGGGATCAAATTAAAGTTTCTAAATTTTGACACGGGCTGAAATCTCATTTTTCAAAATTTTTACATAGGACAAGTAAAATTTAAAAAAAAAATTTGAGGTGGGGCTAGGGCCCATGCAGGCCGTCCCATGGCTCTGCCCCTGCTTTGGTCGACTTTGCATAATTGCCGGTCAAATTTCCTACAGACCATATACAAACATATATAGTTGTTGATATATATATATATATATATATATATATATATACCTGTGAATCTAAATTAGAGAGAAAAGGTTCTTCCATATTCAAATTTCTTTATTAATTTAATTAAATTTAGATATCAAACATAAGTTACAACAAAAAGCAATATTAAGGTTCCCATAGGAATTTTTTTTATGCACAAAAAATTAAGCTGGATTGGATCACACTTCCCCCATTACAAAAAGGATGCCCTTACAAAATGCTTGGCCTTGTAAACTTGTAAAGAAAGAGCACGAAGGGAAGAAAAATATAAGCGCACAAATATGTTTTTCAATGGCGTTTCAGGGATGCCCTAGGTTGTCATTTCCAATGGAATTTGCAGGATGCCATAAAAATTTTGCCATTTCAATGGCATGGATAAACACAGGAAGGAAGGAAGAGAGAGAAGAGAACCCCAAATCGATGCAAAGGAGCCAAAACCCTAGTTACTGAAAATCAAAGACAAATAGAGGGAGGGAGAGAGAGAGAAAACAAGAGAAAGAGAGAAAAATGAGAACCGGGCCTCACCTGGAAAAAGTTATTCACGGCAATGGAGCTCCTTGCTGCAATGAAGTTGATCGCACGACCCGTCGTCGATGGAATGGAGGAAGCAAGACCTGTTAGTTGATGGAATGGAGGAAGAGAGCAACAGACAGAGTAAGGGAGAGACTCAGAAGAGAGAAGGGGCAGAGACAGAGGAGAAGGAGAGAAAGGGCAAGGGCAGCTCGGGGGCAGCTCGGGGGCAGCTCGGGGGTGAGAGGAATGTTATGTTCCATGCTATTCTAAGGGTTAGCTCAGAACAATATGGAACAGGGGTAATTTATACCCCTTGTTCAATCATCTGTCGTGTCCATCTTGTACTGTGGATGGTGTTTGATAACAAAATTGACTAAACAGGACACATGAGTTCCGTTCCACATGCCCTGTGGCCATCCATGCTATTCTAAGGGTTAGCTCAGAACAATATGGAACAGGGGTAATTTATACCCCCTGTTCAATCATCTGTCTTGTCCATCTTGTACTGTGGATGGTGTTTGATAACAAAATTGACTAAACAGGACACATGAGTTCCGTTCCACATGCCCTGTGGCCATCAAATGCCCTCTTATGGGATGTGGTTTACTTCAGAAACCAAAGTCGGCTCATTTTTTAAGTTTCAACCATAGGGATGTTGTTTAATCTGTACAACCAAAAACTTAAAAGTTCCAATCTTAAATCAACTCTTTGACTTGAAACTACGATTGGTCATATAACTCAAAAAATTGAAAAAAAAAAAGTTACACCATTGATTCTTTTGTTCTTTGAATATCTTTTTTTATATCAAAAGTAACTTGCCAGGTTGAGCACATTAGTTCTTTTATCAGTGTGAAGAAGATTTAGAAGATTAATTTACAATTCATGGACACATAAAAAGCAATTGGCGTGCATGAGGCAAGAAAATGCCTATTTCATACACTTACCCCTATCAAAAACAATAACTGTTAAAAAATCCCAAACCCACCCCAACCATCAAACGAATGTACTAGTAGACATAACGCAATCAGTATGTTATTGTTGTTTCTGCATATTGATTTTCTCAATGACTGCACGAAGCAACAAGTTCATGTTCCTTAACAACTACAGAATTGGCTTGTAAGGAGAATTGCAAAAAGGAAAATTTTGCATGCAAGGATCTAGATGTTCCTAAACATCATAAGTAATAATATGCTTTATCCATTAAGATCAAGGCACAAAAAGGATTACTGAGAAAGAGAGAGATGGAGACAGAGAGAGGCAGATGCAAATGATCGATCAATATAAAATTGATACAAAGAGAGCTTACCATGGATATATCCCTCAAGTTTGTCCTCCCGGATTCCTCAAAATCAAAGAATGTTTCTCTTCTTCCACAAATTTCAATCATCCTCAAGCTCCATTACGTTTATTTTGTAGTGAATCTCTGATTGCATCTATGGTTTCCACTGCTTGCTAAAGAGATAGACCATTAAACAGTGCTAAACATTGCAATCGATCAACCGATCGATAGAAGAAGAATTTACGATGAATTGGCTGATCGACCATCAAGTCCAACTATCGAACACTTAAAACAACTTAAAGAAAAAAGTTGTATTCCATCCAAACACTGAAAAATAATTATGCTGAAAATTTTTATCAAGTGTGATGAAGTTCACCAAATAAGAACAATTTTATCACAATGAAAAATGAAATGGATGAGAAATTGGATAACTGATTGCATCTGCTGAATATTTACATATTGCCCCTTAAAAGAATGTCAGTAGGCCTTATATACACACATACTACATCACCCGATCATGGCTATTCATAAAACAAATTCGTGGGAGTACAGATGGGCATCTACAAATATATCAACATTGGTTTCTAGAGAGATATGGGTGACTAGAATACATATAGCACCATGCACTTGTTCCAGCTACATTTTTTCTTACTTCCCAAATGCTTCACACATCCAACATTAAAGCTTTCACTAAACACTCGTTTCTTGCTTTACATTCAACTATCATTTTCTCAGAGCTCCTTGCTAATTATGCATATATGTAATATAAACAACATTAGATTGCCAGGAGGAGTAAGCAATGATCTGGAAACATAGAAAAGCTCCAAAGATCAAGGTCCATAAATGCTTTCATATGGTATCCTCGTTGCATCATAAAGGTCAACAAAACACATAATTCTATGATGAATCCTACTTAAACTAAAATGTCTTTTTTACATGACTTAGCAATGTCAACTGCAACCAAAGGATACTTGAACAACTCACAAATCATGAGCTAATGCGGCCATGCCAGTTGCTGAAGATATAAACTCACTTCGAGTTTGAAATCTGAACAAGGCATAAAAGATTTCAGCTTAGTGCTCGCTTTTTATGAATTAGATCATTTTGGCTGTTAGCATAGATATATGAAGCATGACAAAGAGTTGAACACATGATGTAAAATACAATATGGCCAAGGGTAAGGCGTTATCATCAAACATTCTGCAACACAAAGCAATGAATATTTAGCAGATCCAATCCTAGAAATGTTGAATCAAGATGAACAAAAAATCAGTTTCCAATGCTCAACTTGAAATTAAATGGTTCAGAATGACCAGTATGTGGTATGATATGCTCCACACAGATAAAAAAATATTTTATTCCACCACAGATTCGACCACTCAACATTGGGAACCCGAGATTTTTCTTACATCAATCATGAGTTCTTTTATGTGCATAAAATATGAATCAAACCTAGTCAAAGTTGGTTTCTGTTGGTAAGACTAGAGAAACGAAGGATTCCACAAGCTCCTGTTTGATGGATAGCATGCTACACATAGCAATAGAATAAGGAAGTATGAAGAGCAACCTTGCCCAGCCACATGGTTGTTCTAGCTGGTATATATCTTGATCACTCCAGCACATTCTCTTTGCTTCAAATTGTAGATGTTGAAGCAAACCCACAATTAGTTTTGTAGATAAAACCCATGAGACCATTATGAATGAAACAAATGCAATTAGATGGAATGTGCAAGAAGCTCTCTCATGGACATTAGGAGCAGGTTGATAAGATCTATGGTTATAAAGGAAAAGATATGGCAGACACTATTACCAAACTTGAAGAGTTATCTAAGACTGAAAATCCACTCTAGATAAGGAAAATATCGTTTCCAATATCATCTCCTGTAATCTTGCCAAAATCTGTCATAACCATGGGAATCTAGATCCTAAAATTAAGGATGTCAAATGTGTAAAATGATTATAAATACCAGTACTCTCTCTAGTGGCAATGTCCAGAAGAAAAAAGAGAGCCTTCATTGTGGACATAGGCTGTTTTTCAGCTAAACCATGTTACATCTTGAGTCCTCTTCTTTCTCCTTAGATTGTGTGCTCGTTTTATTAACTTGGTGTCAGATCTAAAGACTCACTCGTCATGGCTGCATCATCTTCTTCTGGCATCTCCCAAACTGCTCCTACTACACTAGGTACACAATGGAATGCTTTCTCAAGTTTGGTTTCAGTTAAGCTTCGTCGATCAAATTACCTTCTCTGGTGTTCTCAAAAGCTCCTGCTACACCAGGTACATGACTTCCTGAATTTCTTGATGAAGCAGACATACAAGAAAATCCTACTTATGATTTATGGTATCGTGAAGACCAACTTGCTTGCAGTTGAATCAAAGTCATTGTGAGTCAACCAGTTATGTCACAACTGGTTCGCGTTGGCATGGCTAGAGATGCTTGACACATCCTTGAAAAATAGTATGTCTTGCAAAATAATCTTCGTATTATTCAATTGAAAAGAGAACTGTAAAACATCAAGAAAGGAGGAACATCTATGACTGATTACCTTCAACACATTAGTTTTTCAAATGATTCTCTTAGCCCCATGCAGCACTTTGTCTCAGATACAGATCTTGTTCTCCATACTTTGAATAGGCTGACTTCTGAATATGAGTCTTTTATTACAACGGTTATTGCTTTTAAAGATCTGTCTTCATGGTTTGAATTATATGATATGTTGGTCACTCAAAAGCAGCGACTTGGAATGCTTTCCTCACCCCAACTGGCCTAGGTTGAAGCCACAGCCACTGCCTTTATTGCATAATAGGGGTGTAGGCATGGTGGCTATAATGGTGGCAGGGGTAGAGGCCATAATGGAGGAAGAGGAAACTATGGTAGGAACAATAATAACAACAAGTTTAGCCTAGGAGTGACTTGCCAATACTGTGGAAGAAGAAATCATACAGCTCGACAGTGCTATGATATTCCAAAGGTGTTCATGGCCATGACACTCAACATGGGAAAATCTGATAATGCATCTAAAAGGCAAGAAATTGCCAACAATACGCAAGACTCATCCTAGTATCCAAACACAGGTGCCTCCCACCATGTGACGAACTCAGGTCAAAATATGCAAGGTAGATTCCCTTATCATGGATCTAATTCTATTATTGTTGGTAATGGTAGTAAGATGCTAATTAAAAATATAAGAAATGTGTCCCCACCTAGCAATACATCATCTTTTGTTTTGTAAAATGTGCTGCATGCCCCTGAGGCACACAAGAATCTTATGTCAGTAGCAAGGTTTACCGAAGTTAATCAATGCTCTATTGAATTTTCCTCTATTGACTTTATTGTTAAGAATATGTAGATGGGAAAGATCCTTCACATAGGGCTGATTGAGAAAGGAGGACTCTATAGATGGACGATAGAGAGAGAAATGACTGTAAAGGCAATCCAACCAGCATTGAAGATTATGGTCAATTAAAGACTGCTAATACTTCTTTAGTTTCATAGAATTCTTGCTCGATTTTTAGTTATGGCATTTGCATCTAGGACGTGCTCACTTTTAGTTATTGAACTCCTTGAAAGCTGCTAGTTTGATTTCTGTTGATGACAAATATAAATTGGATTTTTGTTCTTTATGTGTGCTTGGAGAAATGCATAAAATTCCTTTTTCTAAGGTTGAATTTCATGAATTGTTACAGGCTAATCTTTGGGGGCCAGCACCATGTGCTTCATGAGAAGGGTACATGTATTATTGTTTTAATAGTTGATGACTATTCTCGCTTCTCATGGATCTTTCCCTTGTCCAAGAAAAATGATATGTTTTCATGTTTTAAAACTTTTTTCAGCATAGTGGAGCATCAACTTGAGAAAAAAATTAAATTTTTTTGTTCATATGGAGGAGGGGAATTCATGAGCAAAGAATTACCATATTTCTTGAAAACCAAGGTATTCGTCGATGGATAACATATCCTTATACATCCCAGTAGAATAGAATAGTAGAAAGAAAACATAGACATTTGGTGGAAATGGAACTTACCATGATTATTCATGCCAATATGCCACAGAAATGCTGGTTTGATGCTTTTAAAATGGCTGCTCATCTTATTAACAGGTTGCCCATTGCAGACTTGCAAATGATGCCATATGAGAAGCTCTTGCATGAAGTTCCCAAAATATAATCACATAAGAACCTTTGGATGTACCATATATCCTTTGAATGGCCCTACACATGCTTCAAAATTAGAACCCAAAGCTCAAGTTTGCATCTTCATTGGCTATGGAAGCTGTCATAAAGGTTATATTTGTTACAATCCAGTTTTCAATCGTGTCATCATATTTAGACATGTTATATTTGACGAAGGAAATTTTCTATACTCTCATTGTGGTTCCTCTGTTACAGCCTCAAACATTTCAAGTTGGCTAAAGTCGTCTAGCTCTGAGTCCATTAAACCTAGACCGATTGACGATTCTAAAATGAGTTTGCCCCTTATTGAGTTGCCTATATCATTCCTAGCCAACCAAGTCAATACCAGATTCCTCAAAATTCCCTAGTAGTCCAAACTCATCCTAATCCCTCTGAGTCTCCTTCATATGATGAACCTAATAACCAGTTAGTCGAGCCCACTAGATCCCATCACATGGTAAGGAAGTCCCAAGATGGGATTCGTCGGCCTAGAGTCTTCACCCACTTGACCCAAATCATTCCTAAAACTGAGCCTACCTCTCTAGGAGAGACTCAACGGAATCATAATTGGGTGAATGCTATGAAAAGTGAGATGGATGCTTTCTACAAAAATGAAACATGGGATCTTGTGTCAAGACAATCTCACTTTAATGTCATTGGATGCAGATGGGTCTACAAAATCAAGCGACACTTTGATGGCACAATGACAAGATACAAGGCCACATTAGTGGCCAAAGGATATAATCAAAGAGAACAACTGGATTATTTTGATACTTTTAGTCCGGTTGTTAAACTGACTACTATTCGACTTGTCTTGTCTATTGCTTTCAGTCATGGATGGTGCATTCAACAACTCGACGTCAACAATGTCTTCCTTCACGGGACATTAAAAGAAGAAGTCTTTATGATTCAACTTCTAGGGTTTGAAGATTCAAAATTGCCTAACCATGTTTGCAGACTCAAAAAACTCTTTATGGACTCAAACAAGCTACCTGAGCATGGTTCGATTAAGCCTGGGCACTGGGCCGGCTCGGCTTGGCCTGATAACGAGTTGGGCCCGCGCCCAGGCCAGCCCGACATCCAAAAATTGGGCCAGGGTCCGGCCCGATTAAATTTAAAAATATACTTTTTAATATAACATAATATATAAATATAAGTATTTATAATAAAATATTATACATAAATTAACAAAAAAATTTAAAAAATAAATTATTGGGCCCGAATTGGGCCTATTGAGCCCACCCGAGCACCATTTTCCCGGGCCCGAATCAGGCCGGGTATCGGGTACCCGACGGCGGCCCGGCCCGGTGCCCAGCTTTAGGTTCTATAGCTTGAAGTAGTTTCTTATCAATCAAGGATTTCAGAAATCACAACCTGACTTGTCACTATTTATCCGCGATTTTGGTTCCACCACTATTTATTTTTTGATCTATGTCGATGACATTATTTTGACTGGTAGCTTCAAGATAGAGATACAAAATTTTTTTAGAAAAGCTTGGACAACGCTTTCCCTCAAGGACTTAGGGCAAATTCACTACTTCCTTAGAATTGAGGTGCAGTTTGACAAAGACCATCTTGTTCTTTGTTAAAAAAAATATATATCCTTGATCTTCTTAACAAGGCTAGGATGGAGAAATGTAAAAAACGTCTTTACCCCTACTGTTCCTTCTTCCCATGTATGTCTTCCGAAATGGCAGCATGAAATGAGTGGGACGTCCCGCCACCTGCTTTTTCCTCTTTCTTTTTGATCCTATTGGTCAGCTGCAAATGAGCAAGAAGGAGTGACGGCTCGCTCGTTCGTTAGTTGCATGCCAATCGTGTCTTCGAAAAAAACAGAAGTTCTATGAAGCTGGGGTAATGGAGAGTTGGGAGAGGTAGAACACGACCAATATGAGGGGCAGGCTGGTCATTTTCCCACCCATCCCAGGATGGCTCGCCTAGTTGCGTGGGTTAGCCAGGGGGCTTGGGGATCAGAATTAGGGAAGATGTTTCTACCTAGTCAAAGGAGTGGGAAGGGTGGTGTAGGGGGGAACGAATTCTCTCTCATTATCCAACCTTTCGGGTAGGTTAGGGAACAAGAGAGTGCTTGAGCTCCGATTCCATAATCGAAGGGCAGAGCAGCTATAGGTGGACCTTTCGCCAACCGAACGAGAACCCAACCCCCCTGAATGAGCCTTCGTTAATAGAAATAATGGCACCGATGGATGATGTTTGTTCCCTCACTCGCTGGGTTGTTCCCCCTATTGGATTGAGAGTCGCTTCCCCTATAGGAATCTATTGCAGTTCCTCGTATAGAAGTAGAAGGCCCTGATCCGCCGACCCTGAACTACTTAGATTATGGACAATAGAGATGGCTGGGTTTCCCGTACTCTCTGATAACAACTGTACAGATGGATTAGGAGCATTGTTGGAGCCTTGCAGTATGCCACCCTCACTCGACCAGATATTTCCTTTCTTGTTAATAAAGCGTACCAATTTATGCATGTTCATACAGATTTTCATTGGGGACACATCAAACGCATTCTTTGGTACCTATAGGGCACAAGCATTTATGGTCTTCAAATTGAAAGAAACAAGTCTATGATGTTACAAGCATATGCCGATGCCGATTGGGCTGGTTGCCTAGATGATAGGAGATCAACCAGTGGATTTGTTACTCTTCTTGGAGGAAATATTATCTCTTGGGGATCAACTAAACAACATATTGTAGCTTGTTCAACCACTGAAGCTGAATATAAAGCTCTTGCAACTGTCGTTTCAGAAATTGTTTTGTTGAAATCACTTCTTAAAGAACTCTTAGCACCACTAATACTCAGATGTGATACCCTTGGAGCCACTTACCTTGCCGCTAACCCTGTTTTTCATGAAAGAACAAAATATATTGAAATCAACTTTCACTTTGTTAGAGAGAAAGTCGCCAAAAAGGAGGTTCAAATTGAGTTCATCACATCAAAAGAACAGTCGATTGGTATCTTGACCAAAGCACTGTTTGGATCATGGTTTACTTATCGACACCAAGATTAGCTTGTGGGGGAATGATAAGATATAAGGTTCTAAAGGAAAAGATATGGCAGACACTATTTCCAAACATGAAGAGTTATCTAAAACTGGAAAATCTCCTCTAGATAAGGAAGATATCGTTTCCAATATGATCTCCTGTAATCTTGCCAAAATCTATCATAACCATGAGAATCTAGATCCTAAAATCAGGATCTCAAATGTGTAAAATGATTATAAATACCAGTACTCTCTCTAGTGGCAATGTTCAGAAGAAACGAGGGAGTCTTCATTGTGGACTTAGGCTGCTTTTCAGTTGAACCACGTTACATCTTGTGTCCTCTTCTTTCTTCTTAGATTGTGTGCTCGTTTTATTAACTTAGGTACTCGGTTCTAAGGCATGGACAACATAATGGGAAAATGGTGGTAGCGTACACAAACTTGAAATAAGAGGAAAAGTAGCAAAAATAAGTGAAAGGCTGCTAGCCAGTTGCCCTTGTTGAAATATTGCCAGTGGCAGCCCTTGCTTGGACAAACTATGATCGGCAGATTGTCTCAGATCCTCATTGGCAAATCACACATATACCAATGCCTATCCTCACTATTGTCTATACCCATTTCAACATGCTGCTAACTATGCTACAAGTCCAATCCATTAGAGGGTATGTGAGGAACTTTGGAACCTATACCAGTAAAAAAGATTACCGTCAAAGGTAAAGTATTATCATTGTTTTTCATGAGATTGAGTTGCTTTCACTCAATTGAAAAAAAAAGGTTGGGTATTTTAGAAATTTTTTATAAAAAAATATTGCCGTTTAGTATTTTCATAAGTCTATTCTTGTCCTATGCACAGGAGTATGCATGCAATTAACCATTATATTGGAGACTTAGTACGGCCTTGGTCTTTCTCAACCACACAAATACTTACTCTTTTATGTCCTTTACTTTTTTTCTTCTTGCCTATATTGACTAGAGACTTAGTACGGCCTTGGTCTTTCTCAACCACACAAATACTTGCCCTTTTATGTCCTTTACTTTTTTCTTTTTCTTGATCTTTGAGAGTGTGAAGAGATATTTGATCAATTGGCAACATACTTTAAAAGGGTAAGATCATCTTTGAAGTATAATAACAAAGAACCATAACGTCAAGATAAAGCTACAAATATATAGTTGGCCATTTAGTATAGCAATTAAAATTCATTTCATATCTCTAAAGCATAAAAAGAATAGTTTGAAATCTCTTCGACTTTTCAAATACTGCCTCACAGGAGGATGATAATGGGAAGTATTATGTGAAATATCTAATGTTATCAAATACGGTGTTCCCAATAAAGAGAAGGTTATTATTGTTAAAGATAATATTGCGACCAAAGGGAATGATATCTATGGATGTAAAGACTTCAGGCCGATGGCCTTTTATAGGTGCATCTTTACATTATTTACGACTTTGCCATTTTTACAAGTAGGGATGAGTGTCACTCGGCCAGCGACCATGTGTCACTGTGTTGGCCCGCTCGTTATCTGTTGAAGCAGTCCAACCTTTCGAACCTTCGCAGCGGAGTTCGTATCACCCATGGGATCTGAGATGATCATCTATGTCGGTCCAATCGTGTGTCGCACATGCATCTCTAAATGATCTAGGCTAGTCAGCCAGTACCAGGCCTTTATCTTCTGCTAACACTTGCCTGCTCAGATACTTCAAAGAATCTCCACCTCAAACATCCACACGAAGAGATTTGTCCAAGCTGTTCCTTAGGGACTCCGGATTCATAATGAAATGGTGCTAAGTAATTGATTGATCGAAGTATTCATAACAGGGCTTTGCTCTGACATATCTATGGCTGAATTGCTCACATAGTGAATCAGCAACATGTGCTTCTGGAGAGTCCTGAGTTTAGCCACACATTGACTCCCCAATAGTTAGGCCAGTTCTTTCAGTTGTATGCCAACAAGTGCCTACTTTGGATGTGGCCATGTTCTGCCTAAGTCGGAATCACCCATAAATTATGCAACAAGTAAATAACTCCAAACAACAGCCTACTAAGCCCGGCCCGGCCCGACTCCCCGCCCTCGGGCCTCCGTCCCCCACTCTCCCCTCCCTCTCCGCAGTCCGCTCCCTCTCTGCTCTTCCTCTCCCTCTCCCTCTCTGCTCCCCTCTCCCTCTCTGCTCCCCTCTCCCTCTCCCTTCCTGTTTCCCTCTCCGTTCCCCCTCTGCTTCCCTCTCCCTCTCTGCTCCCTCTCTCCCTCTCCCTCTCTGGCCTCTGCTCTCGCTGGGCCGCTCCCCCTCTCCCTCTCCCTCTCCGCTTCCCCTCTCCCTCCCCCTCCTCCGTCTCCCTCCCCCTCCCTCCTCTGTCTCCCTCCACCTCCGTCTCCCTCCCCCTTCCCCTCTTCCTCCAATGGAGGGTGACGGGAGGGCGGGGGAAAAGGGGGTCGGGAGAGGGAAAGCCGGAAAGGGAAAGGGGGTCGGGTGGGCGGGGAAAGGGAGAGGGGTGGGCGGGCCGGGTCCGGGTCGGGCTGAGCGGCCCGACGGGCCGGGCAGGGCCCGGGCCTGATCGGGCCGGTCCTTACCCGGCCGGCCCGGCTCAGCCCGGCCCAATGCCCAGGCTTACAGCCTACGTACCAAGGCTGTCCACTAAGCCTCGGCAAGCAAAGAACTTTTCATGGCTGAGTTTTTGGCCATGTTACTGGCACTAACAAAAATAAATATAACATTGTTTTCAACAAGGAAGGAATTGTGAAAAAAATCAAGAAAAATATCTAATGATTATTATAAACTGAAAGTATAAATATCAGATCTCACACTATTGATCCTTAAGGCCAATCGTAGTATTCCATCCAATGGTAGCATTCTGTGATTAAAAAAAGCTATGCTAACTATCCTCCTTTCATTATTTTTTATGTTTCTGGACAACATCCAAAGATGCCCACACAAGCCTATAAGAGAACGAGAAAGTAAAGGAATTGATTGTATTGACTATTGATGATTGATGCGTACAACTGATCTGGTTTTTTTATATCCTCTCCTTGTATATTTTAAAGAAAAATATAATACATACAATGGAAAATCAAAACTGATTTACAATAGGTAAAGAAAGAAAATATTCTGATACTAAAAAACAGCAACTGCAGCTCAAGATTTGATCTTGACATTTTTATCCAAAAGGAATTGTCACAATAACGTCAACCTTATCTTCTTTTAAATGTTCTCATTTACTTTCCTTAACATGCTCCCTCAAGCTGAATGTTGGCTCCACCACGTCCAGTTTGTCTTGAAACAACTTGAACTAACTATTGCTAAGCGTCATTCCATTGGCCAATTGCTCAGTAGATCATATGAATCTGACTTGAATATTTCTTTGATTGACGTGATCACAAACAAAATGAAAATCCACCTCCACATGCTTAGTTCGAGCAAGTAAAACAGGATTAGCTGCGAGGTATAATGCTCCAATGTTGTCACACCAAAGAATGGGTGAGAATGAGGAAATTATTCCCAATTCTTTGAAGAGTGATTTTAACCAAAGAAGTTCACCTGCAGTACATGCCATGGACTTGTATTCAGCTTCAGTGCTGGATCGGGCTACAGTCCTTTGTTTCCTAGATGCCCAAGATATGATATTATTTCCTAAGAAAACAATGAAACCACCTATCCATTTTCTATCTTCTGGGCTTCCTACCCAATTGGCATTCACAAAAGCACAAAGTCGCAATGCTAAATATGCCTTGAGATGAAGTGCATAATGACTGGTTCCACTCAATTATCGTAGGATCCGTTTAACCATAACCCAATGATCTATCATAGGAAAATGCATAAATGGCAAGCTCAATTGACGGCAAACACTAGGTCTGGTCGAGTCATGGTGGCATATTGTAATGCCCCCACCACACTATGATATAATGATGGACTATCAAAAGGTGTCTGAGATGACTCATTGCCCTTAGTAGTACTCAAAGGAAAAACAGTAGGCTTGGCCATGGCCATATTAGCTCACTTGATAATATTTGTATTATAAGACTGTTGACATAGATATAATGATTGTGCTTTCCATGTGACTTCAACCCCAAGAAAATAGGATAAAGGTCCAAGATCTTTCACTGAAAATGTATCCTTTAGTCACCGAATAATCCAATCAACTAGTAGTGGAGAGGATCCTGTAATGATTAAATCGTCAACATAGACAAGCATGTAAAACTTGTCATTGCCTTTGGAATAGATAAAAAGAGATGCATTTGTGAAATAAAGAAACCAAGCTGTTGAAGGTTGCAACTGAACCTATGGTATCAAGCTCGAGGAGCTTGTTTAAGGCCATAGAGGGCTTTTTCGAGCTTGCATATATAATTAGGATGTTCTTGATCTTTAAATCCTTCAGGTTGAGTCATATAGACATCTTCATCAAGATAGCTATTGAGAAATGCATTGTCAAAGTCAAGTTGTCGAAGAGACTACCCATGTTGCACAACTAAGAAGATCAAAACCTGAATAGTAGGTTTCACTGTTGGACTGAATGTTTCTGAATAGTTGATACCTGCCTCTTGTAAGAAACCACGAGCAACAAATCATGTCATATGTCTAGCTATGGACCCATCAATGTTTAGTTTAAGTTTGTAAACCCAGTTTGAACTAATGACATGATGACCAGGTTGTAAGGGGATGAGACGCCACGTCTTATTTTGATTAAGTGCTTCAATCACATTTTTTGTTGCTTGCTACCAAGCTCTATCCTTATTTGCCTCTTTAAAAGTTATTGGTTCAGTCTGATCAAATATGGCACAAAAGGTTTTTGGTGCCAAGGAACCAGTCATCGACCTCATGACAATAGGATGTGTATGGTGTGAAGATCAAATGATGGTGGAATGATGATGGAATCTTGAGTTTGTGTTGTAGAGGTTGCTAAAGGTCTGGTGGTTGCATTGATGATTTCATGCTGCGTGATTCCATGTCCAGCATTCTCTTGTATGGATGAGATGGATGATTCATTGAAGTCATCATCAGAATGTGACCAATTTGTAACAAGTGGCAATAAAGATCTTGGTTGTTGCTGCATGGATCCATCATCATGACAAGTTGAACAGGTTCCAACAAGTGGCAATAAAGATCTAGGTTGTTGTTGCATGGAACCATTTCCAGCATTACCTTGTATAGGACAAGTGGACATGTCATTGCAATCATCATGAGAAAGTAAAAAATCTGTAACGTGTGGCAATAAAGAGCTTTGTTGTTGAGATGGTAAAGATGCATGATTGACTAGGGGAAGAATAATATCTTGAGGCACGTGCTCGACTAATGGAGGAATCTTGTCTTGAGAAATTCTGTCCAAAATTATCACCCTTACCTTGATCAAGTCTAGTATTAAGCATCCATAGTGATAGATTAAAAGATGTTGAAGGTTGCCCTTTACAAAATCTTCATCAAAAATTACATGCCGAGAAATAATAGTCATTTCAAGTGTGGCATCATAACAAATGTACCGTTTATGTCTGCCTGCATAGCCAAGAAAAATGCAGCGAGTAGTCTTCGGTTGAAATTTAGAGTTGTTAGATAGAGAGAGAAGTGGATAACATGCAGATCCAAAAGCTCGTAAATGAGTATAATCTGGTACCTTGTCAAACAACAATTGAAAAGGAGTCTTCTGATTAAGCCTGAGGGTTGGGAGCCGATTAATAACATATACTGCAGTCCTGAAAGATTCAACCCAAAATTTGTAGTCGAGACTAGCATTATGCAATATACTCAATCTAGTTTCTACAACATGTCTATTTTTCCTTTAAACTATGTCATTTTGTTTAGGTATATATGGGCATGAAAACCGATAAAGAATTCCATTTTCTTCAGAAAATGATTTCAATGTCTTGTTGCAAAATTCTCCACCATTGTCAGATTGAATGATGGCAATAGTCAAGCTTAGTTGTTTTTCCAGTGGAGTTTTATAATTGCAAAAACATTCAACCACTTCAGATTTTGGCTGTAGAGGAAACATTCATGCGTAGCGAGAAAAACTATCAATTATCAAAAAGAAATATTTAAATCCATCTTTAGAGGACATGGGAGCGGGTCCCCAAATGTCCATGTGCAGCACTTCAAGAGTTCGAGAAGAAGGATATGGTTGTTTATGCATTTTGCTAACAAGACAAGATTCACAAACATCTCTTCTAGATGGAGAGTTTACTGAAATTAAACAACTAGAATTTAAAAGATTCATAATCCTTTTATTGGCATATCCTAACCGGCAGTGCCATAACTCATAAGAAGTTGCAACATTATTATGTGAAAACAAACTGCTAAAGGCTGCTTTTTCTTCATTTTCCCCAGCTCTCATCACCAAAATGGGGCAAAGTCCATTATGCTTCTTTGGCCCCCAAAGAAGAATCTTGTTTGTTCGCCAATCCTTGATCACAAAATCATACGTTGAGAACTCAAAAATGCAGTCATTATCAGAAGTAAATTTTCCAACTGACACTAGATTATGAGCAATGGTGGGGGCGTGAAGAGCATTATTAAGTTTAAATAAATTCCCATTCATATTGACTAATAAATCACTAGTGTGTTTAATAGAAAGATGAGAACCATTACCAATCATAACATTCTCTAGTCCATTATGAGTAGCCTTGTTTTGCACCATATCATCACTTGCTATAATATGATTTGTAGCACCGGTATCAGTGTATCAACATTCATTCAATTGAGTCTTGTAGACTCATAGCAGAGTAGGCCTGAGAGATGTCATAACATGTTCTAGCTGAGTGTCCATTCCTTCTACAATATGGCAAAGTATGCGTTGATGATTTTCACTATTGGTAGAACTAGAGTGTTGATGTTGTGACTGGTGGGACTGATTTCCTCGTCCCTTGGCAAAATTTCCACGACCTCCTTAATACCTTCCTCATGGGCCACGAAAAAACCCTCGGCCTCTGCGTCGCCCACAAAAAGCATTGAATGCAGTTTGGTTGACAATTTGTTGTGCTGGCTGGACAAATTCAACAGATTAATGAAGGAGATTTTAAGTATGGCAAGTCGTTTTTCCTGATTGAGCGGTAGATCAAATAGTTTACAAAAAGAGAGATTTGACGATGATGGACCGATAAGCATTGTTATGAAACTTTCATACTTTGACGAAAGTTCATTAAGAGAGATTTGGACTAAGTCTTGATTAGAGATATCTTGACCAACAGTAGATAGAGCATCGGAAAGAAACTTGACTTTATCTAAATAAGATTGCATAGACATACTTTTCTTCTTTATAAGAAGCAACTCCTTATGTAGCAGCATGACTCTTAGAGAGACTGAGAACCTATGTCATATGGGTGCGGGTACGATATGGGTACGGGGATACGAGTGCGAACACGGCAATTTTCAAATTTTTTTGGATACACGGATACAGCTAATTTTATACTCTCAAAAATGATAAAATGAAAAAAAAAACATTAAACTAAAACTAATGTAGTAAGAACCATTTATTTTTCTATGTTTAAAAAATATATTAGAATTAATAAAATAATCAGCGCAAATTATCTTATTGGCTAAATCACTCACATGCTCAAGATCATATTTATTTATAAGGTTAGATCGCATAAAAAATACGTTAATAATAAATTTTAATGGATTCGGGTTTCTCGGTTATATATACATATAACCCTAACCATCGACGGCAACATCAATTCTTCCCTTTCCTCCTCCTCCTCTTCTACTCTCACCATAAAAATCATGGACAAGCCGACACCCCAGGGTAAATGCGATGCTGCCCGCCGAGCCCGCTGGGAGGTCGACGTCCTCTCCAACCTCCACCTCCCTTTCCTCCCTTGCCACTTCCTTCCTTGCCACCTTGGATGCCGACGACGATGATGGCTTCTCCGACTGGGCCATCCCCTCCTGCCCAGGCGGCGACCTCAACGTCCTCCGTCAGCGCCAGTTCGACCTCGTTTCTCCCCCTCTGTCATCCTTTTCTACCTCGCCGAGCTCGTTCTCGCCCCCCAGAACCTCCACACTCACCACGACCTCAAAGCCCAAGAACGTCCTCATCCAAGAGTCCGACCACATCATGCTCACCGACTTTGATCTCTCCATCCAAGATGCTCCCGCTTTCGACCGCCGACCTCGTCGGTGAAGTGGGAAGAGGTCGATATAAATCGGGTGTTTTGTTGGGTTCGGATCGGGTTTGACCCAGACCCGATCTAAACGTATCCACCACCAATCGGTGTCGGAATTGCCGTATTGGAGTATAGACATGAGTACGTGAGCTAAATACAGGTATCCGTGTGTCATAGCTGAGAACCAAGCATCATGAGCGGATGTGGAGTGCATGATCTACCCAGTACAACCTCTGTGACCGTTGCCTGACCGTTGCCTTGATGCGAGTTGATCCAACCTTTTCCATGCAACAAATTATGGGTTTACTTCAATCTTACCATCCATTGTTTTTTTCTTTCTGTGGCACAATTTTGGTCCCATCAACTAACTAAAGAAGATCTTGAGAGTCCTTTATTTAATGACTCTAGTTGACTTTGTCATAATAAGTAGTTACAGAGACCAGTGCAGCAGCTGCATTCCATTCGGTATTCGGTTGATGACACAACAGCCATGAGACTTCCATTCGGTTGATGACACAACAGCCATGAGACTTCTAAATGAAGAAGACCATAGCTCTGATACCATAAGAGAACGAGAGAGTAAAGGAATTGATTGTATTGACTATTGATGATTGATGCATACAATTGATCTGGTGTTTGTATCCTCTTCTTGTATATTTTAAGAAAAGATATAATGCATACAACAGGTAAAAAAAGAAAATATTCTTATACTAAAAAACAGCAACTGCAGCTCACAATTTGATCTTGACATTTTTATCCAAAAGGAACCGTCACAGTCTTAACGTCAACCTTATCTTCTTTTAAATGTTCTCGTTTACTTTCCTTAACAGCCTAAACTTGCCATTGATCACTTTAGAGAATGTGTTTGCCATTTTATTTTCATCGGGAAAGTTTTTCCTTTTTTTTTTTTTTGCAGATTTGTGGGTTACTGTTTGCTTTTATAAGTATACAATCACCACCAAAGCCAACTTACCGAGAAACCTGCTTTTCCCCCTAAAATGAACGAAAAATACAAAAAAAAATAAAATACTTGAAAAATAAGTAAAATATAAGATATACATTTGGAAAAATCGTCCTTTTCCATGTTTCACCAGTTTAACAAAATAGCTATTTCAATGGGCGCTTAACTGTTCCTCAATACAATTAGCTGAGTGTTTCCCTAGTTTTTATCATAATTGATTGAGGAGGTGAATTGCTGAAGCTGTCGTTTTGGTGGATGTTCAGATTTTCACTGATTTAACTGAATAAATTGGCCCATGGGTATCGATAAAAAATTATCAAAAGATTTGTTTTTTCAAAAAAATAAATGAAATAATGCTTTAAAATAATTAAAAGTTTCAAATATATATATATATATTCAACCGATTCGAATCTTTGTATATTCAGGACCAATCAATAAGTCATGGGAACACTATGATGGAACGGATGCCAGAAGAACTCTGGTTCTGCTTGCAATGTCACAATTATTATCAAACGCCCTTTAGAGATCAACACTTTTTGCAGCTACTTTATTGTATCAGCTGACTAATTTAGGGATCATGCACCATCAGAACGCACATAAAGTCAAACACGTACAATGGCATTCACTCATCTAGGTGCTTACATGAGTTCCTGCATATATTCCTACTATAAGAACCATCATCTACATAATAAATCTGAATTAAGGAATTGTCGGAAGTTTATGGTAGAGAGGAACAAAAGAAGAGCTTGAAATTGCTTTTTTTTTTTTCTAATTCATGTGTCTACTGCTCTTGATTTCTCCATCTCTGTCTCTAAAGGCTTATTTTAGTCAATATGTGCTTCAAAGGCAGTCCAAATTATCATGAAAAACTCAAGGTAGAAAGCCGTTAATGAGTTATATTGATTATATTTCAAAAGTTGGCATAACCAATTTTGGTCTGTAATTTAAATAATGCTTAGTTTAGTGTTTGAAACACACCCTATTACTACTACGACACTATTGATATGCAATGCCTCAAGATACAATGGGAAACATTCTATCTAGCCATTCAAGCACCTTCAAGAAAAAAGAAGATTGTTGGAGAAAAAAATAGGATCAATGAGTAGGTGGAAACAAAATAGGAATGTACAGTTCCCACTTTTTTCAAAGTAAATTTTCAAGAAATATGATGAGCCAAAATTTTCTGTTTGATTACTTAGAGTGGCCTTTGTTTTAAATACCCAGTGCCAATAGATAACGAAATATGAGACCGAACAGCCCAGCCCAGCCCACTTGAGTCCGATCGTTTAGCTGGCTAAGAAGAAGCTCTTAAAAGTATAGAGGGAGAGAGAGATTCAGCCACACAATGAACATAGCAATGGTCGCACAAGGCCTTCCCCCAAGCCTCATCCTCCCAAACGCGCCCGAAGACAGACGTTGCCCCCAAAAATGGCGCCCCGACGGAAATCCCTCAGCTCCCTCGAAAATTCAAATTTCAACGGCTGCTTCTCTCGATTCAAAAATCAGGCCTTCCCTCTCTTCCATTCTAACCTCGGCGGCCGTTGCTCTGTCTTTATTGTGCTCGCCTTCTTCTTCTTTGGCTATCCCATATCCGATCTCTTCGAGTTCGAGCCCTCTCACGACCTCCACTCCTTACTTCCAAGCCCAGAATCAGCAATTCGGTCTCGAAGATGGGTATTTATCACTTTAGGCTGCCGCCTTCCTTCCTTTTTTCTGTTTCTTTTATCTCATTGGTTTGTCTTTTTATTTGTTTATGGAGTTGGCTTCCATTTGATCCTTTTTCCACGATGTCTTTTTGTGGGATTTTAGAAAGATTAGGCCATGCCCATCCATGAATCCTGGGTGCATCTCCACGAACCCGAAATCATCATCGTTTGCTTTCCCCTGGATAATCCCTCAAACTGATGCAGAAAACCCTCTCCAGGTTTGTTTGATTGGCAACTGTAATTCCGAATCGTTGGTTCTTTTACTTTGTTTAAGATATTGGTTCCATTAACGTGATTCTGCAGAAAATTGAGGATGCAATACGGAAAACGCAGGGGAACCCGAAGATTAGAGCGAGAGAAAGCACACCTTATGGTTAGTATTGTCAAATAAGAGGTTTTTTACTGACTGAGGGGTTCTTGAAATGGATCCTTTTACCTGCTAGTGTCCGGATTATTCTCCTGTTCTTGTTCATTTGCAATTTGACCTTCTTTAGAATGTGTATTTGGTAATCTGCTGCAAGATAGTGTTAGTTGTTTGTAATGTGTTTTCTGACAACCAATTTATAGGTTTCATATGAGTGATGGTTTTTCTTGATAACAATCTATTCCACTTGAAAATTCTGTATTTAGTTGAATTTGGATTTGTTTCATGGAACTCCTATTTGTCTTTAATTTATAGTGGTGCTTTCCTATTAAACTCAATTGGGTTGTCATGCTTGAAACACGGTGCTTGCTTTTCATGATTTTGGCTTCCCTCGAGAAGGGACTGAATTTTAGTGGGTTGGCCACAGGTTCTGCGCAGCAAGCTATCTTGGAGCCAGTTTCCTTCCCTTGTGGCCCCTCCCCTACGGATATATTATCTCAGCCTGTTGCTCCTACCATCTCGTTGCCTGAGTGTCCACCCACAAGCGAAAGACAACAGGGATGGAGGAAGTAATGGCCCCCTGTTCGCCTCCCCATACTCATCAATCATTTTCTACTCTCGCTCCATAGAATATGGGGCAGTAATAAAGTAGTATCTCTATAGCTCAGACACATTACATCTACTTTGTAGATCTCTCCTATTGATTGATGGGTAAAGGAGGGATGAAGGTATGTCCCTTACAATGTACGTCCATCGATCAATCATCCATTTACACCCTCAAAATGCCCTGTTGAATAGCATATTGGGAATGCCAAGGCCTATTCCTGAACTCCATTTAGACTTCTCCATGTTTGAAGAATCCCAGGTCATAGTCGCAATATCATTCTCAAGAAGATAGTATTCGGAACTTCTTGCTAATTTTTTCTCTCAGGAAAATATTGAAATTCAGTAAAAGTTAAAGGTATAATATAATAAATTATAAAATACTTCTTTTGCACTTTTTTCTCTTACAAAATTGACAAACGTAAGAACACATTTAAAATACAACACTTTCTAGATGGTAAAAGTATGGCGAATTATTTGTGGTACTTATTTTCTGCCCATATTTTGAAAGTGTCATGATCGCCTGCCAAGAATATCTGTCAGCTTCAAATGTGGATAATATCATGATATTTTCAAAATTATTGGCAACATTTATGATTGTGCTCTGTTGCTGCCAACTAGAATCCAGTTCTGTCCGATCAAGAACCAATATGGCTATGCACGCTGCAGTCAAGTCTCATGCTAATGAAACTTAAGTTTTTACCAACTCAGAGCAAAGTAGTCTTGGTATGTCTCTATTGACCGTGCAAAGCCCAGAAACTTTTAGGTATTATTTTTTCAGGATGGAGTAGTGAAGTCATGGTTTGTGGGTTTCATGTAGACTGGTATCTATAATTTATCTAGGATTGAGTAATTACGCTGTATGCCAACTGATATCTGAAGCAGTCCTACATGATGTGATCTATGCAAGTACCAAGTTTTTTTTCCCTTTTTTTAGAGGGTAAATGAACAAGTGATTTGCTTATTATGTTTCTGTGATAATCAAGAGTTAGATTGCTTTCTAGTTTCTATGTTGACATTACGATTCCAGTCATTTTGAAATTAGGGTCCTGCATTTGGGAAAGATATTCAAGAAGTTCAAAATTTCATTTGGCTTTTTGTCCGGTTACTGCCTAAATGAAAAAGCACGGCTGAGGTTGGTGGAATGTTTAAATGGAAACTACTTCCAGTGCAACTGCCTAGCCATTACAGCCACTAGCTTTTGTTGTCAGTGTACCTACAGTGTCCTTGATACAGTGTCCATGGGAGACTTTTCAGTGGCTAACCTGATCTCCTCTCAATTTTCATATGGTGGTTACCCCCTGCAGGAAGGGTGCCCTCTTTCCATTTAACGTAAATCCTGTCACATGCTTTTGAATTTTAAATTGTAAGTAATGAGAAGTGCTGTTTTTTTAACTTGTCAATTTAAAAATCTTAGTTCATAGTCAGATGTCAAGATATAGAAGACCTAGCATCCCAAAATGCAGATGGTCATGGTTGGTAGGAAAAAAAAAAGGGTTGTAGGCATGCATTCATCTGCTTGCAGATTGTGATTCTCTAACAACGTGAATAGTAAGTAATAAAATAGGATAGTAGCACAAGATGGTCCAAGAATCTCTTGGTGCTCTTCTGGATCCCTTAAATTTAGGTGCCAATTTTAATATATAGCTGAAGAGTTTCTTTGAAGTAATATAGATTTTTTCAGTACTTTCTTTAGTCTCATTTTTCTTTTGTTTATACTGCTCTCTGTGGTATGTGCATTTGCTAAAGATGGATAATGTTAAAGCTTTCGTGGTACTTTTCTTATGATTTCATGTTCTTATCAAAATTGCAAGTTGAACTCTAGGATTTACTTTAACGTGATCAATAATTTGAAGTCATTTCAGCATAGCAACTGATCATTGAAAAGGCCAAATTACAGGGCAGTATCTACAAGCAGAAGTTGATGGAGGTCTAGGGCGTGATATGCTCGAGTTCTTGGTAAAGGAGGATGTAGTTGCATATAGGTGCATGGCTACAAAAGTCACATATATCTACCCCTTTACCACAGCTTTTGGAGATTCTAAAGGACAGCATGAAAGACTTAAGAAAATAAGTGATGTATTGGGATGGTATGCTCCTGATTTTGAGACTATGAATGAATAACTTCTAAATTTTTACCGCACACTGATATCAATTTTTTTTTTCTCTTGTATGTATTTCTTCTCTTCTTTCAATGGCATCATGTGAATTCCGATTTGTGGGATCACTTGCTCTGGTGCATTTATTACTTGTTAGTCAAGCATGTATAGTCCTGTAGCTTCTGTGGTGTAGTATGAATGTATGTTGTTTGAGGAATTGTTATAGAAGAAGAATCTCACAGTATCTTTCGCTTAATTGATTGAGAAACCGCACCATGCATTTTTCATGGGTATGTACGCTCTTATAGAGGGTGCATATCTTCTTCTACAGTACCTAGAAGTTCACACTATTAAAAGGTCAGAAGCAAACAAATTTTCGTGTGTTTAAAACTTTTCCTATTGTTATCTGGGTTGCCATTTTGCTTAGTTAGATTAATGGAGAAAAAGTGAAAATTTCAATAATATGATATTTTTCGTTGCCTGTCTTTGGGGCTTAACGGTCTGATCAGCATGCACTTATTCAAGCTTGATGTACATAATGAGTTCTGTGACAGCCGTACGAGTTTTCTTGTCTGCTTTTGTTTCTTAGCGGGTAATCAAATTTTTATTAGGAGGTTTAGTTATGTAGCCTAAAGAAATCTAGGTTGCTACTCTCATGAAAAGTTGAATAGATTGTAAAGAAGTATTAGGTGCAAAATGTTATTGTTTAGTCCAACTGAGCAGCATTCATCATTGTAATCTTTTTTAACTTCGGCCTGATGCCCTTTCATCATTAAGTTGTACATATATTTTGGTTGTTGCGTTTGATTACCCTACATCTTAGATATGAGAGTTTGACCTTACGTGGGACTCGCTTCATGATTCTGGTTTAATCAGGAGAAAAAATCAAGTTTCTGGCAAAGTATATATTTGGAAAATACCGACTTACAATCCTCAATATGACCTGAGATTTTAAGACCCCTTGTTCTTAGATCCAAAGTAATCAAACAGACTTTTGATCTAATATCTGAGAAAGTGAATAATAAACCCCAAGATCATGTACCCAACATCATAAATTTATAAAGTTGCATCTTAAAATATATAGCTCAAGTCAAACCCCTCCTTATCCAGGCTTAACATCCACGATTTTCGGGTGTGTTGTGGATCTTAAATTCATTATTTCAAATCTACAAATTGTTCAAATTACAAATCTAAGGGGTGGTCTTTCATAAAAACATACCTTCATATCTAAGTTTTATGGTAATCAAATGCCGATAAGGGAAAATCTCCCTCTTGCTCTCTCTCTAAGAAAATGCTAGTTAAAATATACCAATTGAACAGACCTTCCATTTTTTGACGGGTTAATTGGCAAGGTCCAGGCTTTGCAACTAATAATAGTCAAGGAAGCTGTCATGGCCACCAATGAACAGACTTACCATACTAAGATCTTTGTTGTGCTCTATACTGAAAGTAAATACTCTTTTTGGGAACAACTTTGTTGAAAGTCTTGATTACATTGTCGAGTTGTTTGACCGTTTTTATATTGTTAAAGAGATATTATTTACAACAATAAGATCCTGATGATAAGGAGTGATTTGAATGCTAAAATGTCTACGGCTGTCTAACATGTGGAGTTGTTCCAACAAGAGGATATGCACATTACAAGTGAATATACATGGATCTTTTTTCCTTAAGTCACACCTGATATGCATAAATCTCCTTTCCTTAAGTCATGCCTTTTTTCATATGAGATTGCCTTTGATGAATCTAACAGATTGCTTTAGATCACTTTCACTAATACACCTCCTCAATTTGAGGGTGGCATGTTCCACTCTCAGATTGCCTCGAAATTGCCTCGAAATTGTCCAAACATGACTGATCTGAGTGGTTTAGTGACTCCATTGGCTACTTGCTCATTGGTGTGGTTGAACTGAATTGCAATGTGCCCCTTATTGGCATGATCATTAATGAACTGGAAGTCTACTTCCACGTGTATAATCCTTGCGTGAAAAATAAGATTGGATTGGCTACTTGCTCATTGGTGCAGTTGAACTGAATTGCAATGTGCCCCTTATTGGCATGATCATTAACGAACTGGAAGTCTACTTCCACGTATATAATCGTTGCGTGAAAAATAAGATTGGAGGCCACGTATAGGTCGCCGATATTATCACACCATATAATTGGAGCTTTAGGCATTTGAAAGCCTAGTTTGTGCAATAACGATTGAACCCAAAATTGTTCAACAACTCCTATTGCCAATGCTTTATATTCTGCTTTCATATTTGTTAAAGCAACGTTGAATACCAAGTAATAGCATTGTTGCTCAGATACACAATGCAACCTCCAACCTCCTGTAGACTTTCTATCATCCACACACTCTGCCCAATCGGCATCAACAAATGCTTGCAAAAGAAAAGGATGATGAGACCTTGTAAGCACAAACGAAGATCAAGTGTGCCATCTAGATACATGAGAATTCGTTTAATCGTTTTCCAGTGATTCTCTGTAGGGGCGTGCATATACTAACATACATTATTTACTACAAATGATATATCAGGTCTAGTAAGACGCATATTGTAAAGCACCTGCAATACTTTTGTATTGAGTGACATTCATGCAAAAGGTCCATTTATTGTGGAGAGACACTGTTGAACTCGTTGGTGTGGATGTCAGTTTTACAATATTCATTTCAGCTCATTTCAAAATATTAAGTAAATAATCCTTTTGACTCAACAACCTGCCATCACAGTGGTATTTGATTTCTACCCCAAGAAAAAAAAAAAGTTGTCCCATATCCTTTATAGATGAATGATTTTTCAGTTAAAAAATAATATTGCATATACCTAAGGATGATGCTTCATTTATGTTTATATCATCGACATAAACCAACATATGTATTTTTGTTGTCTTGGATATAAACAGGAAGGCGTCAGATTGAGATACTTTGAATCTTTGTTCAAGTAAGAATTGACTCAGTCATAGGTGCCAAGCTTGTGGGGCTTGTTTCAATCCACATAGAGCTTTGATGAGTTTGCAAACATGATTTGGATAATGTGGATTAGCACATCCTTCTAGTTGCGCCATGTGTGCTTCTTTAGTAATAAAGTCATTCAAAAAAGCACTATCGAAGTCCATTTTACGAATGTCCTAGTGATAATGTGTGGCTAAAAATAGTAAAATTCTAATTGATGTAGGCTTAATAACTGAGCATAAAGTTTTAGTAAAATAATTCCAGCTTCTTGCAAATACCCTTTTGCTTGTACTCTTGCCTTGTACCTAGATATAAACCCGTCTGGATTTCGTTTGAGTTTATATACCCATTTGGAATCGATGACATTGAAATGTAGTTTTTTGGATACAAAAACCTAAGTTTTGTTAAGTTGAAGAGCAGCATATTCTTTATTCATGGCAGTACTCCATTATTTTAGATAGGATGTCTCTTGGTAAGTTGATGGTTCATAAAAAAATAGGAATGAGGTGGCCAACATAAAGGCTTTCGGTTCTAGGGATTGACCTACTGATCATTCTATGTGTGTGGATTGAGGTTGATGGGTATAGTAAAATTTCTGTTATAGGTGGTAAAAATGGTGGGTCTGTTCTAGAAGGTGGTGATGGTGAGACTACAAGGGTCAGTTGAGGAGGTGGGTCATGGGTTAGAAAGGATATGGTCGACATTTTGGGTGTTTTAGTGAGCAGTTGAGAAAGTGGTGCTCGTGTGAAAGATGTGGCTTCAACTTGTAGGCTTGGGTCAACAAAGAGTTGAATCGGTTGAGGTAAAACTTCATCATTGGATACTTAGGAGCCATTTGGAACAGGTGTAAGATTGTCCTCCATGATAGCATTCGATAGAAAGATTCTCTACCTGTCCTCCATGATAGCATTCGATAGAAAGATTCTCTACCTTGACAAGTCGCTTGAATCTTGCGCACATGAGTTAGAATACCCAAGTTTCTCTTCATTAAAAAACACATTTGCAAAGATAGAATCGATGTGTTGTTGGGTCTAGATACATTTATCCTTTGTGTCTCACACCACAACCCACAAAGATGCACACTTTAGTTCTAGGCTCAAGTTTATGCGACTTGTAGTCCTTGAGCACCAAGTAGCATATTGAGCTAAAAAATTAATTTCAAATGAGGTCTTGTGTTCTGCATTTTTTGCAGTAGCCGATTGATAATATATGCAATTGTTTTGAAGGAGTAAAAACCAAAAAGTGCAAGGCAAGTTAGCAGCATGTATCATAGAGAAACCCATTTCTACCATTTGTGTGCTTTCTTTCTACCAATCTATTTTATTTGCAGGTCCACGAGCAAGAAAGCCAATGAAGGATTCCTTGTTCAATCAAAAATTTCTTTAGTCGCTCACTAGTAAACTCATCTCCATTGTTTGTTTGCAATATTTTGATTTTTTTTATTTCATTGATTTTTAATAATTTCTTTGAAATCAATAAAGTGATCGTAAAGTTTAGATTTATAATGAAGAGGGAACAACCACACAAACCAAGAAAAATGATCAACTGATAGAAAATAATAGAAGAACCCTTCCCACTACTCAGTGGGAGAGGGTCTCCATACATCTCCATGAAGGATTTCTAGAGGCTTAGATGTTCTATGAGTAGCCGACTTAAAGGAAAGGTAATGTGTCTTACAAGAAAGCTCCCACAAATGATATCATTTTTATCATTCAAATGAATATACTATTGCAAATGTAGATGATCTATAACTGTCTTATTTGAGTGGCCAAGCCGCCAATGCCAAATCTCATGGGAATTTTCTCACTATGTCTGATGCACAAGTAGTGTTTCCTTTGGTTGAAATTGAAATTGATAGAAGTCCGGTTAAGTTCTCTTACCCCAAAGAAGCCTTTCCCGTGTCTAATTATCCTTAACAAGAAATTCAACTGGTGTGAATTCATTTGAATAATTAATCTCCATAGTAAATTGACCCACAGACAAGACCTTTTGTAATTTTGGGGACATGCAGTACTCATCTTAATTTAGAATTTGATGTCCTTATATGAATAGTTAAGCTGCCAGCTTGTGAACTGAGAACTCGAGATCCCTTACCAACAATTATACTTTTTCCACCTTGGTATGGTTGCTTATCAGAGAATTGAGATTCTTTCATAATAATATGGTTGGGGGCTTCTGTGTCGAGCTACCAATTTTCATCCTTAATTTTGTCAAGGGTCATGGCTGAAAAAGCTTTGAGTATATCAACATGTTTTCAGCATAATGACCTCTTCTTTGATAGTATTGACAAGTAATAAGTTGTTTCTGTGTATTCTTTTGCTAGTTGTTGTCATTGTTTGAATCTCCACTTCCACCAGAGTTTGGTTGATACTGAAACTGACCACCACAATCTCCTTGATATGAGTCACGACTTTGATCCCTATAAGTAACAAAAACAATTTGAGAATTTTCAAAAATTTTCATAACCTTTGGTTTCATCATTTGCACTCATTCTCTTGGTTTAGTAGGAGATCATATAAATTTCTCAATGGTGGAGCTAGTGGTAATGGATGTCACAAAGCTCTCATAGTCATTCAGTAGTCCATTCAATGTGATTTGAACTAAGTCAAAATTTGGAATCGGACTGCTTGCGGCAGTGAGAGTATTGGCAAGGGACTTTTATATGTTCAAGATATGTGACCATGTCAGCTTCATCATTCTTGATACACTTTAGTTAATTTTTCAGCAATATAATTCGTAATGGTGACTGCAATCCATATTATTTTTAAAGTTCTAGCCAGGCCTCGCGAGAAGTTTGTACATGAAGAATCTGCCCTAACACTTGCTCAGTGACCATCGTTTTGATCCCACTTAGGGCAAGTTGGAAAACACATGCCAAGATATGGAATGACTTCTTGTTGGCCATTTTCCCTGGTGACAGGTTTTGCTAAAGCTTCACTCGAGCTATCTACATATTTCATCAAATCTTGTGATTCTATTACACATTCCATCTTATTTTTCCAAAGAAGATAGTTACTTTTGTTCAGCTTGATGGACATTAAGCTAGATGTCGTGTCTACTAAGGAACATGAGATGAAGATGATGACAACATGGTGAGGACAATCCATAGCTGGATGATGACAGGCTTAGAGAACCATGGGCTCAGATACTATGAAAGTAAACACTCTTTCTGGGAACAACTTTCTTGACAGTCTTGATTATATGTGTTGAGTTGTTTTACCATTTCTTATATGATCAAAAAAATATTATTTATAGAAATAAGATCCTGATGATAAGGAACAATTTAAATGCTAAAATATCTTCAACTGTCTAATAGGTGACAATTGTTACAACAAGAAGATATGCACGTTATAACAAGTGGATATACATGGATCTTCTTTCCTTAAGTCACACTTGATATGCATGGATCTCATTTCCTTAAGACATGCCATTTTTGTATATGTGATTGCCCTTGATGAATCTCGATAGATTGCTTTGGATCACTTTCACTAATATATACAATTTTGCCAACCTTCTTGCAAAATGAATTAACTTTTTCGAGAACAAATACAAATTAGTTATGGAATAAGAAATGATCTCTCATTTTTATGGATATTTATTAAATTAAAATCAATTTCTTTTAGACATGTCTAATCTAATTGTATCGATCACAGTCCTAAGGTCATGTTAAAGAAGCAACAACATGTGGACATGATTCTATGTCCTTAAGGGTACTAGAGAATCAGAGATAAAATTTTTTATATCCCAATAAAGAAAGATGAATAGGTTTTCAATTTTGGATATTAAGCTAACATAGAATTATTAACACAGCATATGTGACATAACTCATATACTACAACAATTTTGTTTATGCCTAATAAATGTTAGAAGAAGCAGTAAAACATTTATCATTAGAAAACATATCTAGATTTAATATTTAGCAAACCATTCAATGAATAACTAAAATGCGTCATGTCATAATAGATGCACTCATTTGTTTTGAGATAAAAGCCTATTCCATGTTTGAGAAAATATAAATGAAAACAAAGTTGCTAAACTTGTCAATCTGTCTCCTGAATCACCTAAGTCACTTCAGATTGTTCATATATTAGGTCACAAGCCAAGACCCGGGTGAAGTAGCACCAGTTTTGAAGGAATCAGATTAAACCATCCAACTCGAGTTATTGACTCGATTTGGGATAACGATCCAAGCATGATTTTTTTAATGAATGTATACTCATGTTTTTTCAATACAACTTATCCATTTTGAACCAGTTATAAAGAGAAAGATCACTCTCTCCCACAAGTCTAACTTCTTTTCTCCCTCTTTGAGACCCAAGTCTCTCCAAGGTTTATCGTTGCATAATTATGGGCATAGGTCATGGACATCAACGTCAACCATCTGCCAATGATGAGAATCCACCAACAATGTCATGTGACAACAACTCTTAGGAAGGCCACCTCTCTTCCTCTCTCTCTCTCTCTCTCTCTCTCTTTCTCCATATATATATACATATATACACACACACACAGTAGGCCAATAGACTTTAGCAGTTTGGCATCCCAGAAGTGGTTTGCGGGAAATCTCTCTATCTCTACTTCATGGATTATCCTGTCAATTTTGCCCAATTTTAACCAATACATTTTAAGGCCAATTGAAAGGGTTCTAAAATGTTTCACCATCAGTTTGTAAAATTTTGCCCATATTCAGGCACATTTCATTGGTTCATTAGCTTTTGAACCAGTATAGGGCAATTTGTCATGTCATTCTAGTTATTTATGGATTCTTTTAACATGTTTCCTATATTGTTCAAAGTAAGTTATGTACTTAGATGAATATTTGGAATGTGAATTTAATAGTTAGTCATGTCTCATCATGATGAATGAGTACATTTATGTTTTATGTTGCTAAGTGACCTCTATTGTATGAATTTACTTGTTTAGAATATTAGAAATTAGCATGTTGAATCTATGCAAGTAGTAGGTGGCCCAAATGAAGGTTGTTCTTTCAGGTAATGATTTGGAAGAATCACGTGTTCCTATCTTCTTCCTTCATTCATCACATTTTTGTTTTGTCTCTCCACTACATCTCTTAAAGAACCAGATTGTGATTGAGGTCCTTCATAGTTGAAGCCTGCTTCACTGGACAGACTCCAATCCTTCTCTGTTTCAGAATCAAGGAAATCTAACTTGCTATACAACTCTTTGATTTTCTTGCTAAGATTACCTCCCTTCTCCCATTCCATTTACTAAGATTTTTTTTTACCCTGTCAAGTTTAGTAAGAACTAACATCAAGCATCCATAGCATGTTGTGCTCCATTCTCTCTTAATAATATCCTGGCACTGAGAGTTAAGAAACTAAAACTAGAAAAATCCAAATAGGCTAGGTTTTACATTCCTAGGGGAATATTCTATTGAAATAAGAACGAGGACCTTATGATCAAAAGTAAGCATGGGCTTGGTTTGCATTAAACTGTTCTTGGTAGGATTGACTTATGAAGCACCAATCCAACTTGCACCACACACTATTCCCATCTTCTCTTCTATTATTAATCCACATGTGCAAGCTATCTCTATCAATTATTTCCTTTAGTCTGATTTCAGCTATAAACATACAAACCTACAAAATGATTGAATGGACTGCAATCTACCAGTTTTTTTCTTTTTTTTTGCAGGCTACCTTCATGGCATTAAAGTCCCTCACCATGATGGGGATCCATTTGCGTGATATAATCAGTCAACTCTCCAAGAAAAGAACCTCTCGTCAGTGGTTGCACATATAGGTAGCTATCACTTTGACTCTCTTCTACTATTTGTTTACTAGAATGTGCTAGACAACCGCCATTGTCTCATGTGCCAACACTCATATTGAGCCTCATTTTCATTAAAACAAACTGAGCATTAGGTTGCATTTGGTAATCTTCAGTATAAACAAACTGAGGATCTGAATAGCGTGGATCTTAAGTCCATGTTAAATGTAGAAAACCATGGACTTAAGGTAGGATAAGGGGTCTTTGGGATGTTGGGGGGGTGGATCCGACCTTAAATCTGGGAATCTGAAATGCTAGTGATCTCAGATCATCACGGATCTGAAACAAACACACCCTATGTCTTCTGCATTTGCGATAAAATTAGAGAAATTCATTCTCTTCTGTACAACCTTTTAAAACACCATTCTTACTAAAGCATCTGGTGATAAACAGAGGTGGACTTTTATTCTCTCAACAACAATATGGGATCAAGTTGGGCTGCTACCCTTTCAGCTCCTATTATATTCCAACTAGTAGCTTCAAGAATCATTGAGGGTTCGGATGAGCCGTCTCCAACTTGAGTAGCCTGTGCCATAGCAGTCTGCTCTTTCTTTTTGCCCTTCCGGCTCTTTATCTTCATAACTTCTTCATCACTTCTTTCTTGGGGTCTTTTCCTTCAAACTGGGATCCAACCTTCATTTGAGAGTCACAATTTTTTTTGTCTTTTTCGAACATGCCTTTATTTATTCATCAATTAATATTATAAATGAAGTTAAAAAAAAAAACAGTAAAAGTAAAAAAAAAAAATGAACAGTAAATGTAAGCCTTCATTTCTAGGCTTACTGTTATGGTGAGATCCTTTAATGGAGGTTGAGTTAACTGCGGCCATTCAGCTCTTCCTAATGGAAGACAAATTAGCATAAGTAACAAGTTGGTGTTTCTCCTTAGCAGTAAAGACAAAGCCCGCCCAAGGGAGCTGAGGTTCTCCCCACACATTTAGCCGACAATAACGGAGATAATGGGTTAGAGTTAGAGATGGACTAAGGAGTACCTAGGTCATCCTTATCTCTATGATAGTTCTACTTAGTGAGGTCAACGCATCCGCTTTTAATACCATGAAGTTTAGAACCAGTCGAGATTTCGGAATTCACACATTCGGATTCAAACTTGAAAAAAACAATGATATCTGAATCTATAATCTGAAATCTGATTTATAATTTGAATCTGATTTTTACATTCATATCTGAATCTGAATCCAAATTTTTAATCGAATTTGACAGATTTTCAAAATGTTAGAGCATTAGATATAGATATTTGTTTAAAAAATAAGTTCGATATGAATCTGCATCTGAATCCAATGAGATATTAGTTTTTTTTGTCTGCTCGAATGTCATTTCTTAAATCCGATCGAATGTCATTTCTTAAATCCATGTCTTGTAATCGGATATTAGTTTTTTTTTATGTCTAATTTTTTCAAAGTGGTTCATCAAATATCCGCTTCAAATCAGACATATTGACATCCCTAGTTCTATCTTCCTCTCCTTCCCCATCCCCATCCTCGCGGAGACCTTGGTTCAGCATATTATCCTTAGATTGACAGTGTAGAGGTTGATTTGGGTGAACTGATCGTCCACACTGAGTTCTCCCCTCAAACCCCCAGGGGTTTCCTTAAAATATATTCAAATGGCACAGGAAGCTTCACCTGCGTCTCCTTCTTGAGATGACAATATGAAGGCATCCAAATGTGCAAGTCACATAGTTGAACTTTAAAACATGAATGGGCTTTGTTTATTTTATTCACAAAGTTATTTGTTTTGTTAAAAAAACTATTTTAATCCATAGAAACTAAATTTCGGCTTTCTAACAAATATGGCACGAATGACAACTCTAAGGCAAAAAGTGAGACCAATTTTTAATTTCGTTTAGAGGCCTACCGCTTGGTTATAATATCCAAAATCAATTTTTTTATGTGTGGTCTTCACTTTTGAAGGCCTTCTGCCCCAAAGAAAAGCACCAACCCAAAATGAAGTCATGCTGGATCGCATTGAAATTTACGCTTTGCAATGTTTTGCTTTTGCGGCAAAGAAAGAGCATCATTGCTTGCATGATGAGTGAATGTCGGAGACGCTTCGACCTAAAATATTCCTTTTCCCCTTTTCCGGTCACACTTTGAGGCGCGTGACAAATTTTTCAGGGAAACTTTATATTTTTAAAGAGAAGTTAAATCCCAGGATGTCCACTGAACGCAAACTACCCTGTTTGTTTGAGTGAAGAGAGTGCCGCCAGGACGCTCTACCTCTTTGACCTCCCCAACCATTCGAACATGCCTTTATTTATTCATCAACTAATATTATAAATGAAGTGAAAAAAAAAGAACAGTAAAAGTAAAAAAAAAAATTAACAGTAAAAGTAAGCCTTCATTCATACCACTTGTTTGTGAAAGTAAAGCTTTTATAGGGAAATCAATCCTTTGTTTTCTAGAGCAAAAAGTAGACCGTAGGTATGGACTACAATTATGTAAATTTCTACAAATAATTTTTCTCATGGTGAATTTTTTTAGACATTAATTTGTCAAAATTTCACTTGCCTGATTGGGTACTTAAAGTCGATTATGAGGAGCAAAAAATTGTTATGATTAGAAACGAAAAAAAATTAACTTGTGAACACGATACACACGCTTTCCCTCAAGATGGGTGCAGGTATAGTTATGGATATAACAGTTATAGTAAGTCACAGATTTGGATTCGAATCAAATATATACTTTATTCTAACTTTTTTTTTTTGAATACCTATATATTTGAGTTCAAATTTAAATTCGAATTCTGATGAATTTTTTTTTATTATAACTGAATTCAAAATCTGAACTCATAATCCAAATCCGATTTTTAGATTAACATTCTGATTTTTAAACTAAATCTAAACCATATTATAAACATTGAGTATATGATATTTATTTAAAATTATATCGCCAATTTGAATCTGAATCTGACCAATATATTCTGAATCCGATCAGATGTCATTTTTATATTTAGATCCGATCCAAATTATTAATCGAATGTAAAAAAAAAAAATTCTATCTTATTTTTCCATATGGTTCGGTCGGATATTGGGTTTAAATTAAATTTATTGATATCTCTAAACAAGGGGCTCATTTTCTTTTGTCCAGGAGTCACGCATTCCTTCCTTTACCTTGGTAGTAGAGTTTCACAGAGAGTAAGTTATTTGGAGTAGTCTGAAATGGGGCATCCCGACTGTGTCCTTTCATGCTACTTTCTTACCTAAAGAAGCATAACGCACAAGCTTCTTCAGCATAGCTTCCTGTGTTAACAATCTGTGGTCTTGAAATGATCCCTTCATTCTCTTTACTTTCACAATCCTAAGAGACCTGTAGTCGGCTATTTTCAAGTTGACGCCCCCACGTTTTTACTACCCCAATTAAAGAAGTGGCACCGATATACATGCAATGTAAAAAAGGTAACACGCAGGTCCCTCCTTCACAGGTGCCACAGACTGTGAGGAGGCACTGATCGAGAGATTTTTTTGTTCAACGTAGTCCCATCGATTTTTGCGAAGGTTTAATCATTGACATGAAATATTGTGCAAGGGATGCCTTGAACCTGAGCCTGAGAATGAATCTGAACCTGAACCTGAGGAGTCTGCCACACGTAGCCGTGACGTATCCATTCCACCCTCCCGGATGGACGGTCTGTCTCCTTCTGCTCGGACTTTGGTTTGCTGACATGTGAAGATAAGGATCGCCTTCTCTGTCCTTTGTTCACTTGAATTGAAGAAGAGCGAGAGAGGGAGAAAGAGAGACGATGATCAAATAAAAAACTGTGGGAACTTTTTCCTGAGATCCCCATGACGGAGTGTTGAGCTTGAGTCCTCTTCATTTTTTCTTTAAGCAAAAAATGGAAGTGGGAATGGTTTTCTGAGATCCCCTTAAGAAGTAATCATCTTGACAACTCTTGATTTTTCTGTTAACAGTTTCCTTCGCTCTGAAACGTGGTAAGCATGAACTTCTGGAATAGGAGAACGGTGGGTTTCTTCAACAGCAGATGGCTTGTGTTTGTGTCGTCAATGTGGTTGCTGTCATGCGCAGGAATTGGATACCTTTTTGGCAGCCTCTCTCCTATAATAAAGAGCTCCCTTGGTTACAATCAGAAACAGATTGCCGGGGTGGGAGTTGCAAAGAACTTGGGTGACAGTGTTGGTTTCCTTGCAGGGAGCCTCTGTGAGGTTCTGCCTACTTGGGCTGCCATCTTTATTGGGGCTCTTCAGAATTTATTTGGGTATGGATGGGTTTGGCTGATTGTCACGCACAGGGTTCCTACCCCGCCTATTTGGGCTGTAAGTTAACTCCTTATCTCTTGCTTTAGGCGATAATCTATTGGTGTCTTGTGATGGTCTTCATGTTCCCGTTAATGAATGAAAGTCTGTGTTGTGGCTGTTATGGGTAATGCCTTTGTGTTGGTTCTTAAGGAGCATATCTGCATTCACTTTTTTTTTCTTTTTTTCTTGCTCAATCTGTGGTTCCCTCTGCTATTTTTGTAGCACTTCGCTCTTCCGTTGCCAAAAAGGAAAAAACAAAAAAGAGTAGTGAGGCATCGTCTTGAAGGGTTTGGAGTGTTTGAAGCGAGTACTAGTGGTGGTTTCCATTTTGTCATTGGAATCTTTTCATGGAGACATATTTAGTGTTTATCTCGAAGGACTTCGATTTTGGGATGGGACGCCTTTGTGTTTTATCTCACAACATTTGGCCCCCATTTTTCTGGTCATTGTTCAGTTCAAAATGATCAGAAGAGTTTCATTACGTTCGCTAATCCATGAAATGATCTTACTTATTGGGAGCTCGATGTGGAAGATACCAACTTGCATTCATAACCTCATTGCTTTGAATTCTATGTTTACCTTGATCACCTTTATGACTCTCTGTGGTGGCATTGCATCGGAAACCCCTGTTGCTTGCCAACCATAATTTCATGTCCTCAAAATTTCAAGGGTTTTGGACTCGATATGAGTACATGTGGTTATTTGGAATTAGTTGTTTTTTTGTTCCTTGGCATTAACAAGTTGAAATTCATGCAGATGTGTATTCTTATATTCATTGGAACAAATGGTGAGACTTATTTCAATACAGCTGCATTGGTCTCTTGTGTACAAAACTTCCCGAAGAACAGAGGTCCGGTAGTTGGTATTTTGAAAGGATTTGCAGGCCTAAGTGGAGCTATTTTAACTCAGGTATATGCATTGATAAATGCACCTGATAAAGCTGCATTGATATTTATGGTGGCTGTTGGACCTACCATGGTGGGCATTGGCCTGATGTTTGTTGTCCGCCCTGTTGGAGGGCATAGACAGGTTTATGCTTCTGATGGTTCTAGTTTTACATTCATATACAGTATATGCTTGCTTCTAGCAGCTTACCTGATGGGAGTCATGCTTTTGGAAGATTTGATCAACGTAAGTCGATGGGTGGTGATTTTGTTTAGTCTTCTGCTATTTATGCTTCTATTGCTTCCTGTTGTTGTACCGCTGTGGTTGGGCTGTTATCTACAACTTGGATCAGATGTCGAAGAAAGTCTGCTGATACAGTCTCAGAAGGATGAAAATGATAAAGCAACGCAATCTGTTGATGCCAATGAGGTGATTTTGAGTGAGGTTGAGGATGAAAAGCCTAGGGAGGTAGATTTGCTCCCTGCTGTCGAGAGACAAAAAAGGATTGCCCAATTGCAGGCACGTCTTTTTCAGGCAGCAGCTGATGGTGCTGTAAGGGTAAAGAGGAGAAAAGGGCCACGAAGAGGAGAAGATTTTACCTTGTCACAGGCACTGGTCAAGGCAGACTTTTGGCTCATGTGGTTTTCTCTTCTTCTTGGCTCAGGGTCAGGTTTGACAGTCATTGATAATCTGGGTCAGATGAGCCAGTCCCTCAGGTATGACAACACACATATATTTGTGTCAATGATTAGCATATGGAATTTTCTTGGACGCATTGGTGGAGGATACTTCTCTGAAATTATCATCAGGTAAGTTCATTGATTGTTCATTTTGTTTTGTTGATATCTAATTGATTCATCTGTATGATCTTGCAAACTTGGTTGCCTGGAGCCCTGGGCCATGTCTGTCAGGGTAGTTATCTACAAGTTCTCTATCCATCAAGTTGGTAATATAATTTAAACCCTTTTGCTTTCCTTATTTTTGAAATAATGTGTCTGTTCTGTATGCCACTTTCATGCAAGAACGAAGCTTTACAGCTATTTATTTTATTTAATAGGATTCTAAAATATTATTTTGCTTATATATTCATGTACCTACCACTCGAAATCTTGTCATATATTTATGTTATATTATTCTAAATTTATTGCGCACTTATGCTTCTCAAAAAAGTTTGCTTCTAAGCTATTGTCATAATTTGCAGAGACTATGCATACCCAAGGCCAGTGGCATTGGCTGTAGCACAGTTCATAATGGCAATTGGTCACTTTTCTGTTGCAATGGCATGGCCTGGTGCCATGTATATATCCACTTTGCTGATTGGTCTCGGGTATGGAGCACATTGGTCAATTGTGCCAGCTGCTGCTTCAGAATTGTTTGGATTGAAAAGTTTTGGTGCCTTGTACAATTTTCTCACCGTGGCTAATCCTGTGGGTTCATTGATTTTTTCTGGGTTAATTGCTAGCACTATTTATGATTATGAGGCAGAGAAGCAGGCTCACATGCATCACCACCACCGTGGTTCATCAAGAAGCCTAGAGAAGGTGTTTCTCGATGCTTTAAACTTAGAAGACTCACTAAAATGTGAAGGCGCCATTTGTTTCTTCCTTACTTCGGTCATCATGTCAGGACTGTGCATTGTTGCTCTTTTCTTGAGCATGATTCTTGTGTACAGAACGAAAATTGTGTACTCTAATCTCTATGGGAAATCACATTCATAAATCAGTTAGTGCATGAACAGCACATGGGGACTGCCGGCTGAAAGCAGGTTACGTTGCAAGTTATATTTGCTTCAAGTGGTCAGACACTTGCCTTATTGTATTCCTCGAGAGCAAAATAGCCACTTGACAGCTCATGCACCTATGGGGCTATAGGTGTTCTCCAAATATTTGTTCCATCAGGTCTATACAAAATGCCAATGCCTCCTCTATGGAGAAAGTTGATGAGATCCACAGTTCAGTATTTACTATGATAGATGGCTTAACAGAATTTATGAATTTATTTTTTCAAAATGTATTATTCCCACACAATTTTTATATAAGATGGTACAGTTTACTCTTTTCAGCAATGATTGATTTTGTCATGTCTTCAGACTCTTTCCCTTTTTTATGTTCCTTGCATGCCCATAGCCGTGAAATATTTCATGCTAAGGCAAAAGAAGGCATGTTGTATTCGTATTATCCTTCTTGTTCAGATAAAGGTCAGATCCCTTGGTGTTGCATGTACAACACCGCGGGTGGACTACACATCTCTGGCTGGCTTGTCAATACATACTGATGATGGTACACCGACCAAGAAGTGTGTCTCTAATCTGATTGATGACTCACAAAGTGCCCTCTGAAAATTTACTTTTTGCAAAGCCAAGTTCAAGCTATCATCTTTTTTTTACAAAAAATAACTTCACATATAGCATGTTGTAAACGATTGATTAAATTGATTGGATGGCTTATAATCAGTTAACATAATTTTCATGTTTATTTAATCTTCATATTCTGTGAACCCTATATACATCTGTGCGTGTGTATGTTCTATGATGTTATGAATGTTCAAGCGACAAGAAGGGGATAACCTGCTGCTGTTGCCAATTCACCAGAACTTCCCCGTAGGTTACCTGACCTACACTCTTGCTGAAAGCAGCTCATAGAAAACAATTTCAAATATCTTGGTTTTATGTGGTTTAAATGTTGAGATCTAAAATCTGCTTAACTTCTAGAATGATGGAATTTATGATTTCCCGGTGTAGCAAAAGAGGAGTGTCTTTCTGCACGAGTGTCTCTGTATTGAGATTTTGAAAATGCAGATAGTACCAGTATTTTATAGTTTTTTTGTATAGCAACTAAATCATTGGAGATCACCTACGGAATGCTTATGAGAGTCAGATGAGTTATTTTTTAGCAATTGAATTTGTTTTATGTGGTCAATTTAACTTTTTCCATCTTCAGTAGATCCTTGCCAAGTCTTCCAAAAGGGATGATGGAAATAGTCAAGAGTTTAAACTGCAGATATATATGTACGCATGCAAGGGAGAATTCAGTATCTTCCCTACCAATCTTCAAGAAGCAGCCAGTAGAACACATCGATCACATCTTAAAACTTTAGATTAGAACTTGAATATGTTATTTACCCGAGGACAAAGTGAGCTGATACTAGAATGTCAGAAAACAGACTGCTGTCTTCCGAAACAAAATTGTTCTGCTTTCCATTCATGCTCAAAGCAGCATTGTGTTAAGGAAACCAACACAATTTAGTCAAATTTTTGACAGATCATTCGAATGATGTTCTACATGAGCAGAAGCACGGCTTTTCACCATGAGTTCGTGAATAGATCCAGTACGACACTAAGCCTTTATAAAGTGCATGTTCATCATGCATAAAACACCTCTCGGGCTGGTGGTGGGCACCTGCACCATTTGTGCACATCGAGGCACATGGGTTGCTTCCTATATGGCCAAACAATCACCAAATCTCATCTCGATGACTTACAGCTAGAATTTTCAACCAATTTTGAGCTTTTGGTCCAGAGAGTTTCTTTATTTTGAGATTCCAAGGGGTCTGCAGTCTCACCAACATAGTCTCATGTTCGTGGACGTTTGGGTTCCAACTGTTGGCACCATCTCTTGCAGAAACAGTCGCATTGTCAGAAGTTCCTGCAATCAAACATGTTCTTAAGCCACTAAGGATCAATTCAATAGATTGGCATATGGGATGCATCTTATGCCATAATCTCATTGCAATAAGGAGTCTGCTCAATGTTAGCTTGTCAATTGACAACAAAAGCATATGCATAAGGATAAGAACTTATACCTCTGATGGTTTTTCCAAACCTGCATGTACCAAATGTTCAAAATGGTCCTTTTCCATTGCTGTCGACTATGAGTAAATATGATGTTATTACAAAAGTCTGACATTGAATGTGTTATTAATGACAAAACAGAAAATTCAGGGTTCCTGACTATAACTTGAAAATGATGCTTTATGTCTATGAGAAGATGATTCAGGTTAGTGGACTATGATTCAAATGGCGACATAAAAATATAACTGGTTCATTCCATTTATAATGCATGTTCCATAATTTTGAACTCTTCATCGACACTGGTTTTCTAAATACTCCAAGAGAGTATCAGTAGTACATTCCAGAGTGTGCGCTCGGGAAAACTTGATAACACACCAGACACTGCAAAAATCTTCTTTGGTCATTCCCCATGATTCACTGCAGAGCCAGCAATTGGCATGTTCTAATTGATATCAACGAACAAAACTATCGGTTAATTTGAATGCCATGCACAAGTCCACAGTTTTAGTTACACATGCAACAGTATTGCTCAACATCATGAACACCAACGAGTGAACTGATAGTTGATACAACTTCAAAGGACTCTCTCCTCTCTCTCTCTCTCTCTGTGATGTATATATACTCAACACACACACACACACGTATATTTATACTTATATATATGCATGTGTATGTGTGTATATGTAATGGCAAAAAAATTTCATTGAAGTATGTAGATACACGTAGACATTTTATTTGATGCATTTTGATGAGCATAAATTCAGATGCATTTCAAATTTAACTCTTTCTTATTGGCATGTCTTTATAATTATTATGGCGCATGTAAGGGTTTTATATATTAAGGACAAGGGCTGTAGAAAAAAAGGCAAGCTGGTGGGACCCACATGAAAGAGATTTTCACACTCAAGGGATTCCGGAAGGAGGGATCCTTTCCTTGGGTGGTCCATCGACTTCTCATGACCATGGAAAGGGTGATCTTAACCTTGCTGTTAACCATGGTTAGCCACCGGACAAAGCCCTAAGTTTAAGCCCTGGGTTAGAAGGCTTACCCTTGTGCAGAGCTCTGATGGGTCCCACCACCCACTATTATTTTTTTTTTCTTAGCCATAATTAATAAAAATAATGCACTTATAAACCTTGTTTACTTTCCATTCACCTGCAAAGCCATGACTTATTATATATAATATAAAGAAACACATGATAAATAAAATAAACATATATTTCCATTATCGAGTCCCTTCAAAACTTTCGTTACCATCAAAAATAACTATTTTTAGCAGCAATGCCTGACCATATCTAAAGTTAAAAACTAACCCTAGTTAGGTTTTGGGGCTCCCGAAAACTATTTAAATATTAACAGCAACCGATCAGAAAATTTTCGATCAATAAATTTACGCATGTTTGGGTTTGAGAAAAATAAAGGCTCCTTTAATTTTTCTGGTAGGTGCTTGTGGTTTAGGGCCTCTGTAAAAACTCAAAAAGAAAAAAAGAAAAACAAAAGTGATGGAGATGGGGAAAAACCATGGCGGAATTGACCTAAAAGTTTTTCCTCATCATCATCGTCATCGTCAGTTTCTGTAATCAGGTAAACCCTAATTTCTCCATTTTGTACCTGTACTCTGTAGTCTGTACATCTGGGTCTTTTATGTTTGCCTTCTTTCTCTCACACTGCCCTCTTCTTTCCTGGATCAAACGGTTCCAGATTTCTCATCTCGATCTGAGAATTATCGGGAGGGATTTCTGGCCGTTGGATCGTGCCCAGCTCGTTCCTCTTTCCCGTTTCTCGATTCCTTGATTTTCCTCCTTTTTTTGTGATCCTTCTTTTGATTTTCAGTTGGAGGAGCGCGACACTGAGTTGGGGTTTGGTTGTGGAGGGAGTGAAAATTTTTGGGGTTGTTCCCCGCTTTCTGTCTCGAGGAATTGCTGCGATCGGGCGAAGTTTTGAGGTTCTGATCGTTTTCCCTCCGAATTAGTGAAATTTTTTGGCCTGATAGGGTTTCTGGTGGTTTGGTGGAAACTGACAAGCCTTGGGTGTGGGGATTTTTACAGTTTCTGATAAGGTGGTTGAGTTGCTCTGAGTTGGTTCCCGGGGTTTTGCTTCACAAGTGTAGGTGAGTGAGGATTGAGGGTTGGTAGCAGTAGGGCAATGGAGTGTAACAAGGATGAGGCCGCTAGGGCGAAGGAGATAGCGGAGAAGAAGTTCAAAGCAAAAGATCTTGAGGGCGCGAGGAAATTCGCAGTGAAGGCGTCTCAATTGTATCCGGCATTGGAGGGGATCACTCAGATGCTGGCCACCTTGGACGTGTATGCTGCAGCGGAAAAGAAGGTCAATGGGGAGACCGACTGGTACGAGATTCTCTGCGTGAATGCGATGGCGGACGACGAGACAGTGAAAAAACAATACAGGAAGTTAGCTTTGATGCTCCATCCTGATAAGAACAAATCTGTTGGAGCAGAGGGAGCGTTTAAGCTCATTTCGGAAGCGTGGAGCGTGCTGTCGGACAAGTTTCGGCGGTCGGTTTACGATCACAAGAGAAATCTTAAGGGAGTTCCCCAGAAGGTCGCACAGCCGCGAAAGCCTGCGTCTGCACCTCGAACCAGTTCATCTGCTCATGGTGCGAATGGATTCTATAATACGTCTAATAGCAATGGCGGTTCTAATGCGAGAACAGAAACTACTACTTCACATGCTGGTGCCTCTGCGCGTGGTTTGAATGGTTTGTACAAATTCTCCAACAGCGAAGCAAGTTCTGATGCTCGAACACAGAAGCCGGCGCCTCGAGCTCCACCGCCTCCATCTCATCGCCAGTCGAAGCCAAATACTTTTTGGACAAGCTGCAACAGGTGCAGAATGCAATATGAATATCTTCGTGTGTATGTTAACCACAACCTGCTATGCCCCAATTGCCACCAACCATTTTTGGCCATCGAGACAGGCACGATACCGAGTGCTTCGGGTACTTTCCCGTGGACAAGTCCGCAACAGCATGGAAAGAAGACTCACGTTCAGGGAAGGGACGGTGTTGTTCCTGGTGGGTATCCGCCGGGTCAAGGAGCTGATTCTTTTCATAAGGCAAACTTCCAGTGGGGGGCATTCTCTAGAACAGCAGGTGCTCCAAGTGCCAATGCGTCAACTTCTGCTGCTGCCGCTGCTGCCAATGTGGTTCATCAAACATATGAGAAAGTCAGAAGAGAGCGGGAGGAGGCACAAGCAGCAGCTAGAAAGGAGGACACTCGGAGGAACATCCAGGGTTTCAAGAGGTCCTCAGGTGGAAGTGAAAATTGTATTCAGAGGCCTGATAAGAAAAGAAGCATAGACAGAGATAGCCTTGCTAATGATAATGAAAATGAACATAATGCTAGTAAGGATACCTACGAGGCAGAAAAGCTGAATGGCGTTTCTAGTGGTGCGGGTAGGTTCCCTTACAAACAGTATGGCACCTCCTTGAGGGACTTGGTAATGCAGGATGCTCGCAGCGTACTCATGACAAAGGCTAGAAATGAAATTCAAAAGAAGTTAGAAGATTGGAAGAAGGAGGCTGCAGAGAAAGCCAGCGAAAAGGAAAAAGGCCTATCAAATACAAAAGAAAACCTTGTGTCCAATGGCAATGGGAATGTCCACGATCATGGTAAGTCTGATGAGTTTGTCAAAAAGAGCAGGAAGCAGAAGTCTTCGAGAGAACAAGATGATTCTAGCGATGTTCCAGATGAAGAACCTGATGTGCCATCATCAATCAATGTTATTGATCCTGATTTTTATGATTTTGACAAGGATCGAAGTGAGAAGTCCTTTGAAGCTAATCAGGTATGGGCCGCATATGATGATGATGATGGGATGCCTCGTTTTTATGCACTTATTCAGAAGGTGATATCTGTAAACCCTTTCAAGATGCGTATCAGTTGGCTCAACTCCAAAAGAAACAGTGATATTGGTCCCCTAAATTGGGTTGCATGTGGTTTTACAAAAACAAGCGGAGAGTTCAGGGTGGGTAGGTACGAAGTACATGATAATGTTAACGTGTTCTCTCATAAGGTCAGATGGGAAAAAGGTTTGCGAGGGGTCATCCGAATACTCCCAGGGAAGGGTGACGTTTGGGCCCTTTACAGAAACTGGTCAAGGGACTGGAATGAATCAACTCCAGATGAGGTGGTGCACAAGTATGACATGGTAGAGGTGGTTGGTGATTTTGTAGATGATACTGGCGTGGCCGTTGCTCCTCTAATTAAGCTTCCTAGTTTCAAAACAGTATTCCGGCGGAATGTGGACACTGAGGGAGTACAGACAATCCCAAGGGAAGAGTTATTTCGATTTTCGCACCAAGTTCCTGCTCGTCTATTGACTGGTGAAGAAGCAGAAAGTGCACCAAAGGGTTGTCTAGAGCTGGATCCAGCTGCGATTCCTATGGAACTTCTGGAAGTAGTAACAGAAGTTAAGGATGAGAAAGCAGGGCAGGATGCTAAACCGTAACAGCTTATTGTAACATTGAACACCTGGGATGATCAGCTTTGGATGACTGAATGGGTCATGGATGGGTTAGCTGCTCAATGCTACGAAAGTATCAGTTTCAGCATTTGCTGCTTTTGCCATGATCAGCGGTTCCTTGTGCAGTTCCCTTTTTTCCATACATTGGCCTATGTGTTGGATATTCCATGATGCCTTGTTAGCCACTGGCTTGCAATGTTGTCACGTGGTCTTTGTGATGATCTAACCTCAACTTTGTCTACAAATATGATGCAATTTGAAAACGGTTAACATGAATTTGGGCAACATAGGTTGGAACTTTGTTTTCCCTGTTTCTTCTATAAGCAATTTAAATGTCTTCAGTGTTCAATAGTGACATTGTTGCTTTTTGGCTTGCATGCATGGTATTCTATGACAGACTATTTACTAAGTGATAAACAATCTGCTATCAGTTGGGTTGTTTCCTTTCCAAAAAAAATTATAAGTTGCTGAGACCATTCTATTTCCTGCTTGCAGTGCAATGAATAGGTGAATATTACTTTTTTAGTGCCAATCTTATTGTTCACAACTTGCAGTTTATAAGTTAGTCTCTTGCTGTATTAAATTGCTTTCTCTTGATTGAGATTTCATCATGTTAACCATTTCTTAACTTTTCTCCCTTGAAGTGTGGGCATCAAATATTTGTGCATTCACATTTTTTTGACGTCGGGTGGGTTGTGCGACCTTTGCAACTAAGGCTGTCTAATGCATTGAGAAACTTCTTAAGTTTTCTTGGAATAAGAAAAAATTGTTTCTTTGTCTGTCCGTCGTTTCTTGATCTATGGCATGAGATATTTCCTGTAATCAAAGTGCCTTTAGTTAGATCATTGTTTTTAGGTAATGTACCTTCCAAAGCCAGTTTCCTAAGCATTATAATAAGAACCCAGACAATGATACTCTGTTTAAAAGTTTCGGTGCACATTGCAGCACATTTCAATGTTTGTACTCATATTCTGTATGTCAGGTTTTTAACCATCTTGTCCCTATGTGTTGTTTCATAACAAGCGTAATTTGTTTAGCAGACTGTAAAAGCCTGTGTGACACAGCGTTAAGGAGGTTGCTGGACACCCACTGGGTGCTGGTGCATCTACCTCTACGAAATTCAATTTTCTGCTGTGACAAGTACGGTCAACTTCTTATATGAACATTACACATGGCTTTGGCATGAAGATGGTGTTGTTAAATGAGTCACAAAATTCATGCTCGCATTAGTTTATTCTCATAAAACATTTTTTTTTGGCTATGTAAAGTTTTCATATTTTGCTGATACTAAAAGATGGTATGTGTGTGTATATATATAGGGAGAGAGAGAGAGAGTAAGAATTTCGCGGCATCAGGAATCGGATGGTTGCAATGAGAGGGAGGATTGACTGCTGGCATCCAGCATCAACAGTCATCCTTCCTATATATATATATATATATCACAAAAGGCATAATGATCTGGGCACCGTCTGTGAGAGGGGCTCATGTGTCTGTGAAGATGTGGACTACCTACACTTGGCCAGAAAGACCTGCGGTTACATATAATATATATGTGTGACTGAATATTGTGGCCCAAGTCTTTTGTGCCTGTATGTTCGCTGTCCCCAAATCATTCAACGGATTGATCAAATGGATGTGATCTACATAATTTATTTACCAAATAAGAACCTTTAAAGTTTAAAGTGCATTATTTCAAGGCATATAAAGGAAAATCAGGAGAATAAAAAGTCAACGGTTCACAATATATTAAAATTTGATGGGTCGCATGATTTCATCACCATAAAACATGATTTGCGACAAAAAAAACTATATATGGCCAAATTAAGTAAAGATCCTTGTCATTTAGCCTGATGCACACAATGGCGTGCCATCCAGTTTACTTTCTTTCTCTCTCCCTCTCTGCTTTATATATATATATATATATATATATATATATATATATATATATATATATGCATAGAAACAGAGAGAGAGAGAGAGGAAGTAAATTGTCTTATGCTTGCCTCCTTTGGAACTAGATGGAATTGTGGTGTCTTCACTTGTCAGCATAATATATATATATATATATATATATATATATATATATATATATATATATATTCTTAGATTTGCATTTTGTTGTTCATAAAATCCAAACATTTAAAAAACATTACTTTTTTCATCAATGCATTCTTGAACATCCATGGTTCTTCTGTGTAGTCAGATTTATGGAGACAAGAAAACCTAAAAGTACCATATGGAACTTTTCACTTTATAATTTTTAATAGATTGAGGAGCTGAACTATCCAATCACGGACGCTCGATACAATGCATTGGGTACGTATTTATGTATGCATTATACTTACTCACACACCCACGTGACATAGGTGAATGCGGAAAGATGGATACAGATATGCATAAGCTTTATAGTCATTCTTTTATTCATTGTCTTAGTTATCTAGTGGTTGCACGTCGTTGGCAGCTGGTTTGATATTCTTCTTGTTTTAGTTGTCCACAATTGAAATAATTCACTTGGCTTGATATGCATGTACCTTATCTTATTGCATAAGAAATTACTAACAATTTGGACAATTGAAGTAGGTCAGAAACTTTATAAATTTTTGAAGTTCAGATATACTATTTTAGCAATTAAAATGCAGCTGTTCATATGCATGATTCGTGGTCAAGAAAAATTTCAGCATTCATGTTATGTTGGTCCAGACATTGGATGCAGTACGATACTCATGTGCAGGTTTCAATTTAACAAAAATCACATGCAGTATGCTTTTTAATGAGTGAATGTACGAGGTATTGATGTTTTGATGCTTATCTGGTGACCTACATTTTTTTCTTTTAATAGGAGTATTTGATATTTTTGGGGGCCATGATTATAATATGAGCAGTTCTCTTTAGATTGCACGATACAAGAATTATCTCAAGGAAATTGTTGAGGTCATCCGTCTCCACTAAGGGCAATTACTTTCTGGAAGAGGGTGTTGTCCTCTCCTTGATTATTGGAGTTGTGTTTGTGTTGGCCATGGGCAATATTTGAGTTAGCAGCTGTAACATATGTGACCAAATAGATGCATATGTACATCAAAAGGTTAGTGATCATGTATTAGGTTACCAATGTTTTAATAAATCTATAAAGGCCTCAACTATGTCACACAGGTGTAGAATGGAGGTGCAGGTGCTGTCTTTTTCAGAAAAAGCATGAATTCTCTTTTAGTGAGGGTATGTATGCTCCAATATGTTAGTAAATGAAAGTCTATAAAAGTAAATATATAAAGGAACACTTTCGTCCTATTATTCGAAAGTTTTTTTTTTTCATAAATCTATCTGCAATTCTGCATACAAGTATGCTAAATTTATGAATATATAAGAATGAAAAAGATCCTAGGAATTTGATGTGTAGGTTAATTTTTATGCATTGTCATGTATGTCACACGGGTACTCCTCTTAAGGAGGAGTACCCGCATGGTACCGGTACGACACCCAAGTCTACTTTCGTCCGTTTTCAGACTCGGTCAAAGTTGACCGAGTCTAAAGTTGTCTGTTTTAAATCTTAACGTTTTTTCATTTTAACGTTTTAAACGATTGTAACGTGAAATTTTTTGAAACCCTATTCTCCCTTTTTCATTTCGTTTGGTTTCATTCCTTCATCTCTTACCGATGAAGGCAGGGGCGGCCACCGGCGGTTGTAGGTGATGAACGGCGACGACAGGCAGTGACCGGCGATGGCAGACGTTGAACGGCGACGGTATTTGGTTTTTTTCATTTTTTTCTCATTTTCTGTCGAGCTTCTGAGCCTTCCATCGCCTGTCGAGCTTCAGAGCATTTGTTTGTGCTTCTGCTTCTTTTATTGATCTCTCATCTCTCCGACCATCACTCACCAATCACCAGATTCACCACCCACAATCTCTCTCTCTCCCTCTCTGTGGTTCGCATGTTTTCCATATTCCATTTTCCTTTCATATTCTAGACAGTAGCATATGGTTGCTGTTTAGAACCAGGCGACCCAAAAGGCGTGTGCTGCGGCAATAATATGTGTTGTCATAAACAACACAATTTTATAGGGTATGAATCTTTTCAACACAAAAATTACAGTTATTGTTAAGCGATTGACGGAAATGGCTAAACCTACGCATTTTAAGATGTAGCATCAGTTTTCTGGGCACATGACAGATCCCAGCTCTCTCTGTTCTGGTTTCTCCTCCTTTATTCTCTACTGCTGTGACAGATCATTTTACTATGTATTGGTTGGGAGGACTTTATTCATCTTTTGATTAGGGCTTTCGATCGTTGCTTAAGCGGCACTTTGAGAGTCCATTAAGGTTTGAAATTTTTTGACATATATATATATATATGTGCATGTGTATGTACGGCCGTACCCCCGCACCCAAGTTTTTTAAAAATGATCCGTACTCATACCCGCACTGGCACTCGTACCCGTACCTATGTGACATATATTGTCATAGAAAACACGTGTTATTCGAAAAAAACGCGTATAACACGTGAAAAATAAGTCAGTCGTATAAAACGGCAATTAGATGCGTTTTTTTTTTAAAATGCCAAAAAATAAAAAACGTGAAAAAAATGCGTATTATACGTGTTTTTTGCTTTTTTTTTGTATTTTTTATTAATTTTTATTTTTTATAATTTTCACGATTTATTAAATGTTTTAAATTTTTAAAAATTTGTCAAGATTCTTCCGAGATATTCCTGAGATATACAACTTTACTGTATTATATCCAAGAAATTCCTCGCCGTATAATACCAATGCATGATATATATGACAATGTTTTTTTGAGCTGAGAAATTTAATTCCGTTGATTTAAAAAACTTTATAGGATATAATTCATACATCTAATTTGCATGATTTTTTTTCTTCTATAAATTTTAATGTTGTGTATCTATCTATGTGGTTGGATTTATTGGAAAAATAACACTCGTAGTGGTTGAGAGCTGGGAGGTGCAAATTAGCAGTCATGATTGACTGTTTCATGTGTACAATAACAAAATTAACAGTTAACACAATGTAATCTGTATGTCACGATGTGGGCCTGTATTGTTCGATACATATCATATAGGTTTGAAAAGCCTGTATGATACGCCTACGATGCACAATACTATAAGTATCATCGATGCGGGGCCATATTGTACAATACAGGCGATATACCCCCTATCATCCGATACCGGTACAAAACGAAAAAGGGGCCTTCGTACTTCTTTTTAAAACAACTCCTTCCTTTTGCTTCCCAAACATCTCTATGTTTCTAGAAAAATCAACCATGTGTTGGTGAGGACATTCCATTTAAAGGAATTGAAACAGTTAGTGAAGAAAATGAGGATGATAATGATTATCGTTGATTGGTGATAATCATGATATTTGACACTTAGTAGTGCACAATTATATGTTGTGAACTTGTGATAGATGCTCATTATGTTATTTTGAATCTATGATTTCTCATTTCTCAATGTGTTGTTGATATATTATAGTTTCTGAATAATGAATCATGAATGTTCTTTATGTATAATGAATTTTTTTTATGTGGAATATAATTTCCTGATTTTCTAAATTTTTCTTTTTTTTTTGAATTTAAAAATTAATTTTATGATGCGCTATGCTAAATTTATTATATGTTATGATACGGTGTATCTGACCACTACACATTACAATGTGCCTTTTACAGCATTGAGTTAAGAAGCTATCATTCTACCAATGATGTAACAAAAAGAAAAGCAAAATGTTGGTTGCATTACTGAAGCTGGGCTCAGGCTGCGACTATTTTGACCAGTTCCTGTAGCTTAGGGTATCAAAGAGTTCCCTTTAACACATTATTTGTCTCTTTATGATATGTGGGATCTGAACAAGTCCCACCTAGGGTTTGGTATGTCTTCTATCAATGCATGGAGGCTAACTGGATGTATCTTTTGGAAAATATGGTCAATCATGCATATGCTTTTGTAGCTGTGCGTGTTTTCTTCTGTCCAAGTGATATGGGTCAATCTTGTAGCTGATGCACGTCTTACTTTGGATGCTGATGTATGACGATTATTGTAAGGAGATTAGAATGACATTCCTATATGGTAATACAAGTGATATTTGAATTACTACTGGTATGAGATGTCAGAATTTGTACATGAATCTGATTGATTCATCTGGAGTCATTCCTGGGACTCGTGGACATCAGGGGAACATCATTGCATTCTACAGTACATGTGTGTGATTGGATCCTAGTGGATTATGTGGGTTAATGGTGCTTTATTCTGGTTGCATTCTTGTAAGGGAAATCAATGAAGTTGTAATAATATGATTAAGGTAAACTACAACTGTAAATATGCTTATTGGGCTTAATGGTACAGGAGACTGTTTTACTTCTCAGACTGCTGCTGTTTTTGTTTTTTACTTTTATTATGTCTTGCCATGTTATTTATCACATGGCATGGTGGTAAATCTTTTGCTGGCATCTCTATTTATCTTCCTAGCCAAGGTTTTCATGCTAGTGAAACAAGGACTTCTGGTTGTGGAGAATTATGCATACATTCATATTTCATGTTGTCAAGGAAAATTTTATCTCTCTCATTTATACTTTGGCATGAATCTAGCATAGTGGCTGAAGACATCTTAATTTACTCCTTTTCCAAACTTTTTTCGTATTTTATTATTGAATGAAATAAACCCATGGATTTCATGGTTTAGCAAAATTGCAAAATACACGATCTACCACAGGGAGTTGTTTTCTCTAATTAGTTTCAGATCTGATTCCTAGCCCTTCTATTAGATCTGTATTTTATGATGTTCTGTTATTATACCGCAGGTATCCAGGGCATTGGACTCGTCACAAATTCTCATCTCATTATGGTGAGAGTTTCCTTGCATGACTACATTGATGCAGGCTGCAATTCCTTTTGTTGAGCACGATGTAAAATATCTGCTACTTAGCTATTGAATCCTAGAAACATGGAATACTGAAACATTGTCCGGGTTGTTAAAGCGATTGGATATAAACACATGAGAGAGTTTTCTTGTGCAACACCCTGCTACTCTGTCAGTGTTGCTTGCATATCTGGATACAACTTGTACCTGCCAACTATGTCCTTTGTGTTGGTAGGCAAAGCTTGTAGTCCATAGACTTTTCGTTAATGATGAACACTAGAATTCCAATTTGTTGAAACCAGAGGGTATTCTTTACCTGCTAAAAGCGAGTTCTGTTATTAGAGTCGCATGGTGTTTTTGCAGCAGCATAGGTTTCAAATCACAAGCATGTCATCCCGTGATATTTGAATCTTGAAAATAAAGTCATTACTGCTGAAGTTTCTTATTGATGCTACTTTATTCATCTTCTGCCTGGTCTTCAAATCGTCTTGCACTTGGTGGGTAGGGTGTGCCATCACTAGGGATGCTAATCTACCTGATTATGTCATTGATTCACCTGCTTGTTTGTGTTTCTACCAGTCTCTGGGCATCAAATCAGTTGTTTGAATATTATCAGTTTTGCTGTTTTCCAATTGCAATGTTCAGAACTGATGGTCGGTCACACAGGTTTTTGTAATAGGCTCTTTTTTCCATCAGTAAATGTGGGAAGATAGATCGCGTTCATTATTGCCAAAAAATCATAACTATGTACAGGAAAGGAGAGGATGCTGAGCATCAACTGTAAACCGAAAAAACATCAGGCGAACAAAGCAAATAAGCCCTGCATATGGCACAGGTATAGCCAAAACCAGGAGTCAAAAATAAAAAACAAGACAAAAACAGCCTGTTCGTTTAATCAATGCCCTGTCTTTTTGTAATATGATCTGAAAAGGTAATTTGTAGTGGAAATCAAGTAAAACCTGTACACTGTATAATGATTTTAAAAACAGCTTCTACATAGTGATAATTATGCTTTTGTTCAATTTAATCAAAGAAAAGTGAAAAATAATTAGGTTGCATTCAACAATTTTACGTCAAAATAATAAAGTACAAGAAAATAATGTGAGTAACCAAGTCCTCAAGCAATCAACTAAGACTAAACAAATAACTCCTAATATACTCAGAATCGAACCTATTTTATATTAAGCTGTAATCTGACTTTGGAATAACCTACATGACTTAAATTAGAAAGAAAACAAGCAAGATGGCTTGAGAAAATGATGAAAGCAATTAGCTAAAGCAAACTATCTTTAAGAACTCTAACTTGGGCTCTGGAAAGGGTGTCCAAATAAATACTCCTAAAAATCATCCTAAATTAAATCCAAACGCTGGAATACTTGACGAGCTCTTACGTAAAAGCTTATTCGAATCAAGAAGAAAAGAAGAAAAACTAAGAAAAAACTAGTGCCAAAAACAATGGAAAGAAAAGAGAATCCTCACAGCTAATAATCGAATGAAGCTGAAACCATTTAAACTACTACTTAAATGAAAGAAAACTTCAACTCTAAAAGAAAATTGATGAAAATTTAAAACTTAAACTGCCCTAAAACAACTTGCAAAAATAAAGGAAGTGATTAGAGTTAAAAAAAAAATGCAATGATGGAAAAAGAAAGCGAAATTCTACTGCCGATGAACTAGAATTTCTAATGCATAACAGGAGGAAGCTTTTTATTAAATTGTAATTCTTTCTAACGACACAAGCCTAAACGACCTAACTCTGTCCTAAAAGAGAGAATAAATGCGCTATTCCAAAAAAATAAATTAAACAACTAGGTGATTCATATCAAAATATGAAACTTAAACTTGAATCTAGGCAAATCTAACAGAAACTCCCACGACGTGAGTCTAGAATATCTAGAAAAACAACGATTAAAAGAAGAGTTAAAACAGAAAATGAAGCAGTTGAATACACCACAAAATGAGAACACCTAGAAATCCATAGCCTACTTGAATACAACCCTATGCTACTCGACTGATTTAGAACCAAAACTAGTCTAACTAAAGGCAAATATTACATACATTAATATATTCAACATATACTAAACTAATAATTCCTTTCAACACCAGAAACAAAGCACAAGAAACAACCTCCACAATGCTTGCGCAGAAAATAACCTATTCTAGCGTGAATTACACTCCATCAAAGCAAGAATAGCAACAAAAAGTATAATTAAGCTACGGGACAAACTTAAGCTAACTCCTAATGCTGTAACAAAATCTAGTTTAACACCCACAAGTCAAACACCATGTGAATCCAACCATAACCCGACGCTGAAAAATGAGGGAATAATGAAAATTAAATCTTTACGGTGCTTCTTTTTATCAATTAGATCTTTTATCCATAGAATCTAGTACATGGGCTATATGTAGTTCTTCATATATCAGCTTCTATGAAGTCTGTTTTTTTGCTACAACTTTTGAAAATTGTTCTCCTTTGGACAATGGACATGTATAAAGCCTATTTTCTTTTTTTTGTTTCTCCTTAGATTTTCTAGTACTAGCAACATGAAATTTTAATACTAGAGGATTTGATATTTTCTTTCCTTCTTTCTATTTCTATAGTAGAGATAGTCGCATGTAATGGCAGGTCACGGCCATATTATTAGAAGCTTGTGGGAAGAATGAATTTTGTTCTAGTGCTCAGAAATAATATTCCAAAGCCTTCTTATGTCCTCTGTTACTTATGTGTATATATGACCTATATTATATAGTATATAACTTCGATGGTAGGGTTCAATTTATGGTCACATTGCTTCATAATAATTCTGCAAAGTTTCTGCATAATTTCCTTCAGATTTAGCTGACATCCGGTTCGGTCATTCATTCCAAGAATCTCCATTCTAGAACCGCACTTAAGATTTCCATCTCATACGGCTCCTCCCTTCCTGCACATACTAGACTCTAACAAGTGATCTACAGACCTTTAAACAAATTTAAACTAAAAACGGTGTCCCAAATTCTCGCTTATTAAAAAAATAAAATTCCAAAAGAGGGAGAAATCTAGAGCATAGTTGGCAAACAGGTGACTCAGACTCGAATGGGCACCGATTTGACTCATTGACTTGGTCAAGTTTTAAAATAACTTGTGGCCAAGGTTTTTAGTGATCTGAGCTGACTCCGATGATTGGCGAGCCAACCGTCAGCAACTATGATCTAAAGGGCCACCAGAAGCATAGGAACAAAGGAAGCACTGAGGACGGAGGGTTGGAGCAGGAAAGCAATCCCGGCAAGAACAAGTTGGTCCTCGTATTTAGCTTGTGAAAATCATTTCCCAGTTATGGATAGAGTACTCAAAAACCTCAGAATTCCGCTTACCAATTGTTGCCGACAATGTCTAAGTGAAGAGGAAAGCAATAACCAAAGAATGAGGTAGACGCATCATCAGCAACTGCTCAAACCAGTTTGTAGTGACAGAAGCTTCCCCCCAATGCCTGAAAGACATAGCAGATCATAGAAATAGACTCACCATTTTGAAGAAGCTTACTTATTATGACTGAAGTGGGAAGGTTAATGTTGGAGAAGATAGAGCAGCAAGGTGGGAAAACTTTAGCTAACTTCACCAACATTTTGTAAGTTTCTCTAATTTTACCTTATTGCACGACACGGATAACTAGTCCTTCTGCGTGATTGGGTGAAAGTCTCCCAGGTACCTTCTTTTTGGGCTGATGCTTACAAGAAAATATCAGAAGAAAGGAAATCGCAAACACAAGTTTACATGGTTCGACGTCGAGGGGTTTATGTCCAGGGAAAGTTTCTCTCACTCTCCAAGTCCACGAGAGAGAGGTTCTATTACATTTTTATGTTTGTTAAAGACTATCAGCCAACCATCTGTACGCATGATTTGTGGAACCAATTTCTATTATATTAGAGATTTTATTGCTTGTTTCATCTCTTTGATTTTCTGATTTTCCTTTCAATTTGTGACTACTCTACCGATCCGCTGCATTGATCCCGTAACATGCTTTCCAGGTGCATCGAATATATCAAATTTTCGCCCATATTGAGTTCCTGAAATGAATCTTGGATTTCAGCTTCAATTTGCTGACATTCTCTAATGCTTGCATGTATACTATAACCCAGTAGGAAGAGCTGAGTATAAGCTACCTAGCATTTCGATCCGAGCGAAAAATCAGATCCTGTAACATTGTCTTCTGCTTAGTAAAACCTCGAGATCGTTTTGGGTATCCCTGAATGATCGAGGGTAATGACGTAATTATGCTAGGACCCAAATGGAATTTCCGTAAAAGCTTAGGACAGATTAGAGATTCATTAATAACAGGATTAGTTTAGGGGTATTGCTAAGTTAGTGACATATTAAGGAACTTAATCAATATCAGAGAGACCTTAATCAGCTAATTGATGTAGTCTAATCACAGTTAAAAAATAATTGATTATGATTAATTTCAGTATTAACTTTGGTCCTGGATTATGGATCTGTATTGGATCCGGAACTTGCCCCTTTGAGAGAGAGAGAGAGAGTGGGGACGCGGGAAATAGTGTAGGCCCAAATGAGGATCTCCCAGTCATTTGTAGATCACTCACTCCTGCTTGTCGTAGCTAGTTGTGGACTATCACACTACAAGAAACAGTGTATTCAGTGACGCGGGAAGAGCCTCATGCCATTGAAGAATGATGTTCTTTCTGAGACATGAGATGGGGATGCCAGTGGATACGCCATTTCTGGCGATCCACTAACGGATGTCACAGTTGCGTCAAAGAATTGGGGAGCGACCAACGCCATTGAAGAACACTCGCCAGTGAAGGAAAATTTTTATATCTGAGAGACCTTCAGCCACCAGCTGTAGCTTTGTGCAGTCTAGATTCTCAGCCATCGTTCCTGCAAACACTCAGCCAACGAGAGAACGAGGGGCTGATCTGCAACCGTTCTGCCAGCCAACAGGTTCTCAACATTCTGTTCTGAAACAAAATGTTCTCAAATTAAGGTAAGGTTTCCTTCATTTTCTTTTCTGTTTCATTCTTCATAATCTGCAAGCACTTTTGCACGTAACCTTTTTAATTTTCAAGCGTATGCACTAATGCCCTAAAAATATGTATTGTGCATGCGTTGTTTAAATTGTTAAACATTAAATTATCAAAGCTTGCACAAATTGGCAACATTTCAAAATCCAAGTTGTAGAAGAACCAAACTTTCAAATGATTAGAAAATACTTTTTAAAAAAATAGGAACAAAGTTGATTGATAGGCTATATCTGCTTAACTAGATGAATATACTAGATTCACATTAGTAAATGTGGTGAACAGGTGGTTAGGAAATGGTGTGAAGAAGGAAACTTAATCCAATACAAGATTTTATTTGGTTGCTTGAGCTTCTTCATGGGCTACGTCGGACTATAAGCTTTCTATTCGGGGCCAATTAGATTAGTTCAGATTGAGCTAAGAAACCTGGCACTCCCGAGGGATGGGTTCGATCTGGTTGTCACTCGATATTGATACGGGCTGGGCAGCCCGCTGGCCATCTCTTTTGCACTAGGAACGGATGTATGGTCCATGTTGGAGTTGGACACATCCGAATGAATGGACGCTATTTTCCAAAGCAAATGTTCGACATATATATATAAAAACTCATGTTTATCTTGAGGACAAGAAGATGCTTTGTCCCAATGACCAAGAAGTGGATAGTGATACCTTATCCTAATCCAGTCTCTCTCTCTCTCTCTCTCTCTCTCTCTCTCTCTCTCTCTCTCTCTCTATATATATATATATATATATATATATATATATATATATATATATATATATATATATATATATATATATAAGTAAATACCAGACCACTTGGATAAGTGATAAGAACTAGACCTCAGAAATTTATGTTAAAAAGTGTTTTAAACAAAAAGTGAACGTCCTAATGTGTTTATAAATACTAATTTTATGTAATTCATGTTTTAGTTCAAGTTTTTTTTTTATTATGCAAAAATTGATGTTACGAGAGTCATTCACCCCCCTGCCTTGTCCTCATCCTCTAAAACAAGGCCGAGCAAGGATAAAACCTAAACCCACTAAATTTTTGCTAAGCAAATTTTGTAGCAAATAAAAACATCCTAATATGCTTATAAACACTAATTTGATATAAAACATGCTTTAGTTTAAGTTGTTTTTATGAAAAATGGGGAATTCTTCACAATCAACATTTTGGTGTTATATGAGGCGTTCAGTTTTAGTTATTAAAAAAAATCAATTAAATTAAAGAATGATTAAGTTAACATATCAAAATATGATTAATTCAATATATGTTTCCCATCAGCTTATTGTTGAAATCATATTTGCAAGATCAGATAGTAAAGAAAAACACTTTAATCTGCATTTAAAGCAGAGCTTCCTTCACTGACATCATCTTCGTCCCCATGGAAAGACTGGTTGCTATCTCTTCCCTGGTCTAAAACATACCAATTACTCTATATATGTATATATAGGAACCCTCTTTTCTCACGTCAAACCCCGCCCGCATACTGACATACTCAAGGATGGTCCTGATTGTTTCTAGTAAAATAAATAAATAAATAGTGGATGCAGCGGACCTTCCTCTTTCTAGTAAAAAAATTTAAAAAGTGCATGCATCCTCATTATAGTAAAAAAAAAAAAGATTAAAAAGTGCATACATCGGGCCTTCCTCTAGGGATTACCGCTCTATGGAAGGGGGTCTGGTCGCCGCCTTCTGCCGCTTTCCTCTCGCTGGTGGACGGCCGGCGAGTCGTATGCTAGTGAGAGGAAGGGGTCAGGAGGCCACAACCTAAGAGGAAGGCAAATTGGGTGGTGAGGTCTTGCTCTTCTCCTCTCGCCGGCGCATAATAGAGCCGCCGTGTCTTGGTGAGAGAAGGGGGACAGCATCATCTCACTGCCCAAGGAGAAGGCGACATTTCTGAGGAATATGATGGGAAGGGGAGGGACCTCGTTGCCTCCTCCTCAAGCAGCAGCGTCTGCGCCCCTCTTAATTCTTGCCGGTAGGCGAACGCCCCACCGACAAGGAGATGGATGCAGGGCAGCACGGACTACGGAGGGAGAGGTGCTGGCTTCCCGTTTTACTGGGCGAGGTGGAGGCCAATGACCTTCCTCCACTCCATGGCCTCCATTTTTTTTTTTCGAATTTTTTTTTTTTTGAGTCATCTGAAAAGCCTACCTTTGGGCCAAAGTCTTACAGAGTTAACGAAATAGTGATGGTTGGGCATGTGTGCCTCTGTGGTAGGATGAGCCGTGGCAATCCATCAATTCTATGTATTTATTGTCAAAAATATTACTTGTCATATAAGATTTTAACTTATATGTGGCATGCCATTTATATACATGGGGTTATTCTGTCCGCCTAGATGCATGCAGGTTGATGAAATGCATCCAGCTGCATGCCATGTGCTAGGCGTCGGATGGACAGGCCACAGTAGGATTTCAGTTTCTATATATTAAAAAAAGGAAAGAAGTTAGGTTTTAAGAGCGAGAAAAAAAAAAGTAAACATATGTGTGCGTGAGAGTGAAAGATGCCAATTTTATGCATCTGAGTCTCTAGGTTTGTATGTCACGCAGAAAGTGTAATGCCACCTCCTTGAGTTATGTTGCTCTTAAACGAGATTAAATCGATCAAAAGATACTATAGATTCGATTATATATGAATTTATATGTCGAATCCGGATGACATTCAAATATAAATTTTAAAACTGGATTCAGATATCATAGATTCTTTTATGCATATTTAAATCTGATTTGAATCCAAGAATATGAACTGTATTAGATACAACAAAAAAGATACATCCAATTGGAATCTGATGTATTGAAAAGCTAATATTAATCTCCAGCATTAGTCGTGTGAAAATTTAGACCATGTTGGACTTATTAGTCCTAGAAACGGAATAGTCTTCAGGCCACATCACTATCTGTATTCACCCCCCCTTAAATTTAAGTATCTTGAGGATGAAAATTATTTTTCGGTTGAGCATCAAGAGTGTTTCATCTTATCGCTCCCATCCTACAAGGCGGGTTGCAAATTATTTTCATTAATCAGTTAACCGTATAGATGAGAAAGGCGACATCGAGGAGATTTTCCCTGAGGTGGAAAACTCTCTTACTTCCTTCCAATATATATATATATATCTAGTTGATTTGATAATAATTTCATTGATTAAGTCACCAAAATCTGACATGGATAAGTCATTAATACGTTAAAGTCTTGTAATTCAAGGAACCTGCTTACAAGAAGAGGCGAAGATTCTAAACAAGAATTGTCTAGGAAATTGCGTAGATAGAACGCATACAGTTAAATTTGGATAAAACCTACCTGAAAATTTGTTATCGAAAACGAAGAGAGCATACATTTACTGCAAAATATATGTTTTCCTTTCTTAAGCGATCCAAAACCTTTTTTTAAGGTCACCTACACCAGATCTTATCCATCAAGCAGATCTACAAATTTGTTGACTCAATGATTTTTTTGTTATTAAAAAGGAAATCGAGATACTATAGGTTGGGGTTTGAACTTTGAATTTTCCAACATGATAATGAATACAAAAACATTCAGGGGGTGTTTGGATGACAACATAAAAGCAGGTTTTGGTTCCCTGCTTTTACCCCCAAACACCATTTTAAGAATGTTTGGATGACATTAAAGTTTGTTTTGTCAAAACCCACTTTTGGCGAAACCAGGTTTTTATAAAGAACTTGAAAAACCTGCCCCCAGCAAAATTGATTTTAACTTTTTCACTTGTTATCCAAACATCCAAACTAAGTTTACAAACTGACTGCTTAACAAGGTTTTCGAGAAAATTGATTTTCACAACCTCCCTAAAGAAATGATTTAATGTTTTTCTTTCTCTGACGTGAATCAATTATTGCCCAAATATCGGTTGCCAAAGAAAAATTTCCTTGTTTATTTCTCTGGTTTTCCAAACATTGGTTGCCAACGACAAATTTCCTTTTTCTTTTCCCTGGTTCTCCCTCCCGTTTTACAGCGGTTCCTTTCATCTGCATTGAATAAAACCCTGGAGACGGAGAAGGAAAAAGTCATCCATCTCCTCACGATGCCTCAGAGTTGGGGCACCACAGGATAAGGTTGGAGGGTGTGGATTCTCTCTTTCATATCCACCTTTCACTGCTTACAAGAAAATATCTGTAAAAGTGACACCAGAAGACTTCAGAAGCTTACCATATCTTCTCTCTCCCCCGAGGCCTCCAGCATTCCCTGTTTTGAGTCCATTTTGGAACTCCATGGCTTGTGAGTTCCGTGACTTTGGTACAACCGAGCTCTGAGGCGACTGATTTCCTTCTTTTATTTTCCAATCCCCTTTCTTGTGGATAACCGAAGCTCCCATGTTGGTACTCTAAAAGGAAGAAAGACTTCTGGAGCATCTTTTCTTCTTCAGTCCCAATTTTCACAGTCTGGGTATCTACAGAAGACGAGGAAAAGAGAACTCAATTCTGTACAATCCTTCTTTCTTCTACCTTTCTATACTCCTGTACTCTGTAGAATTCCTCAAAGCTAGAGATTTGATCATCATCTCAACGTGCAGCAGCTTACATTCCATTACCCGTGGTCGGGACAAAACGAAACGAGCATTATCTTGAGCTTGAGCCCTCTGCTTGCTTGTTTCCTTGGCAGCAAAACCACAACTTGCATGTTCAACAGACCAATCCTTCAAGTGGTTCCACCAATTTCACAGAAACCTTTCCCTTTTGCATTAGAGGCTTAGTTGCTCTTCTTCTTAATCTTCCTATCCACCTATTTGGCTATCTAGAGCACCAACCGTCTCAAAGCAGGAGTACTTGACTTCATTTCCCTGTTTGGTATGGACAACCAACATCAAGCTCAAGGATACCCACAAGGCGTTCAGCAGCAACAGATGCTGGGCCAGCAGACCTTCCACCACCTCCTTCAGCAGCAGCAACAGCAGCTCCAGTTATTCTGGAACTACCAACGTCAGGAAATCGAGCAGGTTTCTGACTTCAAGAACCACCAGCTCCCCCTTGCCCGCATAAAGAAGATCATGAAGGCCGACGAAGACGTCCGCATGATCTCTGCCGAAGCTCCGGTGCTCTTCGCGAAGGCCTGCGAGCTTTTCATCCTTGAATTGACGATCCGGTCGTGGCTTCACGCCGAGGAGAACAAGCGCCGGACCTTGCAGAAGAACGACATAGCTTCGGCCATTACCAGGACTGACATTTTCGATTTTTTGGTGGATATTGTTCCGAGGGATGAGGTCAGAGATGAGGGGCTTGCGTTGGCAAGGCCCGGGTTCCCGGACGTTCCCTACTATTACCCGCCACAGACGGGGTCGCCGGTGACAATCGGAAGGCCTGCAATGCCAATAGCAGATCCTTCAGTTTACTATCAGCAGCAGCCTCGGCCAGGTGGAATGCAGTATGGCGTGCCGAGGCAGCCATGGCAGCAGCTATGGCAGCCTAACCAGCAGGAGGAGCAGTCATTTGGCAGCGGACAGCAATCTTCTGAAGGACAGGGATATGGCGTTTCTCCTGGTCCATGACATGGTGTTTCTTTTTCTTATTCAGTGTTTTTATTCTTCATGGCATCATGATGTTTCTGCTTGATGTAATGCTAGACTCTTTAACTTCTATCATCTGATTAATTAGAGCGTTTGTGACAATAAATTCTCGGCGTATGATGGCTCTGATACTCTCTCCTCTTTTCCTTCTTACTTCGATTCCCAAAAGCAAAATTATTTAATTAGAAGCATATAGTATAACAGGATATCTCATAACCATTGGGTATTCAATTTTTCTCCATGAGATGCAAGCATTGAGGCATTGTGAGCTCTCAATTTCTGTGACAGGTGACTAGCATATATTGCTGATAGTGTGTACTCTGTTGAAGATATTCCTAAATATCTCAAGTTCTTCTCTTGATGCAATGGCTGCCATTGCTGTTATGGTCGAAGTAGTTGTTGACATTGTTATTGATTGATGTAGTAGTTTGAAGCTGACTGAAGGCAGAAACAACAAGAAGCTTAGTGGTACCAGATATTCATGGCGGAAGGAGAAAGAGGGATCTGAAAATCCAGTTAAGAATTTGCTTTCTGAGAACACAGGTTTCAGGAGCCGTTGTATGCTTTGGGATAAAATATTGATGCCATCATGAAGATCGAGACATATATATGATGTTCTATGTTTGTCATCAATCACGGGGTAAGGAATCACAAGTTGAGAAGCCAAAATATTTACTGTTTAGAGTAGCAGTTGTGACCAATGATCAGAGGCTTAAACGGCTTTTGCTTTGCTTAAATGCATTCATTCATGGGCTATGTTTTTATGTTTATATAGATCAAAATCTTCGAAGATTATAATCAGAAACCAAAAATATTTGTTGTAAGGTTATGGATTTGGAATGCGAAACGATGTGGCCATGGTGCAGACAAATGGAAACAAAGACAACCAAATTTCTGTGCTCCCTTTGCTGCATAATAAGATAGTTCAGAAGGTTGGCCTTTTCACTGGAAAGGCCTAGAAATTCCGTGGAAGCAAACATGAATCAAGAACATGATATATCGGAGCTTATGAAGTAGCCATTTTCAGTTTGCGGAGAATCAAAACTAACATCAAAAGAGACAAGAAACCGCATATTAAATCCACTACTACGGGGAAGTTTTATTTAAATACGGTGATGTTTCATGTCACCAACTAATCACCATGGAGTTACAATGTATTTAGCAGAAGTCATGATGATGTCAGAAAAAAGGAAAACAAAGCAAGAAAACACTCCATAATGATTGGCAGTCCTTGGATTTTATTTAATAGATATATGTATTTTGCAGACTCATTTGCCTCTGATTCTTAGTTGGTCTTTTCCTTCTCTTGAGCCTTCTTCTTGTCCTTGTTTACCATTCGGTCGTTGCTGCTGCTGTTCTCAGTGTCGTCCTCCTGCATAAACAGAAGAAAGTTGGAAGTTTGTTACTGTTGCTTCTTATGAATTTGTTTCTTTACGTAGGAGGCACTTTTTGTTCTTACATTCACCTTTACATCCTACGGCTATTACAACGATCTCACGATAATTTTTGCAACTTAATTCTTCTTGGTGTGTCTTACGTCTATACATTTGTTTTCTTATGATTTATAAAATATACTAGTAAAAGCAACCATGCATTCAGTAGCTTTTCTGTGATATCTTTCAAAAGCAAATGATTACCGTTTTCCTTAGACAACAGAGTTTGAAGAAGCATATAAGAAAAGGCCTCACTGAGATATTGCCCTGCCTGAGAAGCTTGCCAATAGTAGACAGAATACTAAACCCTCATGCATGATGAAAATGTACTGATTTACTCTCTGAATGAACAGATCTTTGGGCAGTCTCCTTGATTTCTGACTCGGTGAAAAGAAAAACATCGAAAAGACAATGATATTTTAAAAGATGAAAATAAAGTCATTAATCCAGCGCCAGGTAGGACTTAGCAATTTCAAAGACATCATCTGAGCGGTTGTGAAGATAATATTTGAAACCTCTGAACTGAATGCCTTACCTCTCCATTGTGTTCTTCATTGACCCCATTCTTTGCCAGTCCTGCAAATTGATGCCATGCCTAGCAACGGGTACGGCTAGAGGGAGAACATAAATCTTTTAATAAATCTCTTGATTTTATTCAATAAAATCTTCATTTACAAAACTGTTTAGCAAGATTATCCTGTAACTGTGCGAGATGAGAAGATAGGGCTCAAGGCCACAATCCAACAGCAACTTCATGAAGAGAGGGTTTTCTCGTGTGAAGGAGAAGACGGGTGTGAGGGGGGAAAGCTTTGTAGTTGTCCATAACTTTAGTTCTGAAATTAAAATCGAACATCCTGGGGAATCAAAATGACTCTTCAATTCGAAATCAAAATTCAGCGTTTGACCATATAATTTCTATTTCTTAAAAAAAAATGGAATTTTGATTCAAAATTTTCAGTGATTAAAGGAAATCAAACGCCTCCTTACCACACTATGCCCTTTCAAAATTTAGCTGGGGAGGCACAATTTTCAGCTCACAAAAACTCATATCTGGTAAAAGGTAAAAAAATTGCACGAGAATGGTGTATCGAGGACGAAAACACGATAGTCCGTTTTTTTTTTTTTCTGGTTGAAAAAAGTTTACTGGATGCATTGGACTTTTGAGTTAAAGAAGCCCAAATTCACCCTGTGTTCTATTTATCACAGTCTAGATAGACCCAGAGCTGCGTTACACTTTCCACATTTGGACTGGCGGATTTGTCACTACCTTCTATATTAACTGGAAATGGCAGTTATCACAACTGAAGGGCATTAAATTAACCCTAAAAACAAATTCTAGAGCGCCAAATCCATTTCCAAAAAGGGGAAATTGAATACCTGCTACTGAGGATTCAATTACAAATTAATTAAGGAACCCCATATTAAACATGGATCATAGACTTATTCAACAAAAATCATAATTTATAAAGATGTCCCAACATGAATCATGCATATAGATCACATTTAACATGAATCATGGTTCATAAAAACATATCTTAGTCAACATCCACTATGTTTCATAAAATTATCCTAACATGGACCAAACACCTATACCATAATGGACAGGGAACATGGTTTATAAAGACTGAACAAGAGTCACATCATATTGAACATGGATATTTTTCATACACTAATACACACCTATGGATGACAAACAGATCATGTTTAACAGTGATCACATTTTGAAGATATATATGCACAATATCAATCACGATCACATTAAGCATGGTCCCCGATGTGCACTTCCATGCACAAAAATGGATACGGAGTTCCAAAATAAAGCTGGAAAGCAGTAATGGGGCTTGGATTGGGCTGGACCATGAATTGTTAACACCCACAATCCATTATGGAAAAGAAAACTCATGGCTTGAAAGGAAAAGAAAACTAATGTTTTACCTCTTTCTTCTTCTCTTCTGCTGCACAGCATTCTCGCGCTCAATCTAGAGTCTGGTATAAAAGCACATTGGCCTTTCTATGAGAGATGAGTTTTAGTATTACGAGTCTGAAAAACAACTTGCAAATGAATGTGATAGACATCATGGTACTGGAATCCGAGAAGCATACTTCAAATAATATTTAATCAAATCTGGAAAACCCCAAGCATGCACATAGCTTTTCAAAGCTAAACAGAAAAATTTACATCCAATCTTGAAAAGCATGACCTTGAACGATGGACTCTTCATATATTTCATATATGCTATGACCATATTGTTTCACTGGTAGCATATTCATGCAAACATTATCAGTGAAAATAACAAAAATCAACATTTTTGACATTAAAAATCAGCAATTTGGAATACCAAAGATTTATATTGATACTCCAAATACGTATCAGGGTAAGGTAAAAGTTTCCAAGATCTATGATCTCATGCACGTGTAGCGGAAAGCACACACACCCATACACCCATCGAGGGAAATAGAGAGAATGCTCCACAGAGAGAGAGAGAGAGAGAGAGAGAGAGAAAGCCCTCCATTCTATCTCAATGTCACAAGAAAGATTAGTGCATGGCGGACCCTATCTCTTTCTGCCTACTCAGGTTAGCTACGCCCCTTGGGGGAGTTAGGGAAAGAGTGCCAACTTGACCTCAAAAGCTAACACTCATGGGAATTGAATTGATGGCAAACCCTTTACTGCCCATCAACCTGACTAGCTATACTAAGCCCTTTGATGTGCACGAGAGAGGTAGAAAGAGAAAACTTCATACTTTCCCACACTGCAGTAGGTATACACTTACATTAATTAATGAAAATATTGAAAATCAACAATTTCAACATTATAAATCTGCAATTTGGAGCACAAAGATTTACATTAAAACTTCAAATATGTAACAAAGTAAGGGAAAAAGTTTCCAAGATCTATGATTCCATGTAGATGTAGCACAAAGCACACATACCCAGTGAGGGAAAGAGAGAAAGTTCTACACTTTTGAGAGACAGTGAGAAAAATACTCTATACTCTATCTGAATGCCACAAAAAGGAGTATTAAACGATTATGAATTAGAGACACACCCCATCTCATGCCCCTACTGAACCAGCTACACTCTGCCTCTTGGGGCATGAGAGAGGGCACCAACTTGCCCCTAGAAGGCTAACGTTCATAGAAATTGAACTGATGAATACCCTCTACCTGCCTATCAGCCTGACCAGCTATGCTAAAGCCCCTTGTGTGTGTGTGTGTGTGTGAGAGAGAGAGAGAGAGAGAGAGAGAGAGAGATTCATACTTTCCAACACTGGAGTAGACATATGCTTGTCCAGTAGGAGAGAACATAATAATGGCAATTTCTGCTTGATAGTCTACAACAAGTTCATGAGCCATCCTGAATACCTGCCTTCTCTTTTTGCAAAAAATCTCCATGATGGCCTTCTCAGAGCCAGCAGCAGTGACCATCTCCATTGTCTTTGTTGCACTGCCAGCCCTGAATCCATTTTCCCCAGCAGCATTCATGGTGGCAAGGAAAACACAAGAAGGAAGCTGAAAATAGAAGGGGAGAAGGAGTGCTAATAGACGGTATGATAATGAACATTGGTGGGGTGGTGGGTGGTATATATAGATGATTTGCACTTCATTGGGTGATGCCTCCTTGCCTAAAAATGAGGCAGTTCGTGCTTATTAGGAGAGGTGACTACTCTGGAAGGTACGTATGCTATGAGTGTCAAAACTGAATGCACCCTCAGAAACTTAAAACCCAAGGCTGTTACCTTTTGCTTCAAAGGAATCTTTAGATTTTAAGGCATATTGTTCATGGATGTTGAACTTTTGATTGCTTTTGTGATAACCAAAGCCTGATTCACTACACCAACTCCTTCAAGACTAATATTTAGTTAGTTACTTTGTTTGCAGCTTGCATGTATATGTTATTTTGGTGACAAAATTCGACCCTTGAGATGATATATGAGTTAATATTTTTATACTATTATATACTAAAAGTTTACTAATTTACACTTTATAGAGCACCATCTTCTTGCTTTCTTTGACTTTTTTTTTGTTTATTTCTTTAGTCGTAAAACATACAAACACTACTATTTACTTTCTTTCCAATCTTAGAACATGAGCTCATATGCTTCATCTGAGCAGATGATATGATTTTCTTCATCACTTGGTGCATATACTAGTTGAGAATAGATCTCATTATAGAAGAAAAATTAAGGTAGCATATTATGTTCTTGATCATGGAAAAATTAAATGGAAATTTTGTTTATTTACCTTGGTTTTTTGCATTAGGTCAGCCAATAAGGGCATTAAAACTTCATGTGCTACGGAGATTGTCCTCATCACAAATGACATATGTTTTACTCTATGAAAACCACTAAGGAATTCTTTTCTACTATGGCAGAAAGATTTTAAGAAGTGTTTAAGGAAAGTGTTAACTGTTCTTCTCTAAAAACCTGAAAAAAAAAGTTGCTACACTTAGCCCTTGAGTGCTTTGATTATGTGGTGCCAGAAATTTAAGTGGGGGTAGGAAGGGGGAAGAGCATTGTTAGAACAAGAAATATGTGTAGACTTTTAGTTGAAAGGTGGTGGTTTGGGGTGGGGGGGGGGGGTTGCAGGAGATATACCTTCCCATTTTTATATTATGCTTTTTTCCAGAGGAGGATAGGGGTTGCTCATATGTGGCTACACCATTACCAAAAAGGTTAATTTGAAGAAAATTGTACATAAAATTGTTAAATTTTGGTTTGGGTTCTGAGAGAAATTTTTTGGTTGAGGGGCACTACTACACAGTAATAAAATCTTAAACCCTTCAGAAAATATTAGACCTTACATATGATCATGGTTGAGAGACACCAAAATTAAATAAGTGAATGGTTGAGGAGCAACTATATATTAGGAAGCAAATTGGGTAGCAAGGTCTACAGGCAGTGAGCCCCTTCAATGCCCCTTGGTCCATGGTAGCACCATGGTATTTAATTATGTGGGTTGGATTAAAACATTCAAGTTGGAAAAGATGCCTCAAATCTAATACTACTATAAATGCATATGTTAAGGCCAAACATTTGAAGATAACTTTCCTAGTGGGCATGTGATGGAATCTTGAATACAATCAAAAGAGTATCTGATATCATTCTAGTTGTTCTTCTCACTAAACAAAAGGCTTCCATGTTTTCCATAATAACTTCGTATGTGCCTTGTACATAGCCATATAAATTAGAAGTGCATGAAACACATAGTATGCATCTATTTTTTTTAATCGTACTTTTGTTAGTGTTGCTTCCTTAATAAGCATTTGATTCATGAACAACTTCATGAGAAATAACAACCTGATTTTACTCATGATTGGACCCATTTTTACTGATCAGATGGTCCCAAAATATAGATATGGAACGAGACATTTCTATGTCGAGCTAGAGTGGGGTTTGTGTTTCATTGAAATAATATAGCACTTTACTTTTCCTTTTTTGATTTCATGTGCAGACAATGCACATGAAGACATAGGGTACATAAGAGCACACCACCACTTTATCTTACAAATATCATTCCGAGTAGCACTTCCTTAGATTGTTCAATTTTTTGTTTTCTAAATAGGTGGAATAAGATGTTCTGTTTAACTATTTGCAAGATAGATGCAACATGATGTTTTCCTCTCTACTAACAAGCATAAGTTAAAGGCAATTTCATGGTTTCTTCAGTTACTTTGCTGGTTTATTTTCCAATTTCCATCTTCTCCCATAGAATGTTGGGAACACTATATTTGGAATGCATGAACACTTTGTTGAGTTCTTCAATGTCTAACATTTGTACCAATTTTGATGAAACAAAACCATGGCATTATGTTCAAGCACTAAAACAATGACTGCAACATGTTCTTTAGTTTGATGGCAGAGAAGAATTTAACGTGGTAAATTTACCATGGTGGATGAAATTTCTCCTTCTTCCAATCTGAGGCCCTGTTTGATGCACATGGTATAAAATTTGAGAGACTTTTTTCAGGACTATTAGTAGTAGTTTTTTTTTTCTTCTCCCCAATTACACGTGAAAACAAATTGGAAGACGATTTTCAAAAACAAAATGTTAAGGTTTACACCTACGCATTAAGCATGCAGTACCAAAAAAATTTAAGGTACAAAAAAAAGTAACACAGTTAGAACCATGACATCCACAAGTTCAATGTAGTTGTAACACAGTTAAACCTGTAAGAAAGTTATAATACATTAACAAAAGCGTGTATTTCCATCCAAAATATAAGTTTAATGAGTACATATCCAACAAAAAAAATAGGTAATTACAAAACAGGTAATCCAACATTTGTCGCTGCACTTCCATTCAACAAACTTTGTGCCTTCTATTTCTTGCTTTGCGATGACATTTTCAATGATTAGAGGCCTACGTACTTGCACACCATACTTGTTGTGGAGACACTCATTCATGTGATACTCAGCTACTTTGAATGAATCAAACGATCTGAAAAGGGCACCCTTGTATCGATATACTAAAGGTTGGCATCGCTCCCAACTATCATATATGCCTCGCGACCGACCTTCGAAAACGACCTAGTACTTTTGGTGAGACATCATTTTCGTTGTCTCATTCAAAACAAAACAAATGTCAAACAATCAAATGAAACAATAGTCAAAATTCATAAATAAACTTACTATTCAATTGATAATCTATAAACATTTGAGTTGTTATAGTTGTTTTCATAGAATTGTTGCTTCATCGCTGATGTGTTTGGCTTGCAATTTCTGGTTAGCTTAAGACAAAGTTATCATTCGAAGGTGCATCTTCATCAATAAATTGCTCGACATTTGGATTGTGTTCAATTATGAAGTTGTGCAATACACATGTAGCAAGAACAATTTGAACTAGTTTTTTGAATGGATACTGCACTTGCATTTTCAATATTGGAAAACGACCTTTCAACATGCTGAAAGTTCTTTCTCCTACATCTTAACCTTGAAGGAGTTGTACTTATGATAGTTGGGAACTAGTATCCCTCAAAGCATAATCTTAATCATTTTTTTTGGCTTTTATGATTTTATCTTGTTATGAAGGACACTTTGCTGATTGATTGAATTGAGCTGTTAGGACTTAGGAGTATCTAATGGCTAGTTAAACTAGCTGCTACAAACCTCCTAACAGCTAGTCAAGTTAACTAATAGATCCCTACAGGGACTAGCTTCTGTTTTCTGCAAGTGTGTGGAAGACAATATTTGATGTATGTTGTGCATGTTTTGATATAAATGGCAAAATCTCATTGATATTTTTTTGTTTTTGGGAGGTGGGTGGGGGTGGTTACTTTCATTGCTTTGTGTAACTATTACATAACATGAGAACCAAAAATCACTTGTGTGTGAGATTCAATATGTTGATGAGAGATGTTGGTCATAGAGGTTCTAGTTATAAAACCACAGATTTTAAAATGTTTATTTCTCAAGTTAAAATCCAAGAAGAACTTGTCTCCTTCCCTCAACCTTCTAAATTGAAGAAGCTGTGAATAAGGAATGGAGGTCTTGCATGAATGTCGTACATGAACAAGCAATGCATCTGAACATAGTTGGAAAAAAATTGAAAGAAAATTAATTTATTTTCACACAACTAACAATGTCTTATTTTTATTCTTGGTCGAGATGCAGATTGCAACGTTTCTTTATACATGTTTTACATGGCATACACATGTATTCTCATCACCACTTTAGCATTCAGGTGCAGGCTATCCATGATAATACAATCTTCCTCCAAGGTTAATACCATTAGAGGGGATCAGTACAAGGTACAAAGGCATGTATAAATTACAAGGACCAGAGACAGTTTTGCTATATACTCTTCCCCTCATTAAAAGGAATTTCTTGTCTACAATTTTTAGCTACGCTTTCAATAAATCTAATTGTAGAAAGCAGAAAACTAAAGGATATCTGTTTTTTCATCAATGTCGTTATAGCTTCAACAATCCCACAAATAAAAATTATATGTATGACAAATTTCATTGAGGAACTGGAAGTCTATATGACAACTTTCCATTTGTAAAGCTCATCGTGAAGGATTCCACAGAGTTCATTAACAAATGCAGTAACATTAAGAAGACCAAAAAAATTATCAGATCTAACTGCCACAGGGGACTCACCTGGAGAGATGGATCTGATTTTCATGGCTCGACCTACAGCCAGTTGGAAAAGCAGCTTCTTTCAGCCAAACCTGCATAGAGAGCAAAGAGAGGGGATTAGGGCACCGTATAGCAGAAACAGAGGGAGAGGGGGGAGAAGCAAAGCCACCTTACCCGGTGCGAAGGAGGAAGAGGAAGATTGCCGACTTCAACAAAGAGGCAAATCGTAGGCTTCGATAGAGGGAGGAAGATGACTTCATAGAGAGGAAGGGGCGAGAAAGAGGGACGAGAGCGAGAGAGGAGAGGCAGCGAGAGAGCGAGAGGAGAGGGGAACAAAAGAGGAGAGGGGAAGAGGCGATAGAAGGGAAAGAGGAGAGAAAACGAGATAGGATGGAGAGAGCGAGAGAGGAGAGGCTCTGAGAGAGGAGAGGAAGGAGAGACCGAGAGAGGAGAGGGGAAGAGGTGACGGAGGGGAAAGAGGAGAAAATGAGATTTGTTTGAGAGCCCTAACGGCTCTCAAAAAAATCTGTAGTAAAAAGTTCGAGCTCTCGCCTCAGACTTTTTTTCGGGTGAAATACACCGCGGACGTACCGTTTTAACGTGGTAAATTTCACCGTGTTTGATGCACTCAACCATTAACGGGTGAAATTTACCACGACCGTACCATTTTCATCCCCTCCAGCGTCTTTCCCCCCACAATCAAACGGGGCCTTAAGTTCTTAAGTTCAAGAAACAAAGGAATATGTTTATATAAGGTATCTTTACTATTGTCGTTGCCATGGGGCTCAACTGCACTCACGAAAAAATCAATGCAATGTATGTTGAAGCTGCAAAAATAAAGAGAATGATATCATCAACATAGTTAAGTAAGTTCCCTTGCAAGCCAGGGATTTGCAATGATGTCAGTACATTGTTATCTTTTGCTCATTTAATGAGAACGCCAACGCAATTCATAATCAAATTGAACACAAAATGGAGGTAGTGGGCAACCTTGATGGAGACTTTGTTGACATTGAAAAAGATCACCAAGTCAGCCATATTGTAGATGAAAGCTTCAGCTTTAGTTGCTAAATCTAAAATTCAATGTTTCCACCATTGCCCACAAGTCATGTAATAAATGTTTTGAAATAAAATTTCCCACTTCATAGGATCATACTTCTTCTTAAAAGTCAACCTTTAAAACAAATGTGGGCTGCTCCATCAACTTCATAGAGGTACATACAATCTCATTTACTAGAATGAACCCAATGTTGTAACTGGCATCCTTTGATAAATGCATATTGTGAAGTGGCAACAATCTTTGGTAAGAGGTGATAAACGGTTAGACAAGACTTAACTTAAAACTCTGGAAAGTGGCCCCAACACTGCTATGAGGGTGAAAAGAAGCTATGTTGCCTGTTGAGGTTGCTTCAAAATCAAGATAATCTTTGCACAACAGAAATTAATTGGGAGTTGATAGTTGGTACTGCATTTTGCCAAAAAACAACATGAAATCTTCATTGGCAGCCATCTAAAATGCTTTGAAACATCAATATGAAAGCCAATTGGGCTCAAGGTTTTTCAATCCGACATATATCTTAGAGGTTTGAACACTTTTTCTGCCTCAAAATGAACCTACAAAGCTATAGGTTTAGAAGGAGATAATGATACACATGCATTTGGACCCATGCAGCTGAGAGAGTATGTTGTGTCCAAATAAAGCCTTCTGAAGTAGGTTGTAGAGGCATGGAAGCATTTATTGGCATGGACGAGGACTCCATCAACTATAATATGTTCTATATAGTTTCACTTGAACTTCTTGGTCATTATATGATAAAAAAATTATTGTTCTAATTAACAAGGTGAAACTACGATATCTATCATCGAGCTTTCCAGTACATCTCATCCATAGCTCACCATTCAAGAACTAAACACATTCCTGAGAAATAGAACATGATTGTAAGTATTAACATATAACATTACTAATATATTTTGATTTATAAATATCCTTGTCCATCTAAAATAATTTATTGTCTTATTTGTAGGGCAAGATTAATTAGAAATGTTCTATATTACTAGAAGGGTATGTTGATACACCATCATGTACCTTTGTGCTCTCACAAGCTATTGGTGAATCTAACAATGGATTAGTATGCACATATGAAGTAAACATGAAATTTGTAGGCACACTTGTAGAAAAACAAACATACTACGAGTTCATGTCTAAGAATGAAACATTAAAAAAATAAATTAATGAATTGAAGGGAGAGTTGAAGAAAGTGAAAGAGAAACTTGAAGAGATTCAGCATAAACTTGCTAGGTTAACTGATGTAGATGCTCACATTAGTTACTTCTTGGGAGAAATAGCAGGTAGTGATCCATTTGGTATGTCAGGTTTGCTATGAATGATGACTCTTTAAACTAATTTTCATACTATTTTTGTTTCTGATATGCATTCATACATTGAATTTGATAGGTTTGAACTTTCATCCACCACAGATTAACCAAGAGATGCTTAGAAAGTTAGCAATCAAGGAGGAACATGTGATTAGTAAAATTGTTTGCTTAATTAGAGTCTATTTGAACATTTTCTGCATTTTATAATATTTTATTGAATAGAAACAATTTCTTTTGCAGTTTGGTTTCTACTTTTTGTTTATTGATTGACTAAATTCGTTGGACATGTTAAATTGTGGTTTGTGATTCATTTATTAATCTCACTAATTTGATTTAAATGGTGCAGCAATGTATATGAAAATTGTGCATTTTTAGTTTTTGTCTATATTATGGCTAGATTCTTCATGTTGGTTGAGTGATTTGTTGAAAATTCATGTTGGTTGAGTGATTTGAAGGTTAATTTTTTTTTATATGTTGAATTCCACCAACTTTGTAAGTGTAGCTTACATATAGGCAGTTACCTTTCAAAACATGTGCAGGCTTGTACTTGTGATTCCTTGAAGGATATGGAGTACTAACTACTTTTTTGTGGAATTTAGTATTAACTACTTTTTAGTGGAATTTTTGGTCCACTTTCTATTTACCCCATTTATTTGATTTCATAATACTTTTGTTCCGAGCATTGTTATGATAAGCTAACAAGCAAAAAATTTTTACTTGCATTAAAGTTCCACCGAATGAACTTTAAGATAAGTTAACAAGCAAAATTTCTCCAAGCATTAAAGTTCCACCTAAATAACTTTATGTTGGTACTAAAGTTTCATAATGGCTCCAAAACTCCCAACACCATAGTTATGTGCTTGACTATAGCTGGAACTTTCCACTAAATTTGAACTAAAGTTTCATCTCTACAGCAAAATTCCATGCATTCAAATAGGCCCTTATAGTTTCTAGAAAATAGGACACGGTTACTAGTGAACCAAATTTATAGGATATGTAATTGGAGTTGTGTTGTTCCGAGGCTCGGTCTTTTCCACGATAGTCACTTGTGCTATTTAGGTCTTGCTACCATGTCTTTTAAGATAACTTTGTTTCCAACACAGTAAAAAGAGAATCCATGCCATAAGGTATATTCAATGCCTGATAATGAAATAATTTAGTGACCTTGATCGTTGAGGCTTGTTATTTTGACTTATGTTAAATTTATGCTTCTTTAGTGTATGTGGATTTTTCTCTTTATCTACATGGAATTTATGCTTCTTTAGTGAATGTGGTTTTATTAGGTAGCCAACCCTATGGGCGATGAGTCAAGTCTAGTAAAAGTAACTTGTCATATCGGTAAGGGTAGAGTCTGCCCTGTAGGGAGTTTGCTTTGTTAGGCTAATTGGATTGGGTGGATAGAAGTGATATTAACCCACCCACGATCTTGAAAGAAGTATGTAAGATGTAAGGGGAGTTAACCATAATTAGAATGAAACATTAGAATTTATGATGGAGGCAAGGCTTTCACTAAGTGAAGAGTGTGTGAGTTAAGCTCCTTTATTAGCTAGTGGCTAACATTGATATCAGAGCCATGGCTAACCCTAATAACCTAATTTCGAAAGATGTAATGACAGTGGTAGAGGCTCATAGGGAGTGCATGGAGGTGGCGATGGCCATGATGAATCAAAGACTACAAGCGGTTGAGCGTCAAAAATAGGAAGTAGAAGCTTGGATGCAGGCATTCATGGTTGATCAACGATGATGAGGCATATGCTGCAACAGGGACGAGGGACAAGGTGGACCACCACCAATAGAACAGACATGGCTAATGGTGACCTCCGTTGAAACTGACCTCCTCCCTCTTCTCGTCCTCTTCCTCCACTGTAGTGTAGGGGTACACTTGATTCAAAGTTCTCAAGTAGAAATAGGGTACTGTGGAAGTAGGCTCACATGGATTTTCCATAATTTTCACGGGAAGATCCATTGAATTGGATCTTCAAGGCTAAACAACTTTTTGAATGCCATGGAATTACTAAAGAATCGAAGGTAGAACGCACTACTATCCACTTTGATGGACCATCCAATTCACTGGTATATATGGCTTCTATCGCTGCATGGGAGGCTCGGTTGGGAAGAATTGATCGACGCCATGAAGCATGCCTTGGACCACTATCATTCTTTGACTATAACGTCAAGCTGTCAAAGATCAAGCAAAAGATCAATCATCACTATCACGAACATTTTGAAGAGATAAGCAACATCATAAGAGGGTGGCCAATGGAAGTGCTGGTGGGAAAGTTCATAGGAGGGCTGAAGGATGAAATCAGGATCGAGATGCAAGTGACCAAACCTCGCATCCTACCTGATTGCTTCGAGACAACAAGGATGGATGAGGAGAAACACAAGAGACTCAGTGCATCCAGCAGGTTGGGAAACAGGCACAAAAATATCAAGCCCCTAGGACTGCGTCCAAAGGTAGCGCCTCCACTGGCAATTAGCAGTAAGCCAAATCCAGCAACTAGGTAGGTGATTAAACGTCTGATGTCTGAACAAATCAAGGATAAAATGCATCAAGGGATATGCTTGGATGGTGACCAACCATGATCTCATGTCCATAACTGTAGGAAACTGCACATGTACTTGGTGGATCAAAGGGGGTATCCACTGGATGAAGAGGTCGTTGAGTCCAAATAGGAGATGTTTGGGGAGATGGCAGCAGAGGTTTCACTCCATGCCTTGGCAGGGGAAGAATTACCTCAACTGATACTGATGCACATGGAAGGGCTGTTCAGAGGACAGGTGGTGAGCATATTGGTGGATATAGGCTCCACCCATAACTTTATATCGAAAAAGATAGTTAAAACCATAACCTGCATAGTGGAACAACAACCAGTCTTTTAACTTTGTGGTAGGTGATGGAAGCACACTAATGTGTAGGGGCAGATGCTCACAATTGATGTTAGAGATACAAGGCCACAAATTTTCAAATGGAGTTGTTTACCTTAGCGACGGTCAATGTTGACTTTGTGCTAGGCATTCAATGGCTATGTGCTGTTGGAGAAGTGATGTAGGATTTCGTGGGCATGTGAATGCATTTCATTTGAGCAGGAGAGGACAGACAGACCTTCATGACTGTGTCCAAAAGATGTGAGAAACAACCAGCTGCCAAGTTGATGAAAAGGAAGAATGCTTCCTTCATGCTGCTAGTGGCCAGTGATCATGAATAAGGAAATGCACCAGTGAACAAGCAATTGCAAAAGAGAATTGACCTCGGTAAGATGGTTGAACTGCTAAAAGAGTCCAACATCATCTTCAAGACACCCAAGGGTCTACCACCGGTGAGCAAATGTGACCACAACATTGAGTTAGAACAGGGAGCCAAACCTGTTAGACAGCATCCCAACAAATACAACCATGTTAAAGGGAAGCATTAGAAAGGATGGTGCAACAAATATTGATCGAAGGCATTATTCAACCAAGTCATAGTCTCTTTGCCTCCCCAACATTACTAGTCAAAAAAAAGGATGGGAGCTGGAGATTTTGCATGGATTACCATGCACTTAACATGGTAAAGGTAAAAAGCCATTACCCTATTCATATAAGAGAATCTTTTAGATGAACTGCATGGTGTTGTCTATTTTTTGAAGCTAGATCTTTGCGCAGGTTATCACCAAATCAAAGTGTCTCTAGCAGCTGTGCCCAAAACAACGTTTCAGATGCATGATGGGTTATATGAATTCAAGGTCATGTCATTTGGGCTGACCAATGCACCTGCCACCTTCCAATCCCTAACGAATGATGTCTTTAGGCCATATCTCTATCAATTTGTTTTAGTATTTTTTGATGATATCATTGCCCCTAGTGCATGTGAAGAGGAGCATCTTAGGCATTTGAGAATGGTACTACCAACCCTTCAACAACACCAATTACATGCTTTTGGAACTAGCTAGCTTTCGTATTTGGGGCATGAGATCGGCCATTGGAAGCTAAAGATGGAAACAGACAAGGTGGAATCAGTGAGAAGATGGAGACCTCCCCGATCAAACAAGGAGCTACGTTCCTTCTTGGGACTTGTTGGGTATTACTGCAAGTTGGTTCAAGGATATGGGTGGATTGCTGCACCTCTGGTTGGGCTAAAAAAAAAAGGATAAATTCATATGGGGAGAAGTAGAGGAAGAGGCCTTTGAAAGGTTGAAGCAAGCATTTCAGCACCAATCCTAAGGATGCCCAACTTCCATATTCTCTTTGTGGTGGAAGCTGATGCCTCAGACCAAAGTGTGGGAGTACTCCTCAGCCAAGGACACCTTCCTGTTGCCTTTTCAACAAGATGTTAAGACCAACATTTGAAGCAAAAGATACCTATGTAGGAATTAGTCACTATGGTGCTTGTAGTTAGGGATGTCAACGGATCAGATTCGGATCGGATACATCTTTAATCATATCCGCTTTTTCCTAAATCATATATTCGGATTCGGATTCGGATTCAGATTCGAATTCGAATAAATCAAAGTCATATCCGAATCCGAAATCCAATTTTACAATCCGAATTCGATTTTTATATTTATATCCGAATCCGACTTTTGAACCAGATTTTGCCATTTTCTAAGTATTAGATAGAGGATATTTGCCTAAAATTGAACCTGATCTGAATCCGTATCTGAATCCGATCCGATATTCATGTATATCCGAATCCGATCGGATGTCATTTATTAAATCCGAATCCGATCCGATTTCTTAATCGGATATTAAATTTGTATCCATATCCGATTTTTTTGGATCAGATCGGTCGGATATCCGATTCAAATCGGATATATTGACATCTCTACTTGTAGTCATAAAATGGAAGCAATATTTGATGAGACACTAGTTTATGGTGGTAACAGATCACCATAGTCTTAAATACTGTTTGCAGCAACCATCATTCCCTCCCACCTTACAATGCTGGACCATAAAGCTCATGAGATTCGATTTTGAGATACAATTCAAGAAGGGAAAGGAGAATCAAATGGTTGACATGATCTGTCCTAAGCAGGAGATTAGTTGGCTGAGTCTCTAATGGCACTATCCCAAGTGTAGGTAGAGATATGGGACAAAATTAGGCAAGTTCACCAAAGTGCAGCCTTAGTGCAGAACATTAGGGAACAATTAAACACTAGAACTATCAAATATTATGGCTATGCATGGCATGAACCATACCTGTACTACAAGGGCAGAGTATTCATATCCCCTAAACCTAAGTTGGTTGATACACTTTTAGAGCATTTCCATAACTTTAGGGCAGCTGGCCATGAAGGAGTGGAAAAGACCTATAGAAGACTGTGATCCTCCAATTAGCCTCAGATGAAGAGGTTAATTACAAATTATATTAGATCATGTGAAATCTGCCAACATAATTAAGTATGAGACCCAGAAACCAGCAGACTTACTGTTGTCATTACTAATTCCTGACTGCATATGGGAAGATATTTCGATGGATTTTGTATAAGGCTAGCCATAGCCCACCCCTTCACAGCAAAGATTGTAGCTAAGGCCTTCCATGACTGTGTAGGAATGGAATGCCTTGATCGATTGTCAATGATTGAGACTTATTATTCTTCAGCTCATTCTGGAAAGAATACTTACACATACAAGGTACCAAGCTATAAATGTCCACGACGTATCACCTACAATTAAATGGTCAGGGTGAGGTTATGAACAAAGGCTTAGAAATATACATTCAGTGCTTCACAGGGCAACATCCTAAACTATGGGCAGATTCACTGAGTTGGGCGAAATACACATACAACATAAGCTGACATTCTTTTATTCGAGTCAGACCTGAAGCAGTCTATGGACACCCTCCTCCTGACCTAAGGAGATATCAGCCATGAACAACTAGAGAGCAAGGAGTGGAAGTGTAGCTCAGGTGCAGGAATGCAATCCTCAATGATCTCAAGCAACATCTAGCAGCAGCTTGAAATCGAATGGTGATCCAATATAATAGGAGACACCGGGACTTACAGTTGCAAGTACGGGACAAGGTCTTCCTTTGACACCCCCCCTCCCCCTCCGTGGCCTAGGTCCACCATTAAAGAAGGGGAGTAAGCTAGCACCTCGATTTGTTAGGTCATATCAAATCAAAAGAAAAACGGGGGTTGTGGCTTACAAACTAATCTTGCCATAAGGGAGCTTGATTCACCATGTGTTTCATGTTTCCAAGCTCTATTTCAGTCCCCCAACCATGGAAGAAGTGAGTGCAACTCTGGTTTTAACTGAATTGTAGGTTGGGGACTCGAAGCGTGCGGTGAGGAAGACAACACCTAACCGAGTAGCTCCTTGAATGGAACACCTATGAAGATCTACCAGCAACCTCCAAGCTTGCAAAAGAAATAAAATCTCGTTTTTCTGACTTCACTCCTTGAGGACAAGGTGCTTGGTACGGAGGGAGTATTGTTAGGTAGCCAATCCTTTGGGTTATGAGTCAAGTCTAGTAGAAGTAACTTGTTCAGGTTGGTAAGGGCAGAGTCTGACCTGTGGGGAGTCTATTTTGTTAGGCTAATTGGATCAGGTGGATAGAAGTGACAATAACCTACTCGCAATACTTGAACTGAATATATAAGATGTAAGGGGAGCTAATCCTTATTATAATGAAATATGAGGGTATACAACGGAGGTTGAGCTTTCACTAAGCAAAGGGTGCGTGAGTTAAGCTCCTCTGTTAGCTGGTGGCTAACAGGTTTTTCCTCCTTATCCATAGGGTACTTGTTCTAAGCCTAGATAACATATTTTGATCTGCATGTGGCTTTTGATGATGAACCCTATCCTTAGCACGGTGTAGATTATTATTATCTTTAATCAACGTTAAAATAAATGTAGTTGGTTCCCTTTTCTATCATTAAATGGTCTCATTCGAATATATTGCTTTAACTCGATTTTTCTTCTTTGGCGGACAGCCTTGAGGAGAATAACCTACCTGGTCCTCTAGACTGCAAACATTGATAAGCATAGTACTCAAGATTAAAGGCGTACCTGTAAAACCATCTAGGTCCGGAAGAAACCCTGGACCCCGATGACGAGGAATGCAGGTGGTTTTCGCCTCTTACATACCACCATTGGCAGACTCAATCTACTGCAGTGCAGTACTTTGAAGTTTTCGTGTGACAAGTGCAGTACTTTCAAGACTTGGTGTCTTATGTCATCTAACTAAAGAAATACTTTTAGTCATTGGCTGGATATTCAACGAATTAAATGACCAAGCATGTTTTTTCTTGCTTGTGATCAATCCGTGGATATTTTCTGTGCACTTCATCCACGTAACTTGTAGTGATATTTAAAAAAGGCCTAAATTATGGTGCTAAGACAAGACTGAATTCTTTGTGAATGACATTCAACATTCTAAGCCCGACGTAAACAAGTGAGTTGTGATCTTGTGTGTTTTTAATTGAGCAATTATTGAGTTTCTTTGTTCACAGGCAATGGTTATGATGGTTCCACACTAACGTTGTCCAGATTGTTACTTGTGCCGGACGGTGCCTTGGCAACATTCTATCTCTTATGCAACATCCACTCAAGATGCTACATCTGGTTAGTACAAGGAACAGGCAAAAAGGAAGAAGGAGAAGAAAACGGGCAAAACTATATAACCAAGGAGCAGGAGAAGAAAAGTCTTTTTTAAGATCTTGCAAAGTAAAAGAAGTCTTTTTTAAAATCCTTTTTCAAAATTGAGTGCCTAGCGTAGTTGAAACTATAAATGAAAAGGGCACCTGTAGGAACCTAAGCACGCTTTTTACTAGATAAAATTTCTATTTAGTCAACCAGCACTAACTTGTCCTGGCTACTCTTTTCTACATATATTTTAGTCAATTAACTTGAACACACTTGCCACGACTACTTTTAGCAAGTTGCATCCAACTCCAGGACAGCTTAGATCCCCACACATCTAAAACATCTAAACAAGGAATCAAGAGTTGTTTCTGACTGCAAACACACCAAGTTAGCATTTCTTGTAAACCATTAAAATGGATTAAACCGAATATCATCGCCGATCAATTTCAAGTCAATAAATCTTGTGTAAAGAAGTAATGGTATGCGTCATTAGTTTCTATTAACAGAAGACAGGTCCGTAGTCGCCGCCAATTACAAGACAGATCATGATAGAAAATTCAAGACATGGGTTGAAACTGCTGTTGGTGAAACCAAAGAACCAGCGTGACTGACCAATTCGAATATCAACGGAATAATAATTGCATTAGCTATAAGCCTATATCAATTCAGGCACAATCAGACAAGACATTTCATTAATAATCTTACACACCCTAATTTACTTATTAAATATTATTTAAATTTCATTTCCATAAATTTTTAAACAGGTTTTTCCTACATGTGCTAATTTCAATTCCAGTTACCTATATAGTCTATGAACTTTAAACAGAAGAAGGCTACAAGACCCACTAAAATCATATTACAGGACAGATTATGATAGGATTAGCTTAAAGTATAAAAAGATTCAGGGTGGAAATAATTGCTGGTAAATCAACTGAATGAATCTGACGAACCGATTCAAGTATCAATGGAATAACAATGCAGGTCCTATATCAATTCAGGAACCATTACACATTTTTCTTAGTCTTACACACCCTTATTATCTAATAAATGTTATTTATTTCATTCCTATAAACTTTTACACAAGTTTTTAGATTTTGTTAGTTTCATTTCTTGTTTCCTACATGTTTCATGCATTTTAAACTTCAAATTTTCTTCTTGGGAAGCGATTTGGTCCAACATTACCGAAAGAATTTGAAATCAATTAAGGGGAAAAAGGGAAAGTAAAAAATTTCAATGTTAGCATTCAGTTGAAAGAGAATTTTTTGGTGGAATCCCAATAAGGGAAGAAGGAAGAAAAGTGAACTGTAGGGCCAAACCTCGCGTCCAAATGCAAAACTAAAGCATAGGCGCGGCCAAAGGAGGCCCTCTTCCCTTTCCCTTTCCAGTTCCTTCCCTTGCCCATCCTTCCTTCCCTCCTTCCACCATACCCACCATCAGGGGGCCTCCTTTTTCTCCATTTCCTTTCTTCACTTGAGAAGATCCAGGAGGAAGAGAGTCGGGAGGCATGTGGAGGATGAGACAGAAAGAGGCTGAAAAAGGCAAGCTGGAGAGAGGAGAAAGAAAAATGAATGTAGCCCACCGCACAAACAAGTGCGCCACGACCCTCCGTGAAGGGGAACCTCTCCCGTGGAATACCACGCCTCTCCATTACTTAAGGAGTTAGCGCTCGGCCAGTGGGCATGTAAGTATTTAGGACATATAAAATCAGTAGTACATTCGAACCCCCGGAATTCCCCTTTCTCTATTCTCGTTATCACTGTTGACAATAAATTGGCCAACTTGTCAGCTCCACCATTAGACGTAGAACTTCGCAGAGGAAACACAAAAGAAAAAGGTGGAGAGGGAAGGAGACGAAGGGGGTAGAAACAAAATGAAAAACGTAAGACCCAACTCGGAAAACAAATGGAGAACATAACGAGCTAAATTTCGCTCAACCAGGATTATCAGGTTTTTAGGAAAAAAATTCAAGCACAGAAAATTAAACCCACAAATCTGAGCTGATAGAACAGTTGTGCACATAGGAGTACATGAAAAACCAGCAGCCAGGATCAAGAAAGATCGAAACCCCAAAACCGAGTAATAGCAGAGTGATGCATTCTTGATCCACCTACCGCATAACAAATAAATTACAAAGAGAAGGCGTCAAAAAACTAATATGGAAGAAGAAAATCTAGAAGAAAGAAAGAAACCGCCAGAAAGCGTCACATAAAAGATTAAAACTCAACCCGAACAACCACATCGATCAAAAAGAGGCCCAAACAAGATGAAAAATTAATATGCAGAAGAGGAGTTTCCACCAACAGCTTAACCGGCTTCACGATCAACCTTCCCGTATCAACCAAGAAATCCAACCCAGAGGTAAGACCATGAGAGAAAAGACATTACAGAAGAAAGAATCCTCACCGCTGTTCCTCTCTAAAGTCCAAGGAAAGTAACTTGGATGTTTCGCTTCTGATGACGTTACCTTCTCTGCCCTCCGCATAAGAGCGCTAGGGTTTGTAACGTAGCCAAAGGAATCCCCCACGGGGAATTAAAATAAACGGTTCTGGGCCTAATGCTCCGGTCGGTTCGGTCAATGAGACTCGCGTCTGGGTCCGACCCGATCCCCGTGCTCCAAATTTGAGTGTCCGGCTGACCCGACAAATTATTGAGCTCGCCAGCTGATCCGACTCGTACCATAACTTATTTTATATATATATATATATATATATATATATATATATTTGATATTATAATTAATTATGTTTATATGGAAAATTATTTTATATATTATATATACTATTATAAGCGGATCAGTCACAACCCGGGCAATGGCCATCAGGCCAGTTGACATGACACAAACCTGACTTTTTATTGGGCTGGTTTAGTTGATATCCAGCCCTACTCATTAGTAATAGCACCTGCCTGGTTTTTAACACCACCACACTGAAGATGGACTAATAATGAAAAACCCACTTGCATGTCAACTCGTAAATCAATTAAGGAAGATTGATTTACTTTCTAAAAGTTTTACATGAACAAAACATAAAAATTTTTTAGATGATGCTGCAACATTAGCAAAAGAAAAAGATTCACCTAACTAGTACGGATATTAAGAAAAAAATTAACAAGTTGAAGTATCGCTAGACATGCATTTATATTGGGTATAATAAACATGACCAATAAACCAATGAATATGAAACTTGATCATGCTAAGGACATCTGAATTATTTTATTATTTATTATCGGTAATGAAACTTAAATTAGTGAAACCTAGTCGAATTGATAAAAGGTTATGTTTTTATTAACAATGAAAATTGGGAGGTTTGGCTCCCATGAGCATGGCTCCTTGCAAAAGCTAACGCTAGCTGCTTGATGGGTTGAGGAGGATTCTAAGGTTCTTTACTACCCTACCCTAATAAGAGGCTAGGATTCTTCACCTTAGTAAAAAGGTACTAATGAGACATACAAAGGAACAAGAAAATCCAAAGAAAAGGGAGTGCCAGAGAGATGATTTGGCAGTTTATGCCACTAATTCAACTTCAAGACGCCGGTGCGAAGGAAAAGCATATGTTTTGAAAATTGCCTTGGAATGTTAGCCACCTAGTGAGAACTATTGAAAATCCTGAGTGTGTTTGTAGCATGCTAAAGAATATGTATATATATGTAGGCTTCTCATGTTTCCATCATTATATCTCGTTAAAATAACGTACAGCTTAGTGGTAGCTGTTTAAGAAAGAGGCCATTTCTCTACTCCACTCATGATAACAAAAGAAGAAATGAAGAGGAGGAAGAAGAAACCACAAAGATTTATGTAGTTCGGAAACAAAGTTCTCTTATGTCCATAGCCACATAGGATTTTTTTCTTTTTTACTGTATCAAAAGAATCAAATAATACAAGAAATTGTCCCCTCTTAACCATGAGGATTAGGCAAAATAAAAGCCCTTACAAGATTTTTGCTTTAGGGGCAACCGCCCTTGAACCCCCAACTTTACATAAAAATTAGGGAGACATATAAATTATAAACCATGGCTCTACACTCGAACGGTCTCTCACTTAGAGATAGATTTAACAATCAAGCCTTGTACTCTTTTTTCAAGTATTCTATCACCCTACGTGACACTTAATCAACAGTTAACCTTGGAGACCAACTGAGGTAATTCATAACCTCAGTTTTCCAACAACCACATAATTGGTTAACATGTTTGCTGGATTATTTGTTCTATAGGTCCTTTCAAGCGATAACACATTATCTTTCAAGAATCCACAAATGAAATGATACTTGTATGTGTTTCATTTTTGCATTGAATACTAGATTTGTTTGTCAAATGAATGGCACTTTGGGTATCACAAAAAAGAATACATCAACCTACTTTTCTATCTAACTTCTTTAAGAGATTCTTCAGCTAAATCCTTTATTTACTTACTTTTGTGCTCACAACGTACTCTACTCCAATGGTGAATAATGCAACAATTTTCTAAAATTAAGATACCCAACTCACACTTGTCTCATTCAAAGAACAAATATATCTAGTAGTACTCATTTTACTATCAATGTTGCCTCCTAAATCTGCATCCACAAAAGATAGTAAAGACAAATCATTCTTCCTAAACAAAATGATATACTTGAAGTTTCCTTCAAGTATCTTAAGATCCATTTAATAGCTTCATAATGCTTCCTTTCTAGATTGGATATGTATGACCTAGTACAAAAGATAGCATATATTAGACTAACAATTGCATATGCATAAAGGATCTTAAACATAAATGTTCTTCTTGTCTCTTAGGTGACAAATCCTTTGAAAGTTCAGAAATGATTTGCCAGAGTGCTAACAACTTTTATATGTTGCATTTTAAACCTATACAAAATCTTCTCAATATAATTTTCTTGAGACAATTTCGAAGTACCTTCCTTTTTATCCCTTACCATTTTAACTCCTTCATTGCAAATTCCTTTGGCAGCTATTGTTTCAACATATCATTCTCTTGTCAATTGGAACCTGCAATAAATATATCATCCACATATAAGAGTTGAATGATATAATGACCATCAATTTTTTTAAAGTAACAACATTTTTCCTTCATTGCTAACTCTTACTTGGCATAATCTTTCACCTACATTGCTTTATCAATGCATTTTGATTCACCAGCATCAATCAACAATAGATAATGTAAGGAAGGGGAATATGTTTGAGTGGGCTTTGGTGTCCTGCTCGATATCCTCAATTGTACTTAAGATGTGCTAGGATTTCCTTTCAATTGATTGTTCTCAATATTACCATGATTACTTCTGACTATAACCTTTTTAAAAACTTCTTTCAATTTCACCTGCTCCCTTTTTCCTCTTGATTTTTCACCACTTTTGAAGAAATGGTGTGTCTATCTTTATAAAATGCAATTTCATTGAAAATCACATCATTTCATCTTATGATTTTTCTTTTTTCATCATCCTAAAAGAGATAACCAAATTCGTCATTGTCATGACCAATGAAATGACATTTTTTCAACTTTGAATCTAGGTTATTTTTATCACCGGAGTTAATAAGCACATAAGAAACACAACCAAAGATTCTTAAGTATGAGAGGTTTCCCTCACTTCCTATCCAAACCTCCTTTGTATTCTATAGTCCAAATGAACGAGAGGTGAATGATTAATCAAATAGGCAACAGTGCTAATAGCATCAGCTCATAAGAACTGGAGTAAGCCAAAATACAATATCATTCTCTCAACTCTCTTTCAAGGTTTCATTCATCCATTCAACGACCTCATTATGACATGGTTGTATTGAAATTGTTTTTTTGCATTTGAATATCATTATTTGCGCAAAAGTTATTGAATTCATTGTGATGATATTCACCCTCATTGTCATTATTGTAGACATTTGACTTTCTTACTGGTTTGAATTTTTATTTCAGCCTCCCATCTTTTAAATGTAGCAAAAACATCATATTTGTTTTCAAAAAATAAACCTATACCTTTTGAATATAGTCATTAATGAATGTGACATAATAAAATGATTATCCAAGAGGACAAATAGAGGTAGACCCTAAACAACTGCATGAACTAATTCCAACTTCTTCTTAGTGGTTGTCCAACTTTATTGAATGTGACAACTTCCACATATTTTTGGTCAAACAATTTATTCTTTGCTATCATCATCTTCACCCTTTTTCACTCACATGTCCAAGTCTTTAATGTCATAGCAACAACTTTTGATCACAATTTGTTGTAGTCACTGTATTGTTCACATTTCTAGTCATATATAGAGTGCTAAGAAAAAAATTGTTGTTCTTGAAGTCTTTTAGTCTTCCTAATAATTTTATAAAAGCTTCTATGGGCCTTCACAAGAGTGACTCAAGTACATCACTAGAGTGTTCTATAGGTGTCTTGGCTTTCGACCAAAGCCAAAGTTATGATCAGTCCACCAAAACAAAAGTTTATATATATAATTGAGCTTCATTATATTGAACCAAAGACATTCAATGATCACTATTGTAGTGGTTGTAAAAAAAATTGCCTATAATATACAGCTAAATTACGAGCATTAATTAAATATTTTGTGATTGAACCATATAAGCCTATGTCCACAAGAGAAATTTAGATGTGTTCTCCATCATTCTATGTAAAAGGCATCATATATAGATTTGGTAAAGGCCTTGGTTATATGGATCGATCTATCTCCAATGAGACATATAAACAATGAACAAAAAGGGAAGCTATACTTGAGCTTAGAAATAAATTAATGAGAAATAGTCATTCTAATAGATAATCTCTCACAACAGCAACACGTAAAGAAGGTAGGTAAAGAAAATAACTTTTTTTTCTTTATACAAAGAGAATCATATAAGTCATCGACACTCACCTCTAATTTGGATTATGAGAAATGTAGAAGGTTCGAGTTTCTAATGATGACTCCAAAACTATTAACTTGTGTAACATACAATACATTGCTTCATGCATTTCGATCACTCTGTTGTTAGCTACAAATATCTTATGGTTCATTTCAAACTGGTTTCCTCAACTAATGACAGATAGAAGCATGTAGCAGAAGCTCAAAACATCCGAGTTGGCGTAAAGCAAAGAGATCAAAGGGTCAAACTTTTAGGTGAAGCAACTAGAAGAGTATTAAGGACATGACCAACAAATAGCAGAACCCTAGCTAGTTTTTCCCATGTCAGTACAAAAATGGATGATTAGTTATGAAGTCTATAGGTAGTTGTAACATCATAGCAAACTGCAACATTACCATAGTAGCAATTGTAAAAGCAGTTTCAATTCTTTCTTCCTTTACCTCAATAAAGGATTTGTGAAATATGCTAGATACTAATTAATTTATTTCCCAAATGTGAATTAACCATCTCAGTTAGTTTCATTTCACCAGAGGTGGATTGTTTAGCCCATCCCTTTGAGAACCCTGAAAGCTTCAAAACCATATGAAATATTTGAACTTAGGAATCAAGAGCTGATCAACACTAACCTTTTGAAGGAAGATATTAATTTATGAGAACTAGATCTGAACGGACCTTCTTTACCAAATTGTGCAACCCATTTCTCTCACCAGGAAGAAAAATACATGGAGAAGAGGGCATGACAGAGATACTTTAGAATAAGATAATATTGTGCACCAATGGATAGAAAAACAATCTCCACCATCAAAAGCATGAACATGGTCTACATATCTTTCCTTTTAATTAGTAAAAAACTGAACTTAAAATTATGAAAAACATAGAAAACTTGACCATATGGAAGAAGATGAGTTAGGAAATTAGAAACTTTGCACTCATAACAATCATATATGATTGTGCTTTCTACTACTAGTCAGCTGGATAAGAGAAAAAGCTTTCTCTTAGGAAAATATTTTATCTTTATACCATTTTCACTTTTACTAACAATAGTAGATCAAAACCTAACAACTATAAAGAAAGGTGATGTAGAATGACTACAATTCTAAGAAAGATCAAAAGAAGGCCTTTCATTGATTACAGGTCTGTCTTGGCCTTTCATTGGTTAGAGGTCTGTTTTTGCCACTCTTTTCTACTGATATAGACACTACAAAGATACTATAAAGTTTTGTAGCTAGATGAGAAATCCTTGAAAAGATATCAACATTATCAAGGTCCTGTCAGGTGAAATGGGATCAAGTTGCCAATTAATCATCAACTTAAGATACACCCAAAAGAAATAAATGTCTGAGCTCATGGTTCATTTATAGATATTGTCATATGCCGAAACTCCGGTATAAGAAACAAGAAAGTTTGAAGATAGGATCAATTTCTAACTGTTAGTGAGAAGACATCTTTTTGCTACAAGGAGCTAAAAATATTTTGTAGTTTTGGATGGTGATGTTGCTTATAAAATCATGAAAAGAGATGAACTTTGGGTGGTCCATATGATGATACTAATAAAATCTTTGGAATATATGAATTTGGGAAGAAGTTGACCTTGTTTGTCATAGCTAAGATAGATGGGAGCAGCAAGGAAACAACCTTAGGTTTAATCATGTACAATTACAAGCACGAGTTTTTTGGTTTTGCTATAGGGCTAACTGAATCACAAGCAAGATTTATTGCAGGTATAGAATAACTTGTAGCAACAAGTCTAATTAAACTTTAGAAAATTATTCCTTAACATTTTTTAGTTTCTACACCTCTTGATTTCTTAATTTCAATGTTTGGGGACCAGCCTTTGGAAACAACCTCTAGAGAGATTTTTAGCAAAAAAAGACTTAAATAAAATTTTAAAATTGAAAGTATCTTTATAAACCGTGAACATATAATTGTTAAAAAGCTAAACGTATATAAAAAGCATAAAAAACTTGACCATATGGAAGAAGTTGAGTTATGAAATTACAAACTTTACACTCATGGTCTCTAATAGTTCCACATAACTTACATAGAGTCAATTTTCTGTGTTTCGATGTCAAATAATTAAATTTACTTGTTTGAGAAATTTTTGCCCTACCACAGATACATAATTACTACATGATACAATAACAACCATTCTAAATATAATATCTATACATGCATATAGTACTAAAATTCTATTATAGAAAACATAGAGTAGTGGCTAAACAACATATACTCTACAATTTTTAAGTGAAAGTCATTCCCCAACCCTCTTCCATAAGCTGTTTTGGCCACACTCCTTTTATTTTTTTTATAGGAACCAAGTCATCAAACAACAAGTTGGAAAGAAAAAACACAAAGTAAAGAAAGACATTTTGGAAACAAAAGCATGCCCATTTTCCTTAGATTAGGTGAAGTTTGGTGGATTTAGCTCAAAAACATGCATTTCTAATTACAGCAGTTATGAAGACAACTGGTAGAATGTCTTCAAGAAGAAAAAATTGATAATCAAATACTCACTTGCTTCTCCCTGATATTCCTCTAGCAGCGACTTTGTTATTCTTCAGATTTGGGCTTGTTGTATTTATAATTATGCTTCAATTGAGCAAGTTAGAGGTAAACATATTGTTATTACACATCAAGAAATTGAACAAATCGAGTCTTCCCATGTGCATAATTTATTTCTACAAGGATATGACTAGCAATGTATATCTTGTCACACTATTATTTAGTGTCTTGTTTTTATACTACAGTGAGAGGAATTCAACAAATTCCAAGAAGCTCAAGGTTGTCATTACACTAGTTCAGAGGCAATCCCATGTAACAAAAAACAAAATAACAAATGAGAGTTTTTATTTGCCTCTTTATGTTAAAATAGTAAAAGGAAACAACAGTGGGCTTTTGACGTTTTTCCTAGCATAAGATGAACAAAGTTAGGGCTTTGTAGAGCATCTATCTTATATAATCAAGGCTCTTAATTTTTTTTACATAGTCTCTATCTGATTTTTTTTTATTATACAATCTTGGGTAACCGTATTGAGCTTAGTCAATATGTTATTCTAAGTCCTAATTAAGCACTATAATGTGGTTGCTATTTCTATTTCTACTTCACCTGATCCTGTCTTAATTCCTGTCTCAAATGCTTCAGCCATATAGCTTTTGCACAAGTGAAAACCAAATGCATCTAATGTTCATGGCATGGTATTTCTTTTTTAACATGGCAAGGATATAGCTTGATCAAGTGGAGTGAACATGCACTTGTTCAAGGGGGTAGATTGAATATATATATATATATTCAGTCTATGCATGTGTGTGTGTGTGTGTAGCAACCACTTCTAGGTAGAAATGCTGCAATAGTTGCTATTACATCTGATAGTTGTGTCATTATAGGTACCATTACATTGCTTTCTTTTCCTAGTCGATTTTGATACTGTTGTTAAGTCTCACGATGTATCCAAATTGTTTCCACTTAGAAGCTTTACAATATCATGATTTTTTTCTCCACTAGGAAAACTATCTCATGAATTGTTTGAGAATTTCAATGCTTCATTCTATCTTTTCTTGAGAGGAAGCAAGGAACACGTTAAGTGTATGGTTACCTAGCCTAAAGGTGGTATACAAAATCCTTCTACTCTGAGTTCCACTTAAGACTCCAAAATGTAAATCATATCAACTTATTGTTTTTCCTTGAACCTACTGACTTACCATCTAAAGGGCCGGCATCTAGTTCTTGTTCCATAGCCTCATTTTCCACACCAGACAATGTTTGACTGGTTAATAGATGAGAGATGACTTTCAATTTGTGAACTCCTTCAAGGTTTTTGTTCAAGGATTCCATGCTAACTTGGAACTTTTTTAATGTGTTGTCATAAAAATAACTGGTAACATTTTTGGGATCATAATTGACAAATGATGTTATTTTCTAGCATTCCTCATTATTCTTTATGCAGGAGACCATTTGCGTACTATTCTCAAAATGCCAACTTTAATTCCAACAATGCTAGAAAAGAATATAGTTAAAAGTAATGCTCAAATTCAAAGCTTTTGGCAGTCGAAAGTTGTGTTTTTTATTTTAGACCTATATATGTACCCTACTATACATTTGGATATAGGAACAGGTTGTGGTGGCACTGTAGGAATCCTTGGGAATTCCTTTAGAAAGATACACATCTTTTCCACTGTGGTCCACAATTATGATGCTCTTTTTGAAATCATAATTGAGCACCATATGGACCAAGTCATTTAGTGTTTGTTGCTTTCTTATGTGGTTCATTAATTATTTTTGCAGATGAAACTTAAGGATCAAATAAAACAAAAACTGGTTTATGGTTGTTAGCAGGCATATCTAGCATATTCATATCTTGCCCAATCAGGACATAGTTTTACTACTTAAAGTGGGAAATGACCTTCCTTTTTGCTTGTTTTTGCATTCTATAGTTAAATAAATTTGTTGGTTGTTTATATCTTTGGAATATATGTGTAGTCAAAATTTGAGTTGACTTATATTTCAAAATGATATGTTTTTCCTATTATGAACATCAAATTCACAGACCATGTCCTTTTTCTTTGGTTGAACATTATGAGTTTTAGCTTTTCATCCATAGATATTGAGTCTATGGTAATACCAATGATTAGGTGAATTTTTGTTCAGTTTCCAGTTGTTTGAGTCATTTTTAAAAGTAGAACTTTTCTTTTGACAGATCTTTGGGATCATAAGCAGTTTTTCTTGGTCATGATTATCAAGATATAACAATTACAACTATGAAAGTATTATTAGTTCTTGCATTTAACTTTTGATATGTGCAACTGGATTTTTTTTAGTTAAAAATATATGTGCATGAGTTTCATGTGCACCTATTCTTTTATTTGTTGTGAGTTCGACGAGAAGAAACTCAGGGAAAAGAATCAAGGAAGGGAGACAGAAGTAGGAGTGCTCAAAGAAGGACTCTTCTTTTTTTTATATATATTTTTATTTTTTTTGTATTTTGTGAATATGTGTTAACACCCCAAATTTTTCCACATCAAAATTGAAGCAATGTGAAAATTTCACAAAAGAATTGTGAAAATTTGCAATTTCAAATCCAATTTCGAATCTAAAGAACAATTAGATTCAAATCGTGAATTTAATCCGAGACACGAATCCCAATGCAGGATTACGAGTCCAAATACAATTGCAAATGTCATTTGAAATCCAAATCCAATTACAAAATGCAAATTTTGACTTAGATCCAAGAATTGGATCTAATTCACTCTAGAATGCTACGTGGGCCCCACCTAGCCCGTGTGGTCAAGAGCCCCCCAGGGGCCACGCCCCCACCATTTCCAAAAAAAATAATAAATAAATATTTTCTCACAAATTAATTGAAGAAAAGTCATTTTCAAGAAGAAATAAAGGAGAAACCTAGGAAAAGAGAGACATTTATGTCTCTCTCTCTTCTTTAACCAGGTCCTCCTTAAAGAAAAAAATCATTTTCAAGGAAGCAATTACCAGACTAGTCAAACTCACCTAACCTACTTAATCCAAGTAGGTTTGACCCGAGTGCACTCAAATGTGGTGCCAATTCCAGCTAGGTTCGGTCACCACGGGCTCAACACAGTCAAAACGTAAGTCTGTCTCATGATCCAATTAACGGACGAAAATAGACTTTGACCGAACCAAACCCACTTTGACTAAACTCAGTCAAAGTACAATTTAGCTCAATTAAGAGCTTTCTTAACACAAATTTATCAAATTACCTCCAATAAAGTCAAACTACTCGCAAATGAGCTTTGACTTTGGTCAATTGGTCGAAATTGATCAATTTGGACAATTTTGCCATTCTGCGGTCAAATTAAGATTAAAAAGCCTAAATTGGTTTATGGAAGGCAAATAAACATTTGAATTTGTCAAATACAAGAATCAAATACCAAATTTAAATTGAATATTTCAAACAAAAGTTTGATTCAGTTGAAATCCAGTTTCAATCAAGTTTTGGACGAAAATACCCTTTTCGAACCAAATTTGATAAAATTTTCGAATTTTATTAAAATTTAAATTGAATTATTATAATTCAATGGCATTTGGAGCTTAGTAACTAGGTTTTAACCTTACAAGCTCGATTTTAAACAAAAAATAAATAAAAAGTACAAAATAAGGGCAAAACCCTGTGCAAGGGCATTTTCGTATAAAATTTTGGTCAAGATGGTCACCTAGGTCTGAACCCATGTTGACCAAACCTAGCCCAGCCCACCTAGCTCATGGAAATGGGCTGAGAAATGGTCAATTAGAGCCTTTAAAGTCTATTTAACTCATTTTACAAGTCCCCAAAGTCTTAAGCAAGTTCCCAAGGTGAGTTAAGAAGGTGGTTGAACCCACCTCCTCCTCTATATAAACCTCCCTTTGGCCATCAAGGGGGAGGACGAAATTTTGGAGCATTCTATCAAATTGCTGCAGCCAAGGAGCTAGGAGGGAGAAGCCAAGGAAGAGAGAAGAGGTTCGTCCAAGCCCTCTTCCCCTTTTTCTCCCATTCTCTTCTTCTATTCTTCTCATTGATTTTGCTAAGTTATGGTGCTTAAGTAAACCCTTACTTAGGATTTTCGTGGTGAGAAGCCCTCTTTACCACTCCAAATTCTAGCAAGCAAGCTATTTCTTATTCTAGCTTTGCTAAGCTTGAATCCACGGTTGGATTCTTGCTTAGGATTGCTTGAGTTAGAAAACAAGTGAAGGCGAAGGACAAGCATCAAGACCGATCACAAGGTAGGTGATTTTAACTCACTTCTCTTCTACTTTAGCTTATTGTTGATTTATTTTAATTCCAGCAATTCATGGGAGGGTTTATTTTCATTTGCTTACGGGTGGGAATGGTGTCCAACTAAGAGAAATGTACGCTTCAATGTACATGTTAATGCATGCATATGTCGGTTTTTCTTAAATATGAACCCTCGTATCAAATTTTAAAATGAGCCCCAAGGCCACGTCCCTTTCAAAGGAACCAACTTAATACCATTTTGAACTCCCTACCATGAGAGAATCCCACGGTGAGAGAGTGATTTTGCTGCATCGTGTATGATGAAAATGCCTATAAGGGATGGATACGTTCTTATGAATGTGATCCACCCTTGCATGGCGAAATGATGGACGAATAAGCTTGAGCATTGTTTTATTTTCTTTCTTATTCACAGTCATTTTGATTCATGTCTTTCAATTTAATTAATCAATGGTAGTAGGGAAGATTTGAAACAAGTTTTCAATCTTCCTACATAAAAGAACCCAGCCATGAATCATCATGAATCATGAGTCTTGCGGTCCCTTGATAAAATTTCATTTTGAAGAGTAAGGTATGTATATATATATACGTTGTTATATATATACATACATGTGTCCAATCTCTTGTTGAAAATAATTTTTCTTCTCTTAAAATCAGGTTGGAATACGTTTCCAAACTGGTTTTTAAGAAGAATGATCGTTTTGATTGATTTTCATAGTGCAAGGCTATGAAATCATTTTCATTTCATTTTTACTTAATTTCAGCAAACCCATACGTAAGATGTACGTATGTTGTTGAAATCAGACTATGTTTCATAGGAATTGGTTTAAGAATGTTAAAGTTTACATATTTGAAATACCAACTATCCTAGAATCATCCAAAGGAGTTGATGATTTCATTACTACGAAATCTGGATTTTGAATAGATTTGAAAAACTCATTGTTTCTATCTAAGAAACAAGTCCTTATTGGAATCAATGTCCACAATTTTCAGCTATTTAAATCAACACAAGGTCTGATTTTTAGTTATTTTGAGACAAAAGTGGATGTCATCCACGTCTCCCATCCATTTCAAAGATTGAACTTGGCATTATTTATATATTTTCATCATTTTGATAATTTTATGTCAAGCCTCAAGCTTATGGACTACATCTCTAATTCATGTGCTTAATCATATAATGAGCACCTATAGAGAAAGTCATACATTTTAATCAATCTTCATGCATAGATTGTATGACATGCAATATGGACTTTGAGAGATTATGAGAGAGTGAATAATGTATGTTTCATATGAATGAATCTTGAGAGATTATGAGAGAGAGAAGAATGAATGTTCCATATAGTTTCCCTTCTCGTTTCATGCATTCACTTTCACTCAAAATCAATAGCACCACATGCACATTCTCAAGAAATTAAGTGATTCAAATTTGAGTTGCAAAAAGTGACCAAGTCATATTACAATGAGAATTTGTAAACCTCACTTAACTTCAAAAGAAAACACAAGCAATGCATTCTTAATCTTTTGGCTAAAGTGCATTTGAAAAACAACATGTTTTCTAACAATTTGGAACCTATGTTCTTTCAAAAGAATGAATTCTACAAATCACATGATTTGACAAAAGAATAGTTCAAAATCAATTTTGATCATAAGATGATCATCATCATTAGAGTTCACAACAAAGAACTCAATTCCAAATCTTCAAAATCCTCAAGAATTATGTGTTTCAAATAACACCAAAACAAAGGTTTTTAAACCAACTTGAAAACCCCCCAATATTCAAATTCATGTATTCAAAAAAATAAATAAATAAATTTCGTTTCTTGAATCCAAAACCTCAATGCATAAGCATATAGGATTTGCATCAATAACTCGTATATGATCCAAATGATCCTTAGTCCTTGGTCTAATTACCCCTGTTAAAGGCGGCAGGAATGGTTGGACCTCGTACAGACGGGCGGATCCCTTTCTCTTGAAAATTTTCTCAAAACCCTAATTTTAAAAGAATTTTGCTGACTCGCATTTCGACCTCCTTGAAAAAGGAGTGGGGTGTGAACAGATGGCACACCCGGTGGGACCCGTCATTGTTTGTCTAAGGACTTATTTGGATCATATATGAGTTATTTTCACCAATGTCGGACATCAATTGCACAAAAAAAAAATTCGCAAAAATGCATACCGACATCATGTAGTGTACATTGAGGAGATTTCATAAACCTATTTCATTTCAATTTATCCTACCCCTCCTCAATTTAAGGATTGTATGCAGCCCATGTATGCTCTCAAAATTTCAAATCTATCTCTTAGGAATGTATGCAATAGAGCCATCTATTTTGCATCTTCTCATGAATTTTGAAAAACAAATCCTTACCTATATCATATCCCGGTCATCATGTTGCCGGGCTATTTCTAGGACATTAATCCAAGATATAGCCTTACAATTGGACCACCCAATTGGACTGAGAAGTCCCCCCATTAGTACCGAAACGGACAATAGTCTCGGTATATCGATGGGTGAACAAGGAGAAATGGAGAGCCCAAATCTAGAAAACCCTTGGAGGAGTCCATGCCAGTACCATAAATTTGGTATATAGGTATACCATAAATTTTGGATAAATAAGGAACCATTTACCCATTTATTTTCCATAGGTTCCAAGACCAATTTTCAAAATCATGCATATAGGCAAGAGTCCTAGGAGTTGCATTATCAATTTTTCATTAACTGCTTGTTTGGATGCATGTGATGTTTTACTTTGCCTCTAAGTCCATGTCCAAACCCAATGTCAAAACTTTCTCGAGTCTCTTTCGGGTCAATCCATGTCAAAGTCTAATACCTTCTCTTGTCTAGATGGACTCAGAAAGTATCTTCCCATATGACCACATCCTATTCGGGTCATGTCAAGGTCGATCCAGACTTCGCATTATCCCAAGTGGAGTCTACCTACCTCAGTGGTATCTTTCATGGTACCCAACTTTTCGGTGTATGTTCCCAGATCACTTAGAGGATTGCGGTCTTGAAGATGCAGTCAGTCTTGCCATACAACCTATCAATGGCAATCTAATCCATGCAATTGCTGAAAGATGGAACCCAAGGACCAACACATTCTGGTTTCCATGGGGTGAAATGACAATCACTCTTGATGAGTTCTCCAACATTATGGGTTTGCCAGAACCAAAAGGTGACCCAAGAGGTCCAATTGAAGACCAGTTCCTTGTAAACCAAGGTCAAGTCAAAACTCTAGAAGTGATTCGTAAACTCACAGGGAAAAGGAGTTGGCCTTTTCTAGAGAAAGATGGACATCAATATCTTCAACTACAAGAGCTTGGTGAAATATACTCCCAATTTGTCAACCCTGCGTCACTATCTAGAAATGTTGCAGACAAGTACAAAAACTCCATGGTGACTTGTACTATGGGTCTTATCTTCTTCAATAATGAAGAATACATAATGGATTTCCGCATAGCTCGCCTCTTCAGAAAATGGGGGCATGTCAAAGTCCGTCACATTTCCATAACAATGGCAGCCTTGGCATTCCTTTACAGAGGGTTGACCAAATTTTCAATTGGAGATGCAGACTCGATAGAAGGATGTGTCTTTGCACTGCAAGCATGGTTCAACAAACATGTGGGGCCACAATCATGTCATTTTCAAAACACAGACGGTCAGTTATCCAGTATGGAGCACTATCGCAGAAAGATGGAGGAAGTTGATGACTCCACCATCATTTGGGACTTCTTTGATCGAGAGGTCATCAAATCAAGATACACTTACAACCCAGTCAGGGGAAGTCATTTATTGGGACCGTTTTTCATAATTGAATATCATCCAGAGCGTTGCCTCAGGCAATTTTCACTGCGTCAAAGGAAGGCATATCCAATTGAGTTGGAAGGAGCCATCGTGGAGTGTGAACTAGACACTGAAGAGTGGTCCGGGATATACACCTATGCCCAGCAATGTTGGGAATTATTTGCTCACCTGTATCTTGTCCTTGGTCCAAGAATGGGTCCCAAATATGTAAAATGGTAGGATGAAGTCCACCCATCTATCCTTCTGTCCTAGATTGTCATGTCTAGTTCATTGTCATTAAGCCAAAATTTGTCAAGTCTTGTCAAGTTATGTTGAACTTTGTTAAGTTTTCTCATCTTTCTTTCTAAATGCAATAAAAAATTTGTCATTTCTCATCAATTCACATCCTAACATTTTCAATTTTTCTTCTTGCAAGGTGAACATCTGCTTTATGGTTGAAACTAGAAGCCAAAGTAGGAGGAGTGAAATGGAGCTTGATCAACCTTTTATAGGAGACAGGGGAGAAGAATCCTCCTCAGAAACACCTCCCAAGCTGGAAATAAATGACCCGGAATTTGAGGAATACAGAAGATTCTGGAAATACATGATCATGTTTAATGAAGAACAAGCCCAGGCAGAAATAGCCAAAAAGAAAGGAAGAAAACAAGAAAGTACTCATCAAGCAGTTTAGACTCTTCTGAAGAAGCTACAACAGAACCTAGTAGTGAGGAAGAACCGAAAACTTCCAAGAAAAAGAAGAAGGGAGAATCCTAGAAAACAAAAATCCAGGAAGTTGAAAAGAAGTTAAATGCAGTACAACTTAAAGGCAAGAACAAGAGGAATTTCACTTGCGAAGATTTCTACGAAAGCTTCGAAAATGACAAACACATAAAAAACTTGCCCAAGAAATTTATCAAATTTGATGGCCATGGAGACCCAAAGGCACATTTGGCTATGTTTTTTGCTGAATGCTACAAATTCCGCCACAATCATAGGGCCCTCTTTCGATGTTTCCCCAAAAGCCTAGAAGGAATTGCAGCACAATGGTATCAGGAACATATCAACCCAGTGAAATTGAAAAATTTTGACATGTTAATCAACATTTTCATTGAAAGGTTCATTCAAAACGTTGAAACTGCACCAACGATCACCACATTATGCTATCTAAAACAGAGGCCAGGTGAAAAGGTGAGAGATTTTATTCAGAGGTGGAGGTCTTCTTGCAACAAGATAAGGGACCCAATCTCTCAATCCCATGCACTGGGATTGATCGTAAACAATTTGACACAACCATTAAACAGTCTCATTTCCAATGCTCCAATCAAGTCTTTGATCGATCTCACTGAGAGGGCAGAATGCATTGAAGCAAGAATTGAGAATGGAGCTTTTGATGCTGTCATCCCGGTGAAAGTAAGGGAAGATACAAAGAAGAATAGCAGAAGTCAGAATGCTCCAGCCAACATCGTGGCCAACGCTGCAGCTTTCAAGAAAGAAAAGTCTGAATATCCCAAGAATAAAGGAGTAATGGACAGAGCTAGTGGCAGTAGTAGTGGCACAAAAAACAAACATCCTGAATGGGGGTACGATAGAAAATTCACCCCATTACAACAAAGTTTTGAAGAGGTCATGCATATGCTAATCGAAAGAGGTACTCTGTTCCTCCCAAAAGTCTCCAACCCTCCACCAATGATGGGGAAAAACAAAGAGCAATTCTGCAAATTTCATCGCGCTCCAGGACATGATACAGAAGACTGCCTTGTACTTAAAAATATAGTGCAAGATGTAGTTGACAAAGAAATAATCAAAGAGGTCAGTGAACAGCCGGACATTCTCAAGAATCCTTTTCCTAAACATGACAAAGGAATAGTTTCGATGGTCAGATTTTCAACAAATCATCCAATGATGGTGACAAACAAAAGGGATACAGCGTCCCTGGATTTCTTTGGATTGCTTTTCAAACATGATAAAGGATCCATCAATGCACAAATCAGACCAGTTGAACAAGACAGTCTGATAGAAATCGATCAGAAGTTGGAAGTATGGGATCCTGAACCCTTGGGATCCATTTTCAATGAATTGGACCCCCTACCTGAAGTCAAGAAGGGAGGGTTTAGCCCTAACGGGGGAAATGAATGGGCTCTTGAATTATGTGAAAATAGTCCGATCATATTCTCTGATAAAGATCTACCAACTGGAGGTGCATCGCACAATGACGCCTTGCACATAGTGGTAGTGACAAGGGGTATCAGAGTCTCCCACGTTTTAATTGATGGTGGAGCAACCCTGAACATCTGTCCACAACAAACAGCTCGTGAGTTGGGCATAAGACAAGTCGATACTTCATCCACAATTTTCATCCATGGATATGACGGGACAGGACAACCATGCCTAGGATGCATATGTCTGGATTTGAATATTTCTGAGGCGTATCATCAGGTTTTATTTCATGTGGTGGATATAGAACCCTCCATCAACTTGTTGCTTGGCAGGCCATGGATCCACGCTACCAATGCAGTTCCCTCCACTCTACATCAGTGTGTCAAATGGACTCACAACGAGAATTCTATAACCATCTATGTAGAGGATAGAGAAAGTCGGCTTATACACCCAATGATTCCGGTACCAACATATACAATTGAGGTACCCAGTATTCGAGTCTGCAAAGAGTAAGAAATATCTCAAAGTCTTAGCAGATTGGCCATTCAGAAACCAAAGAAACAGGTATGGGTGAAAAAGGGTACCAAACCTGAAACAAGTTACAAAAGTCATCCGTTGTTCAAGAAATTCTGCCAGAATGAGAAAGGATTGGATTTACTCATACGCCATGGCTACCAGCCATTTACTGGCCTTAGCAAACATGAAAATGGAATCTTGGAACCAGTTACTTTGACAGGACAACGAGGCACTCAAGCCTTGGGGTGCCAAAGCTATGAAAAAGTGGATGTTGAGGAAGAATTCAAGCCAGTACCTTTCGTCAAGAGCAATACCATAGGCAGATGTTCACCATCAATTTGAATCAACAAAACCGCTATCATTTTGTCATTTTGTCGTCATTGTACTCAAATAGACCAAGTGTCTTCATTTTGTAATTCCTTCAAAGATACAATGGCATATGCAAATTACTTCCATAAACAATGTCTCAAATTTCATCTAACTTCTTTATAATCTTTAGGATGATATCTGAGGATCAAACATCAAGAGCTTTTAAGGAGATAAATCTAGAACTCACTGAGGCAGAATGTCCAGAGTTCATCCAAATGAGAAAGCAAGATCAACCGTCACCTCTGATTAATGATCCGATTGAGGAAATTAACATTGGCACGGAAGAGAGTCCAAAGATTTTACAAATTGGAACAAGTCTCTCAGCAGAAGAAAGAAAAGAGTTGATAAACTTCCTCAAAGAACATCAAGAAGCCTTTGCATAGACTTATAAGGACATGCCAGGACTTGATACGAAATTAGTCGAGCATCGACTACCATTGAAACCAGAATGCAAGCCAATCAAACAAAAGTTGAGGAAACTAGACCCTCGTCTTGAGGGGCAAGTTAAGGAAGGCTTGGAAGACCTACTAAAGGCAGGGTTCATCCGAACAATCGACTATCCTGAATGGTTAGCAAACATTGTGGTAGTCCTAAAGAAAAATGGCAAAATTCGGCTCTGCATCAATTTCAAAGATTTGAATAAGGCTACACTAAAGGATGACTACCCACTTCCAAACATTGACTTGTTGGTAGACAGTACCGCAGGTCACGCTATGTTCTCCTTTATGGATGGATATTCTGGTTATAACCAAATTAAGTTGGCAGCTCAAGATCAAGCCAAAACATCATTTACAACCTCATGGGGTACCTTATGCTATACAGTAATGCCATTTGGTTTGAAGAACGCTGGGGCAACATATCAAAGGGCTATGGCAGCTATTTTTCATGACCAAATGCATCAAATCATGGATGCATATGTAGATGATCCACTAATTAAGTCAAAAACAAGGGAGAATCACATCAACATTCTTTCTCAAGTTTTTGTTAGACTCTTACAATACAAACTTAGATTGAATCCACAAAAATGTGTATTTGGTGTGGAATCCGGTAGCTTTTGAGATTTATGGTCAGCAAAAAGGGAATCGAGATGGATCCTTCCAAAGCAAAGGCGATCATCCAAATGTCACCCCCAACAAATCTTAAGGAGCTACGCAGCATGCAAGGCAGAATTCAGTCAATCAGAAGGTTTATATCTAATCTCGCCATGAGGTGCGAACCCTTCAACCATTTACTGCGGAAAGGAGTCAAATTTGAATGGGGGCATGAATGTCAAGCCTCATTCGAAAAGATCAAGAAGTATCTTCTTTGCCCACCAATTTTAAAACCTCCAATTTTAGGGGAACCTCTACTCCTTTACATCACAGTTAACGATTCAGCCTGTGGTGGATTTCTGGCTCAATATGAAGAAGGATGTCGAATAGAACATGCCATTTATTACATCAGTAAGACATTTGTGCAATATGAAAAGAACTACTTGCACATAGAAAAAACCTGCTTAGCCTTGGTGTGGATGTGTCAAAAATTAAGGCATTATCTATTGGCTTGTGAAGTTAAAATTTATCCAAACTTAATCCACTCAAATATATCCTCGAACAGCCATTTCTGAATGGAATGATAGCAAAGTGGCAGGTTTTGCTGATGCAATATGATTTGGAATATGTGTCACAAAAATCAATCAAGGGGCAAGCCATTGCAGACCAATTGGCAGATTTTCCTCTATATGAAGAAATTAGAACAAATTATGATTTCCAGATGAGCAAATCCTGACGACTGAACCAGAGCCGATTTGGGAGATGTACTTTGATGGATCTAAGAGCACAGTTGGGGCAGGCATTGGGATACTTTTCATTACACCAGAAAGGGAAATGATTCCTTACTCTCTCAAATTGAATTTTTCCTGCACGCACAATATGGCAGAATACGAGGCCCTAATCCAAGGACTCAAAATGTTGCTCAAATTTAAAGTGCAGAGAGTTAGCATTTTTGGAGATTCTTTCTTAGCTGTCAGTCAGGTCAATGGAGATTGGCAAGTCAAAGATCAAAAATTGATTCCATATCAAGAGTTAGCAGCTTCCCTCTTAAGACAGTTCGAGGAATGTCAATTCTTACATGTCAAAAGAGAATTTAACCCAATAACAGATGGTTTAACCAGTTTAGGCTCTACCATTGCCTTCAAACCTGGAGAATCTATCAAATCTTTTGAAGTTGGAAGACTCGAATAACCATCTTTTGTCATACCAGAATAGGTGTTGCAAGCAGAAAGTAGAGAAACACCATGGTATCAGAACATCAAGGATTTTCTCCAAACTGAAACACTTCCACCAGAAATGTCTCGAAAAGAGCAAAGAGTTTTGAGACACATGTCTTCAAGATATTTCATTCAAGCCGACATCCTATACAGAAGAGGATTCAACACAGAATATGCTAGATGTCTCGATGCAAATGAGGCACTAGAAGTCATTCAAGAAGCCCATGAAGGAATTTGTGGGGGACATGTAGGGTATCAGACCCTCGTCAAGCAGATAGTCAGAGCAGGGTACTATTGGCCCACAATGCAAAGAGACTATCACCAATTTGTCAAGAAATGCATCAAATGTCAGTTGCACGCACCATCAATTCATGCTCCAGCAGCGTACCTTCATTCGGTCAGCTCACCATGGACATTCTCCATGTGGGCCTTCGATGTAGTCGGTCCAATCAATCCACCTGCCTCAAATGGACACAGGTATTTTCTTGCAGCTACAGATTACTTCACCAAATGGGTGAAGCAATCACTTTAAACACAGTCGAAGGACAACACGTAGTATCCTTCATTCACAAAAATCTTTTGTGTAGATTTGGCATCCCGCATGATATGGTTTCTGATAACGGTACTCATTTCAAAAATGAGAAAATGCGCAATCTCTGTCACAAACACAAAATACAACATCACTTTTCTGCCCCATATTACCCTCAAGGTAATGGTCAGGCAGAAGCAACCAACAAGATTTTGATTCGTGTCTTAGAAAGGACTGTTGAAACAGGCCGAGATTGGTACGAGAAAATGTACAATGCAATTTGGGCGTATCGAACCATAATTCGGACACCCACCAATGCTACACCAGCAGAATTAGTATATGGAACGGAAATTGTCCTTCCATTACATGTCCAAAAACCAGCAATGAAATTTGCTGCTCTCATTGAACTCCCAATTAGCAAATATCAAAAAAAGAGACTTGCTCAATTAGACCTCTTAGACGAGAAAAGACTACAAGCGGCAGAGCATGCCAAAGTCCATCGTAAGAGAGTTGCCCGACATTATGCCAAATCAGTCATTGAAAGAAAATTTCAGGTAAATGATCTTGTTTTAAGATCCATAGTTCCACTCAGGAGTAGACCCAAAGGAAAATGGGCGCCGAACTGGGAAGGACCATATGTTGTCAAAGAGGTTCTACCTCACAATTCTTATCGACTGATTGATGTCGATGGGGTTGAAATCTCCGATCCAATTAATGCTTTGCATCTCAAAAAATTCTATACTTGAATTTGCAATTCAAAAAAATTTCAAAATAGTTGTGCTTTGATAAGCACGTTTGTAACAATTTTCGAACCAACTAAGGGACATGGTATCCCTTAGGGAAAAGTTTCAAAATGCATCAAAATTTTCAAACTCAACCCATGTCTTGAGGACAATTGCAAGGGCATCGTCTTGAAATATGCAAGAAATTTCACAGACAGTGAGTGACTAATGTATAGCAATTAATGTTGGTCCCGACAATCGGCATTTGTAAAGGTCTAGCATGAGATGCCATAAAAAAAAGTCTTGTCACCTAAAAGACCTTGGCAAGATGCTAGAAAAAGCTATCAAGCGAAATGAGTTGAGCAATGAGCTCGGGGTAAGTGTAGTTGTTCCTCTGGTTCAAAGCTCAGCAGGCACGGGTGGGCATATGACCTATGCTTACGCCGTGAAGCTAAAAAGCAATCCATGAACATTTTGCTTATATTAAGTCTCCTAAAGCCTTCTGAATTCGAGCAAGTAAGCCCGAGGAGTGTTTTACATTTGGTACCCTAAGGCCAACTAGTCTAGGAGTTACCGGCCCAAAGCTCGCTACAAGGGCTCAGAAGAAAGCCCGATAGACTTGATATTGCACAAAGCAAACTACACAAAACCACCAAAGTGGCAGAACTCCGTAGTAGCTCTTGGGGTGGTGAGGAATTTCTCCCAAGAGTGAAGTGAAGGG